>NW_027363291.1:600000-1196447 GCF_046119375.1 Phyllobates terribilis
GGCCCCACGTGCATGTCGCATGTCATGGGGGCCCAAAATGCATGCCGCATGTCATGAGGGCGCCGCATGCATGCCGCATGTCATTGGGGCCCCAAATACATGCCGCATGTAATGGGGGCCCCGCGTGCATGCCGCATGTCACGGGGGCCCCAAATGCATGCCGCATGTAATGGGGCCCCCACTTGCATGCCGCATGTCATGGGGCCCCCAAATGCATGCAGCATGTCATTGGGGCCCTCAAATTCATGCCGCATGTCATAGGGGCCCCACGTGCATGGCACATGTCATGGGGGCCCCACATTCATACCGTATGTCATGGAGGCCCCAAATGCATGCCGCATGTAATGAGAGCCCCCATGCATGCCACATGTCATGGGGGCCCCAAATGAATGTCGCATGTCAAGGGGGCCCCACGTGCATGCCGCATGTCATGGGGGCCATAAATGCATGCGGCATGTCATAGGGGCCCCACGTGCATACCACATGTCATGGGGGCCCCAAATGCATGCCGCATGTACTGGGGGCCCCACGTGCATGCTGCATGTCATGGGGCCCCAAATGCATGCCGCATGTCATGGGGCCCCCCAAATGCATGCATCATGTCTTGGGGCCCACAAATGCATGCCGCATGTCATAGGGGTACCACATGCATGGCGCATTTCATGTGGGTCCCACATGCATGCGCATGTCATGGGGGCCCCAAATGCGTGCCGCATATCATGGGGGCCCCAAATGCATGCCGCATGTCATAGTGGCCCCACAAATGCATGCCGCATGTCATAGGGGTACCACATGCATGGCGCATTTCATGTGGGTCCCACATGCATGCGCATGTCATGGGGGCCCCAAATGCGTGCCGCATATCATGGGGGCCCCAAATGCATGCCGCATGTCATAGTGGCCCCACATGCATGGCGCATGTCATGGGGGCCCCACATTCATACCGCATGTCATGGAGGCCCCAAATGCATGCCGCATGTAATGGGAGCCCCCATGCATGCCACATGTCATGGGGGCCCCAAATGAATGTCACATGTCAAGGGGGCCCCAAATGCATGCCGCATGTCATGGGGCCCCCAAATGCATGCAGCATGTTTTGGGGCCCACAAATGCATGCCGCAAGTCATGGGGGAACCACCTGCATGCCGCATGTAATGGGGGATTCAAATGCATGCCGCATGTCATGGGGGTCACACATGCATGCTGCATGTCATGGGGGCCCCAAATGCATGCCGCATATCATGGGGGCCCCGCAGGCATTCCGCATGTCATGGGGGCCTCACGTGCATGCCGCATGTATTGGGGCCCCCAACTTGCATGCCGCATGTCTCAGGTACCCCAAATGCATGCAGCATGTTATGCAGGCCCCAAATGCATGCCGCATGTCATGGGGACCCAAATGCATGACGCATGTCATGGGGGCCTCACGTGCATGCCGCATGTATTGGGGGCCCCAACTTGCATGCCGCATGTCTCAGGTACCCCAAATGCATGCAGCATGTTATGCAGGCCCCAAATGCATGCCGCATGTCATGGGGGCCCAAATGCATGACACATGTCATGGGGGCCTCACGTGCATGCCGCATGTATTGGAGGCCCTAACTTGCATGCCGCATGTCTCAGGTACCCCAAATGCATGCATCATGTTATGCAGGCCCAAAATGCATGCCGCATGTCATGGGGGCCCAAATGCATGACGCATGTCATTGGGGCCCCACGTGCTTGCCGCTTGTCATGGGGGCCCCACGTGCATGCCTCATGTTACGGGGGCCACGAATGCATGCCGCATGTCATAGGGGCCCCACGTGCATACCACATGTCATGGGGGCCCCACATGCATGCCACATGTCATGGGGGCCCCAAATGAATGTCGCATGTCAAGGGGGCCCCACGTGCATGACGCATGTCATGGGGACCCACATGCATGCCGCATGTCTTGAGGCCCACAAATGCATGCCGCATGTCATAGGGGCCCCACATGCATGGCGCATTTCATGGGGGCCCTACATGCATGCCGCATGTCATGGGGGCCCCAAATGCATGCCTCAAGTCATGGGGCCCCAAATGCATGCAGCATGTCATAGGGGCCCCACATGCATGGTGCATGTCATGGGGGCCCCACATGCATGCCTCAAGTCACGGGGGCCCCAAATGCATGCCACATATCATGGGGGCACCACATGCATGCCGCATATATTGGGGGCCTCAATTGCATGCCGCATGTCATGAGGGCCCCGCATGCATGCCGCATGTCATTGGGGCCCCGTAGGCATTCCGCATGTCATGGGGGCCTCACGTGCATTCCGCATGTCATGGGGGTCCCACGTGCATGCTTCATGTAATTGGGGCCCCACGTGCTTGCCGCTTGTCATGGGGGCCCCACGTGCATGCCTCATGTTACGGGGCCACGAATGCATGCCACATGTCATAGGGGCCCCACGTGCATACCACATGTCATGGGGGCCACAAATGCATGCCGCATGTCATGGGGGCCCCACATGCATGCCACATGTCATGGGGGCCCCAAATGAATGTCGCATGTCAAGGGGGCCCCACGTGCATGACGCATGTCATGGGGACCCACATGCATGCCGCATGTCATGGAGGCCCCCATGACATGCGGCATGCATTTGGGGGCCCCACATGCATGCCGCATGTCATGGGGGGCCAAATGCTTGCCACATGTCATGAGGGCCATAAATGCATGCCGCATGTCATGGGAGCCCCACATGCATGCCACATGTCATGGGGGCCCCAAACGAATGTCGCATGTCAAGGGGGCCCCACATGCATGCCGCATGTCATGTGGGCCCCAAATGCATGCCGCATGTCATGGGGGCCCCAAATAAATGCCGCATGTCATGGGGCCCCCCAAATGCATGCAGCATGTCTTGGGGCCCACAAATGCATGCCGCATGTCATAGGGGTCCCACATGCATGGCGCATTTCATGGGGGTCCCACATGCATGGCGCATTTCATGGGGGCCCCAAATGCATGCCGCATGTCATAGGGGCCCCACATGCATGGCGCATGTCATGGGGGCCCCACATTCATACCGCATGTCATGGAGGCCCCAAATGCATGCCGCATGTAATGGGAGCCCCCATGCATGCCACATGTCATGGGGGCCCCAAATGAATGTCGCATGTCAAGGGGGCCCCACGCGCATGCCGCATGTCTTGGGGCCCACAAATGCATGCCGCATGTCATAGAGGTCCCACATGCATGGCGCATTTCATGGGGTCCCAAATGCATGCGCATGTCATGGGGCCCCAAATGCATGCCGCATATCATGGGGGCCCCAAATGCATGCAGCATGTTATGGGGGCCCCACGTGCATGCCACATGTAATTGGGCCCCCCAAATGCATGCCGCATGTCATAGGGGCCCACATGCATGGAGCATGTCAATGGGGCCCCACATGCATGCCGCATGTCATGGGGGCCCCACGTGCATACTGCATGTCATGGGGGCCCCAAATGCATGCTGCATGTCATGGGGGCCCCAAATGCATGCCGCATGTCATGGGGGCCCCACATGCATGCCGCATGTCATGGGGGCCCCGCAGGCATTCCGCATGTCATGGGGGCCCCAAATGCATGCCGCATTTCATGGGGGCCCCACGTGCATGCCGCATGTCATGGGGCCCCCCAAATGCATGCAGCATGTCTTGGTGCCCTCAAATGCATGCCGCATGTCATAGGGGTCCCACCTGCATGCCGCATGTCATGGGGGAACCACCTGCATGCCGCATGTAATGGGGGATTCAAATGCATGCCGCATGTCATGGGGGTCCCACATGCATGCCGCATATCATGGGGGCCCCGCAGGCATTCCGCATGTCATGGGGGCCTCACGTGCATGCCGCATGTCATGGGGGCCTCACATGCATGCCGCATGTAATGGGGGATTCAAATGCATGCCGCATGTCATGGGGGTCCCACATGCATGCCACATGTCATTGGGGCCCCACAGGCATTCCGCATGTCATGGGGGACTCACGTGCATTCCGCATGTCATGTGGGCCCCACGTGCATGCTGCATGTCATTGTGACACCACGTGCATGCCGCATGTCACGGGGGCCCCGCAGGCATTCCACATGTCATGGGGGCCCCAAATAAATGCCGCATTTCATGGGGGCACACATGCATGCCGCATGTCACGGGGACCCCGCAGGCATTCCACATGTCATGGGGGCCCCAAATAAATGCCGCATTTCATGGGGACCCCATGTGCATGCCACATGTCATTTGGGGCCCACATGCATGCCGGATGTCATGGGGGCCCCACTTGCATGCAGCATGTAATGGGGATCCAAATGCATGACGCATGTCATGGTGGTCCCACGTGCATGCCGCATGTCATGGGGGCCCCACATGCATGCCGCATGTCATGGGGGCACCACTTGCATGCAGCATGTAATGGGGGATCCAAATGCATGACGCATGTCATGGGGGTCCCACATGCATACCACATGTCATGGGGGAACCAAATGCATGCCGCATGTCCTGGGGGCCCCACATGCATGACACATTTCATGGGGGACCCAAATGAATGCTGCATGTCACGGGGTCCCCAAATGCATGCCGCATGTCATGAGGGCCCCACGTGCATGCTGCATGTCATGGGGGCCCCAAATGCATGCCGCATGTCATGGGGGCCCCACTTGCATGCCGCATGTCATGGGGGCCCCACGTGCATGTCGCATGTCATGGGGCCCAAAATGCATGCTGCATGTCATGAGGGCGCCGCATGCATGCCGCATGTCATGCGGCCCAAAAGCTTGCCGCATGTCATGGGTGCCATAAATGCATGCCGCATGTAATGGGAGACCCACATGAATGTCGCATGTCAAGGGGGCCCAACGTGCATGCCGCATGTATTTGGGGCCCCAAATTCATGCCGCTTATCATGAGGGCCCTGCATGCATGCCGCATGTCATGGGTGCCCCGCAGGCATTCCGCATGTCATGGGGGGCCCAAATGCATGCCGCATGTCATGGGGGCCCCACATGCATGCCGCATGTAATGGGGGATTCAAATGCATGCCGCATGTCATGGGGGTCCCACATGCATGCCGCATGTCATGGGGGCCCCAAATGCATGCCTCAAGTCATGGGGGCCCCAAATGCATGCCGCATGTCATGGGGTCCCCACATGTATGCCGCATGTCATGGGGGCTCAAATGCTTGCCGCATGTCATGGGGGCGATAAATGCATGCCGCATGTCATGTGAGCCCAACAAGCATGCCGCATGTATTGGGGGCCCCAAATTCATGCAGCATGTCATAGGGGCCCCACATGCATGGTGCATTTCATGGGGGCCCCACTTGCATGCAGCATGTAATGGGGGATCCAAATGCATGCTGCACGTCATGGGGGCCCCATATGCATGCCGCATGTCATGGGGGCCCCCGCAGGCATTCCACATGCCATGGGGGCCCCAAATAAATGCAGCATTTCATGGGGGCTCCACGTGCATGCTGCATGTCATGGGGCCCCAAAAATGGATGCCGAATGTCATGGGGGCCCCAAATGCATGCCGCATGTACTGGGGGCCCCACGTGCATGCCACATTTCATGGGGGACCCAAATGCATGCCGCATGTCATGGGGGCCCCAAATGCATGTTGCATGTCATGGGGGTCCCACGTGCATGCCGAATGTTATGGTCCCCCCAAGTGCATGCAGCATGTCTTGGGGCCCACAAATGCATGCCGCATGTCATAGGGGCCCCACATGCATGGCGCATTTCATGGGGGCCCCACATGCATGCGCATGTCATGGGGGCACCACATGCATGCCGCATGTCATGGGGCCCAAAAGCTTGCCGCATGTCATGGGGGCCATAAATGCATGCCGCATGTCATGGGAGCCCCACATGAATGTCGCATGTCAAGGGGGCCCAACGTGCATGCCGCATGTATTGGGGGCCCCAAATTCATGCCGCATGTCATGAGGGCCCTGCATGCATGCCGCATGTCATGGGGGCCCCGCAGGCATTCCGCATGTCATGGGGGCCCAAATGCATGCCGCATGTCATGGGGGCCCCACGTGCATGCCGCATGTAATGGGGCATTCAAATGCATGCCTCAAGTCATGGGGGCCCCAAATGCATGCCGCATATCATGGGGGTCCCACATGCATGCCGCATATCATGGGGGTCCCACATGCATTCCGCATGTCATGGGGGCCCCGAATGCATGCCGCATGTCACATTGGCACCAAATGCATGATGCATGTCATGAGGGCCCCACGTGCATACCGCATGTCATAGGGGCCCCACGTACATGGCACATGTCATCGGTGCCCCACATGCATGCCGCATGTCATTGGGGCCCCAAATGCATGCCGCATGTAATGGGGGCCCCACGTGCATGCTGCATGTCATGGGGGCCCCAAATGCATGCCGCATGTCATGGGGGCCCCATGTGCATGCCACATGTAATGGGGGCCCCAAAAGCATGTGGCATGTCATAGGGGCCCCACGTGCATGCTGCATGTCTTGGGCACCCCAAATGCATGCAGCATGTCATAGGGGCCCCACGTGCATACCACATGTCATGGGGCCCCCAAATGCATGACGCATGTCATGGGGGCCCCACTTGCATGCCGCATGTCATGGGGGCCCCACGTGCATGTCGCATGTCATGGGGGCCCAAAATGCATGCCGCATGTCATTAGGGCGCCGCATGCATGCCGCATGTCTTGGGGCCCACAAATGCATGCCGCATGTCATGGGTGCCCCACATGCATGTCGCATGTCATTTGGGCCCAAATGCATGCCGCATGTAATGGGGCCCCCGCGTGCATGCCGCATGTCACGGGGGCCCCAAATGCATGCCGCATGTAATGGGGGGCCACGTGCATGCCGCATGTACTGGGGGCCCCACGTGCATGCTGCATTTCATGGGGCCCCAAATGCATGCCGCATGTCATGGGGCCCCCCAAATGCATGCAGCATGTCTTGGGGCCCACAAATGCATGCCGCATGTCATAGGGGTACCACATGCATGGCGCATTTCATGGGGGTCCCACATGCATGCGCATGTCATGGGGCCCCAAATGTGTGCCGCATATCATGGGGGCCCCAAATGCATGCCGCATGTCATAGTGGCCCCACATGCATGGCGCATGTCATGGGGACCCCACATTCATACCGCATGTCATGGAGGCCCCAAATGCATGCCGCATGTAATGGGAGCCCCCATGCATGCCACATGTCATGGGGGCCCAAAATGAATGTCGCATGTCAAGGGGGCCCCAAATGCATGCCGCATGTACAGGGGGCCCCACGTGCATGCCGCATTTCATGGGGGACCCAAATGCATGCCACATGTCATGGGGGCCATAAATGCATGCGGCATGTCATAGGGGCCCTACGTGCATACCACATGTCATGGGGCCCCCAAATGCATGCCGCATGTACTGGGTGGGCCCACGTGCATGCTGCATGTCATGGGGCCCCAAATGCATGCCGCATGTCATGGAAGCCCCACGTGCATGCCGCATGTCATGGGCCCCCAAATGCATGCAGCATGTCTTGGCGCCCTCAAATGCATGCCGCATGTCATAGGGGTCCCACATGCATGCCGCATGGCATGGGGGCCCCAAGTGCGTGCCCCATATCATGGGGGCCCCAAATGCATGCAGCATGTCATGGGGGCCCAACGTGCATGCCACATGTATTGGGGGCCCCAAATGCATGCCGCATGTCATGGGGGAACCACCTGCATGCCGAATGTCATGGGGGAACCACCTGCATGCCGCATGTAATGGGGGATTCAAATGCATGCCGCATGTCATGGGGGTCCCACATGCATGCTGCATGTCATGGGGGCCACAAATGCATGCCGCATATCATGGGGGCCCCGCAGGCATTCCGCATGTCATGGGGGCCTCACGTGCATGCCGCATGTCATGGGGGCCTCACGTGCATGCTGCATGTATTGGGGGCCCCAACTGCATGCCGCATGTCTCAGGTACCCCAAATGCATGCAGCATGTTATGCAGGCCCAAATGCATGCCGCATGTCATGGGGGCCCAAATGCATGTAGCATGTCATGGGGGCTCCACGTGCATGCCGCATGTAATGGGGCTCCCAAATTCATGTCGCATGTCATAGGGGCCCCACGTGCATGCCGCATGTCATAGGGGAACCACCTGCATGCCGCATGTAATGGGAGATTCAAATGCATGCCGCATGTCATGGGGGTCCCACATGCATGCCTCATGTCATGGGGGCCCCAAATGCATGCCGCATATCTTGGGGGCCCCGCAGGCATTCCGCATGTCATGTGGGCCCCACGTGCATGCTGCATGTCATTGTGGCACCACGTGCATGCCGCATGTCACGGGGGCCCCGCAGGCATTCCACATGTAATGGGGGCCCCAAATAAATGTCGCATTTCATGGGGGCCCCACATGCATGCCGCATGTCACGGGGTCCCCGCAGGCATTCCACATGTCATGGGGGCCCCAAATAAATGCCGCATTTCATGGGGACCCCATGTGCATGCCACATGTCTTGGGGCCCACAAATGCATGCCGCATGTCATAGGGGCCCCACATGCATGGCGCATTTCATGGGGCCCCAAATGTGTGCCGCATATCATGGGGGCCCCAAATGCATGCAGCATGTAATGGGGGATCCAAATGCATGACGCATGTCATGGGGGTCCCACATGCATACCACATGTCATGGGGGAACCAAATGCATGCCGCATGCCATGGGGGCCCAAAATGCATGCCGCATGCCATGAGGGTGCCGCATGCATGCCGCATGTCTTGGGGCCCACAAATGCATGCCGCATGTCATAGGGGCCCCACATGCATGGCGCATTTCATGAGTGCCCAAATGCATGCCGCATGTCATGGGAGCCCCACATGAATGTCGCATGTCAAGGGGGCCCAACGTGCATGCCGCATGTATTGGGGGCCCCAAATTCATGCCGCATATCATGAGGGCCCTGCATGCATGCCGCATGTCATGGGTGCCGCGCAGGCATTCCGCATGTAATGGGGGATTCAAATGCATGCCGCATGTCATGGGGGCCCCACATTCATACCGCATGTCATGGAGGCCCCAAATGCATGGCGCATGTAATGGGAGCCCCCATGCATGCCACATGTCATGGGGGCCCCAAATGAATGTCGCATGTCAAGGGGGCCCCACGTGCATGCCGCATGTCATGGGGGCCCCAAATGCATGCCGCATGTTCAGGGGGCCCCACGTGCATGCCGCATTTCATGGGGGACCCAAATGCATGCCGCATGTCATGGGGGCCATAAATGCACGCGGCATGTCATTGGGGCCCCACGTGCATACCACATGTCATGGGGGCCCCAAATGCATGCCGCATGTACTGGGGGGCCCACGTGCATGCTGCATGTCATGGGGCCCCAAATGCATGCCGCATGTCATGGGGGCCCCAAATGCATGCCGCATGTCATGGGGCCCCCAAATGCATGCAGCATGTCTGGGGGCCCACAAATGCATGCCGCATGTCATGGGGGAACAACCTGCATGCCGCATGTAATGGGGGATTCAAATGCATGCCGCATGTCATGGGGGTCACACATGCATGCTGCATGTCATGGGGGCCCCAAATGCATGCCGCATATCATGGGGGCCCCGCAGGCATTCCGCATGTCATGGGGGGATCACGTGCATGCCGCATGTCATGGGGGCCTCACGTGCATGCCGCATGTATTGGGGGCCCCCAACTTGCATGCCGCATGTCTCAGGTACCCCAAATGCATGCAGCATGTTATGCAGGCCCCAAATGCATGCCGCATGTCATGGGGGGCCAAATGCATGACGCATGTCATGGGGGCCTCACGTGCATGCCGCATGTATTGCGGGCCCCAACTTGCATGCCGCATGTCTCAGGTACCCCAAATGCATGCAGCATGTTATGCAGGCCCCAAATGCTTGCCGCTTGTCATGGGGGCCCCACGTGCATGCCTCATGTTACGGGGGCCACGAATGCATGCCGCATGTCATAGGGGCCCCACGTGCATACTACATGTCATGGGGGCCCCAAATGCATGCCGCATGTCATGGGGGCCCCACATGCATGCCACATGTCATGGGGGCCCCACGTGTATGCCTCATGTTACGGGGGCCACGAATGCATGCCGCATGTCATAGGGGCCCCACGTGCATACCACATGTCATGGGGCCCCAAATGCATGCCGCATGTCATGGGGGCCCCACATGCATGCTACATGTCATGGGGGCCCCAAATGAATGTCGCATGTCAAGGGGACCCCACGTGCATGACGCATGTCATGGGGACCCACATGCATGCCGCATGTCATGGAGGCCCCCATGACATGCGGCATGCATTTGGTGGCCCCACATGCATGCCGCATGTCATGGGGGGCCAAATGCTTGCCGCATGTCATGAGGGCCATAAATGCATGCCGCATGTCATGGGAGCCCCACATGCATGCCACATGTCATGGGGGCCCCAAATGAATGTCGCATGTCAAGGGGGCCCCACGTGCATGCCGCATGTCATGGGGGCCCCAAATACATGCCGCATGTCACGGGGGCCCCGCAGGCATTACACATGTCATGGGGGCCCCAAATAAATGCCGCATTTCATGGGGGCCCCATTTGCATGCCACATGTCTTGGGGCCCACACATGCATGCCGCATGTCATAGGGGCCCCACATGCATGGCGCATTTCATGGGGGCCCTACATGCATGCCGCATGTCATGGGGGCCCCAAATGCATGCCTCAAGTCATGGGGCCCCAAATGCATGCAGCATGTCATAGGGGCCCCACATGCATGGTGCATGTCATGGGGGCCCCACATGCATGCCTCATGTCACGGGGGCCCCAAATGCATGCCACATATCATGGGGGCCCCACATGCATGCCGCATATATTGGGGCCTCAATTGCATGCCGCATGTCATGAGGGCCCCGCATGCATGCCGCATGTCAATGGGGCCCCGTAGGCATTCCGCATGTCATGGGGGCCTCACGTGCATTCCGCATGTCATGGGGGTCCCACGTGCATGCTTCATGTCATTGGGGCCCCACGTGCTTGCCGCTTGTCATGGGGGCCCCACGTGCATGCCTCATGTTACGGGGCCACGAATGCATGCCGCATGTCATAGGGGCCCCACGTGCATACCACATGTCATGGGGCCCCAAATGCATGCCCCATGTCATGGGGGCCCCACATGCATGCCACATGTCATGGGGGCCCCAAATGAATGTCGCATGTCAAGGGGGCCCCACGTGCATGACGCATGTCATGGGGACCCACATGCATGCCGCATGTCATGGAGGCCCCCATGACATGCGGCATGCATTTGGGGGCCCCACATGCATGCCGCATGTCATGGGGGGCCAAATGCTTGCCACATGTCATGAGGGCCATAAATGCATGCCGCATGTCATGGGAGCCCCACATGCATGCCACATGTCATGGGGGCCCCAAATGAATGTCGCATGTCAAGGGGGCCCCACGTGTATGCCGCATGTCATGGGGGCCCCAAATGCATGCCGCATGTCATGGGGGCCCCAAATGCATGCCGCATGTCATGGGGGCCCCCAAATGCATGCAGCATATCTTGGGGCCCCAAATGCATGCCGCATTTCATGGGGGAACCACCTGCATACCGCATGTCTTGGGGCCCACAAATGCATGCCGCATGTCATAGGGGCCCCACATGCATGGCGCATTTCATGGGGGCCCTACATGCATGCCGCATGTCATGGGGGCCCCAAATGCATGCCTCAAGTCATGGGGCCCCAAATGCATGCAGCATGTCATAGGGGCCCCACATGCATGGTGCATGTCATGGGGGCCCCACATGCATGCCTCAAGTCACGGGGGCCCCAAATGCATGCCACATATCATGGGGGCACCACATGCATGCCGCATATATTGGGGGCCTCAATTGCATGCCGCATGTCATGAGGGCCCCGCATGCATGCCGCATGTCATTGGGGCCCCGTAGGCATTCCGCATGTCATGGGGGCCTCACGTGCATTCCGCATGTCATGGGGGTCCCACGTGCATGCTTCATGTCTTTGGGGCCCCACGTGCTTGCCGCTTGTCATGGGGGCCCCACGTGCATGCCTCATGTTACGGGGCCACGAATGCATGCCACATGTCATAGGGGCCCCACGTGCATACCACATGTCATGGGGGCCACAAATGCATGCCGCATGTCATGGGGCCCCCACATGCATGCCACATGTCATGGGGGCCCCAAATGAATGTCGCATGTCAAGGGGGCCCCACGTGCATGACGCATGTCATGGGGACCCACATGCATGCCGCATGTCATGGAGGCCCCCATGACATGCGGCATGCATTTGGGGGCCCCACATGCATGCCGCATGTCATGGGGGGCCAAATGCTTGCCACATGTCATGAGGGCCATAAATGCATGCCGCATGTCATGGGAGCCCCACATGCATGCCACATGTCATGGGGGCCCCAAATGAATGTCGCATGTCAAGGGGGCCCCACGTGCATGCCGCATGTCATGTGGGCCCCAAATGCATGCCGCATGTCATGTGGGCCCCAAATAAATGCTGCATGTCATGGGGCCCCCCAAATGCATGCAGCATGTCTTGGGGCCCACAAATGCATGCCGCATGTCATAGGGGTCCCACATGCATGGCGCATTTCATGGGGGTCCCACATGCATGGCGCATTTCATGGGGGCCCCAAATGCATGCCGCATGTCATAGGGGCCCCACATGCATGGCGCATGTCATGGGGCCCCCACATTCATACCGCATGTCATGGAGGCCCCAAATGCATGCCGCATGTAATGGGAGCCCCCATGCATGCCACATGTCATGGGGGCCCCAAATGAATGTCGCATGTCAAGGGGGCCCCACGCGCATGCCGCATGTCATGGGGGCCCCAAATGCATGCCGCATGTACAGGGGCCGCCAAATGCATGCAGCATGTCTTGGGGCCCACAAATGCATGCCGCATGTCATAGGGGTCCCACATGCATGGCGCATTTCATGGGGGGTCCCAAATGCATGCGCATGTCATGGGGCCCCAAATGCATGCCGCATATCATGGGGGCCCCAAATGCGTGCAGCATGTCATGGGGGCCCCACGTGCATGCCACATGTAATTGGGCCCCCCAAATGCATGCCGCATGTCATAGGGGCCCCACATGCATGGAGCATGTCAATGGGGCCCCACATGCATGCCGCATGTCATGGGGGCCCCACGTGCATACTGCATGTCATGGGGGCCCCAAATGCATGCTGCATGTCATGGGGGCCCCAAATGCATGCCGCATGTCATGGGGGCCCCACATGCATGCCGCATGTCATGGGGGCCCCGCAGGCATTCCGCATGTCATGGGGGCCCCAAATGCATGCCGCATTTCATGGGGGCCCCACGTGCATGCCGCATGTCATGGGGCCCCCCAAATGCATGCAGCATGTCTTGGTGCCCTCAAATGCATGCCGCATGTCATAGGGGTCCCACCTGCATGCCGCATGTCATGGGGGAACCACCTGCATGCCGCATGTAATGGGGGATTCAAATGCATGCCACATGTCATGGGGGTCCCACATGCATGCCTCATGTCATGGGGGCCCCAAATGCATGCCGCATATCATGGGGGGCCAAATGCTTGCCACATGTCATGAGGGCCATAAATGCATGCCGCATGTCATGGGAGCCCCACATGCATGCCACATGTCATGGGGGCCCCAAATGAATGTCGCATGTCAAGGGGGCCCCACGTGCATGCCGCATGTCATGTGGGCCCCAAATGCATGCCGCATGTCATGTGGGCCCCAAATAAATGCCGCATGTCATGGGGCCCCCCAAATGCATGCAGCATGTCTTGGGGCCCACAAATGCATGCCGCATGTCATAGGGGTCCCACATGCATGGCGCATTTCATGGGGGTCCCACATGCATGGCGCATTTCATGGGGGCCCCAAATGCATGCCGCATGTCATAGGGGCCCCACATGCATGGCGCATGTCATGGGGCCCCCACATTCATACCGCATGTCATGGAGGCCCCAAATGCATGCCGCATGTAATGGGAGCCCCCATGCATGCCACATGTCATGGGGGCCCCAAATGAATGTCGCATGTCAAGGGGGCCCCACGCGCATGCCGCATGTCATGGGGGCCCCAAATGCATGCCGCATGTACAGGGGCCGCCAAATGCATGCAGCATGTCTTGGGGCCCACAAATGCATGCCGCATGTCATAGGGGTCCCACATGCATGGCGCATTTCATGGGGGGTCCCAAATGCATGCGCATGTCATGGGGCCCCAAATGCATGCCGCATATCATGGGGGCCCCAAATGCGTGCAGCATGTCATGGGGGCCCCACGTGCATGCCACATGTAATTGGGCCCCCCAAATGCATGCCGCATGTCATAGGGGCCCCACATGCATGGAGCATGTCAATGGGGCCCCACATGCATGCCGCATGTCATGGGGGCCCCACGTGCATACTGCATGTCATGGGGGCCCCAAATGCATGCTGCATGTCATGGGGGCCCCAAATGCATGCCGCATGTCATGGGGGCCCCACATGCATGCCGCATGTCATGGGGGCCCCGCAGGCATTCCGCATGTCATGGGGGCCCCAAATGCATGCCGCATTTCATGGGGGCCCCACGTGCATGCCGCATGTCATGGGGCCCCCCAAATGCATGCAGCATGTCTTGGTGCCCTCAAATGCATGCCGCATGTCATAGGGGTCCCACCTGCATGCCGCATGTCATGGGGGAACCACCTGCATGCCGCATGTAATGGGGGATTCAAATGCATGCCGCATGTCATGGGGGTCCCACATGCATGCCTCATGTCATGGGGGCCCCAAATGCATGCCGCATATCATGGGGGCCCCGCAGGCATTCCGCATGTCATGGGGGCCTCACGTGCATGCCGCATGTAATGGGGGATTCAAATGCATGCCGCATGTCATGGGGGTCCCACATGCATGCCACATGTCATTGGGGCCCCACAGGCATTCCGCATGTCATGGGGGACTCACGTGCATTCCGCATGTCATGTGGGCCCCACGTGCATGCTGCATGTCATTGTGGCACCACGTGCATGCCGCATGTCATGGGGGCCCCGCAGGCATTCCACATGTCATGGGGGCCCCAAATAAATGCCGCATTTCATGGGGGCACACATGCATGCCGCATGTCACGGGGTCCCCGCAGGCATTCCACATGTCATGGGGGCCCCAAAAAAATGCCGCATTTCATGGGGACCCCATGTGCATGCCACATGTCTTGGGGCCCACAAATGCATGCCGCATGTCATAGGGGCCCCACATGCATGGCGCATTTCATGGGGGCCCCAAATGCGTGCCGCATATCATGGGGGCCTCAAATGCATGCGGCATGTCATGGGGGCCCCACGTGAATGCCACATGTCATTTGGGGCCCACATGCATGCCGGATGTCATGGGGGCCCCACTTGCATGCAGCATGTAATGGGGATCCAAATGCATGACGCATGTCATGGGGGTCCCACGTGCATGCCGCATGTCATGGGGGCCCCACATGCATGCCGCATGTCATGGGGGCACCACTTGCATGCAGCATGTAATGGGGGATCCAAGTGCATGACGCATGTCATGGGGGTCCCACATGCATACCACATGTCATGGGGGAACCAAATGCATGCCACATGTCCTGGGGGCCCACATGCATGACTCATTTCATGGGGGACCCAAATGAATGCTGCATGTCACGGGGTCCCCAAATGCATGCCGCATGTCATGAGGGCCCCACGTGCATGCTGCATGTCATGGGGGCCCCAAATGCATGCCGCATGTCATGGGGGCCCCACTTGCATGCCGCATGTCATGGGGGCCCCACGTGCATGTCGCATGTCATGGGGCTCAAAATGCATGCTGCATGTCATGAGGGCGCCGCATGCATGCCGCATGTCATGGGGCCCAAAAGCTTGCCGCATGTCATGGGTGCCATAAATGCATGCCGCATGTCATGGGAGCCCCACATGAATGTCGCATGTCAAGGGGGCCCAACGTGCATGCCGCATGTATTGGGGGCCCCAAATTCATGCCGCTTATCATGAGGGCCCTGCATGCATGCCGCATGTCATGGGTGCCCCGCAGGCATTCCGCATGTCATGGGGGGCCCAAATGCATGCCGCATGTCATGGGGGCCCCACATGCATGCCGCATGTCATGGGGGGCCCAAATGCATGCCGCATGTCATGGGGGCCCCACATGCATGCCGCATGTAATGGGGGATTCAAATGCATGCCGCATGTCATGGGGGTCCCACATGCATGCCGCATGTCATGGGGGCCCCAAATGCATGCCTCAAGTCATGGGGGCCCCAAATGCATGCCGCATGTCATGGGGTCCCCACATGCATGCCGCATGTCATGGGGGCTCAAATGCTTGCCGCATGTCATGGGGGCGATAAATGCATGCCGCATGTCATGTGAGCCCAACAAGCATGCCGCATGTATTGGGGGCCCCAAATTCATGCAGCATGTCATAGGGGCCCCACATGCATGGTGCATTTCATGGGGGCCCCACTTGCATGCAGCATGTAATGGGGGATCCAAATGCATGCTGCACGTCATGGGGGCCCCACATGCATGCCGCATGTCATGGGGGCCCCCGCAGGCATTCCACATGCCATGGGGGCCCCAAATAAATGCAGCATTTCATGGGGGCCCCACGTGCATGCTGCATGTCATGGGGCCCCAAAAATGGATGCCGAATGTCATAGGGGCCCCACATGCATGCCGCATATCTTGGGGCCCACAAATGCATGCCGCATGTCATGGGTGCCCCACATGCATGCCGCATGTCATTGGGGTCCCAAATGCATGCCGCATGTAATGGGGGCCCCACGTGCATGCCGCATGTCTTGGGCACCCCAAATGCATACAGCATGTCATAGGGGCCCCACGTGCATACCACATGTCATGGGGGCCCCAAATGCATGCCGCATGTACTGGGGTCCCCACGTGCATGCCACATTTCATGGGGGACCCAAATGCATGCCGCATGTCATGGGGGCCCCAAATGCATGTTGCATGTCATGGGGGTCCCACGTGAATGCCGAATGTTATGGGGCCCCCAAGTGCATGCAGCATGTCTTGGGGCCCACAAATGCATGCCGCATGTCATAGGGGCCCCACATGCATGGCGCATTTCATGGGGGCCCCACATGCATGCGCATGTCATGGGGGCACCACATGCATGCCGCATGTCATGGGGCCCAAAAGCTTGCCGCATGTCATGGGGGCCATAAATGCATGCCGCATGTCATGGGAGCCCCACATGAATGTCGCATGTCAAGGGGGCCCAACGTGCATGCCGCATGTATTGGGGGCCCCAAATTCATGCCGCATGTCATGAGGGCCCTGCATGCATGCCGCATGTCATGGGGGCCCCGCAGGCATTCCGCATGTCATGGGGGCCCAAATGCATGCCGCATGTCATGGGGGCCCCACGTGCATGCCGCATGTAATGGGGGATTCAAATGCATGCCTCAAGTCATGGGGGCCCCAAATGCATGCCGCATATCATGGGGGTCCCACATGCATGCCGCATATCATGGGGGTCCCACATGCATTCCGCATGTCATGGGGGCCCCGAATGCATGCCGCATGTCACATTGGCACCAAATGCATGATGCATGTCATGAGGGCCCCACGTGCATACCGCATGTCATAGGGGCCCCACGTACATGGCACATGTCATCGGTGCCCCACATGCATGCCGCATGTCATTGGGGCCCCAAATGCATGCCGCATGTAATGGGGGCCCCACGTGCATGCTGCATGTCATGGGGGCCCCAAATGCATGCCGCATGTCATGGGGGCGTCATGTGCATGCTGCATGTCATGGGGGCCCCAAATGCATGCCGCATGTAATGGGGGATTCAAATGCATGCCTCAAGTCATGGGGGCCCCAAATGCATGCCGCATATCATGGGGGTCCCACATGCATGCCGCATATCATGGGGGTCCCACATGCATGCCGCATGTCATGGGGGCCCCGAATGCATGCCACATGTCACATTGGCCCCAAATGCATGCAGCATGTCATTGGGGCTCCACGTGCATGCCGCATGTAATGGGGCCCCCAAATGCATGCCACATGTAATGGGGGCCCCAAAAGCATGTGGCATGTCATAGGGGCCCCACGTGCATGCCGCATGTCTTGGGCACCCCAAATGCATGCAGCATGTCATAGGGGCCCCACGTGCATACCACATGTCATGGGGGCCCCAAATGCATGCCGCATGTACTGGGGGCCCCACGTGCATGCCGCATTTCATGGGGGACCCAAATGCATGCCGCATGTCATGGGGGCCCCAAATGCATGTTGCATGTCATGGGGGTCCCACGTGCATGCCGCATGTTATGGGGCCCCCAAGTGCATGCAGCATGTCTTGGGGCCCACAAATGCATGCCGCATGTCATAGGGGCCCCACATGCATGGCGCATTTCATGGGGGCCCCACATGCATGCGCATGTCATGGGGGCACCACATGCATGCCGCATGTCATGGGGCCCAAAAGCTTGCCGCATGTCATGGGGGCCATAAATGCATTCCGCATGTCATGGGAGCCCCACATGAATGTCGCATGTCAAGGGGGCCCAAGTGCACGCCGCATGTATTGGGGGCCCCAAATTCATGCCGCATGTCATGAGGGCCCTGCATGCATGCCGCATGTCATGGGGGCCCCGCAGGCATTCCGCATGTCATGGGGGCCCAAATGCATGCCGCATGTCATGGGGGCCCCACGTGCATGCCGCATGTAATGGGGGATTCAAATGCATGCCTCAAGTCATGGGGCCCCCAAATGCATGCCGCATATCATGGGGGTCCCACATGCATGCCGCATATCATGGGGGTCCCACATGCATGCCGCATGTCATGGGGGCCCCGAATGCATGCCGCATGTCACATTGGCCACAAATGCATGATGCATGTCATGAGGGCCCCACGTGCATACCGCATGTCATAGGGGCCCCACGTACATGGCACATGTCATCGGTGCCCCACATGCATGCCGCATGTCATTGGGGCGCCAAATGCATGCCGCATGTAATGGGGGGCCCACGTGCATGCTGCATGTCATGGGGGCCCCAAATGCATGCCGCATGTAATGGGGGCCCCACGTGCATGCAGCATGTCATGGGGGCCCCAAATGCATGCAGCATGTCATTGGGGCTCCATGTGCATGCCGCATGTAATGGGGCCCCCAAATGCATGCCGCATGTAATGGGGGCCCCATGTGCATGCCACATGTAATGGGGGCCCCAAAAGCATGCGGCATGTCATAGGGGCCCCACGTGCATGCCGCATGTCTTGGGCACCCCAAATGCATGCAGCATGTCATAGGGGCCCCACGTGCATACCACATGTCATGGGGGCCCCAAATGCATGCCGCATGTACTGGGGGCCCCACGTGCATGCCGCATTTCATGGGGGACCCAAATGCATGCAGCATGTCATGGGGGCCCCACGTGCATGCCACATGTCATGGGGGCCCACATGCATGCCGCATGTCATGGGGGCCCCACTTGCATGCAGCATGTAATGGGGATCCAAATGCATGACGCATGTCATGGGGGTCCCACGTGCATGCCGCATGTCATGGGGGCCCCACATGCATGCCGCATGTAATGGGGGAACCACTTGCATGCAGCATGTAATGGGGGATCCAAATGCATGATGCATGTCATGGGGGTCCCACATGCATACCACATGTCATGGGGGAACCAAATGCATGCCGCATGTCCTGGGGGCCCCACATGCATGACACATTTCATGGGGGACCCAAATGCATGCCGCATGTCATGGGGTCCCCAAATGCATGCTGCATGTCATGAGGGCCCCACGTGCATGCTGCATGTCATGGGGGCCCCAAATGCATGCCGCATGTCATGGGGGCCCCACGTGCATGTCGCATGTCATGGGGGCCCAAAATGCATGCCGCATGTAATGAGGGCGCCGCATGCATGCCGCATGTCATTGGGGCCCCAAATACATGCCGCATGTAATGGGGGCCCCGCGTGCATGCCGCATGTCATGGGGGCCCCAAATGAATGTCGCATGTCAAGGGGGCCCCACGTGCATGCCGCATGTCATGGGGGCCATAAATGCATGCGGCATGTCATAGGGGCCCCACGTGCATACCACATGTCATGGGGGCCCCAAATGCATGCCGCATGTACTGGGGGCCCCACGTGCATGCTGCATGTCATGGGGCCCCAAATGCATGCCGCATGTCATGGGGCCCCCCAAATGCATGCAGCATGTCTTGGGGCCCACAAATGCATGCCGCATGTCATAGGGGTACCACATGCATGGCGCATTTCATGTGGGTCCCACATGCATGCGCATGTCATGGGGGCCCCAAATGCGTGCCACATATCATGGGGGCCCCAAATGCATGCCGCATGTCATAGTGGCCCCACATGCATGGCGCATGTCATGGGGGCCCCACATTCATACCGCATGTCATGGAGGCCCCAAATGCATGCCGCATGTAATGGGAGCCCCCATGCATGCCACATGTCATGGGGGCCCCAAATGAATGTCGCATGTCAAGGGGGCCCCAAATGCATGCCGCATGTCATGGGGCCCCCAAATGCATGCAGCATGTTTTGGGGCCCACAAATGCATGCCGCAAGTCATGGGGGAACCACCTGCATGCCGCATGTAATGGGGGATTCAAATGCATGCCGCATGTCATGGGGGTCACACATGCATGCTGCATGTCATGGGGGCCCCAAATGCATGCCGCATATCATGGGGGCCCCGCAGGCATTCCGCATGTCATGGGGGCCTCACGTGCATGCCGCATGTCATGGGGGCCTCACGTGCATGCCGCATGTATTGGGGGCCCCAACTTGCATGCTGCATGTCTCAGGTACCCCAAATGCATGCAGCATGTTATGCAGGCCCCAAATGCATGCCGCATGTCATGGGGGCCCAAATGCATGACGCATGTCATGGGGGCCTCACGTGCATGCCGCATGTATTGGGGGCCCCAACTTGCATGCCGCATGTCTCAGGTACCCCAAATGCATGCAGCATGTTATGCAGGCCCCAAATGCATGCCGCATGTCATGGGGGCCCAAATGCATGCCTCATGTTACGGGGGCCTCACGTGCATGCCGCATGTATTGGAGGCCCTAACTTGCATGCCGCATGTCTCAGGTACCCCAAATGCATGCATCATGTTATGCAGGCCCAAAATGCATGCCGCATGTCATGGGGGCCCAAATGCATGACGCATGTCATTGGGGCCCCACGTGCTTGCCGCTTGTCATGGGGGCCCCACGTGCATGCCTCATGTTACGGGGGCCACGAATGCATGCCGCATGTCATAGGGGCCCCACGTGCATACCACATGTCATGGGGCCCCCACATGCATGCCACATGTCATGGGGGCCCCAAATGAATGTCGCATGTCAAGGGGGCCCCACGTGCATGACGCATGTCATGGGGACCCACATGCATGCCGCATGTCTTGGGGCCCACAAATGCATGCCACATGTCATAGGGGCCCCACATGCATGGCGCATTTCATGGGGGCCCTACATGCATGCCGCATGTCATGGGGGCCCCAAATGCATGCCTCAAGTCATGGGGCCCCAAATGCATGCAGCATGTCATAGGGGCCCCACATGCATGGTGCATGTCATGGGGGCCCCACATGCATGCCTCAAGTCACGGGGGGCCCAAATGCATGCCACATATCATGGGGGCACCACATGCATGCCGCATATATTGGGGGCCTCAATTGCATGCCGCATGTCATGAGGGCCCCGCATGCATGCCGCATGTCATTGGGGCCCCATAGGCATTCCGCATGTCATGGGGGCCTCACGTGCATTCCGCATGTCATGGGGGTCCCACGTGCATGCTTCATGTCATTGGGGCCCCACGTGCTTGCCGCTTGTCATGGGGGCCCCACGTGCATGCCTCATGTTACGGGGCCACGAATGCATGCCACATGTCATAGGGGCCCCACGTGCATACCACATGTCATGGGGGCCACAAATGCATGCCGCATGTCATGGGGGCCCCACATGCATGCCACATGTCATGGGGGCCCCAAATGAATGTCGCATGTCAAGGGGGCCCCACGTGCATGACGCATGTCATGGGGACCCACATGCATGCCGCATGTCATGGAGGCCCCCATGACATGCGGCATGCATTTGGGGGCCCCACATGCATGCCGCATGTCATGGGGGGGCAAATGCTTGCCACATGTCATGAGGGCCATAAATGCATGCCGCATGTCATGGGAGCCCCACATGCATGCCACATGTCATGGGGGCCCCAAACGAATGTCGCATGTCAAGGGGGCCCCACGTGCATGCCGCATGTCATGTGGGCCCCAAATGCATGCCGCATGTCATGGGGGCCCCAAATAAATGCCGCATGTCATGGGGCCCCCCAAATGCATGCAGCATGTCTTGGGGCCCACAAATGCATGCCACATGTCATAGGGGTCCCACATGCATGGCGCATTTCATGGGGGTCCCACATGCATGGCGCATTTCATGGGGGCCCCAAATACATGCCGCATGTCATAGGGGCCCCACATGCATGGCGCATGTCATGGGGGCCCCACATTCATACCGCATGTCATGGAGGCCCCAAATGCATGCCGCATGTAATGGGAGCCCCCATGCATGCCACATGTCATGGGGGCCCCAAATGAATGTCGCATGTCAAGGGGGCCCCACGCGCATGCCGCATGTCATGTGGGCCCCACGTGCATGCTGCATGTCATTGTGGCACCACGTGCATGCCGCATGTCACGGGGGCCCCGCAGGCATTCCACATGTCATGGGGGCCCCAAATAAATGTCGCATTTCATGGGGGCCCCACATGCATGCCGCATGTCACGGGGTCCCCGCAGGCATTCCACATGTCATGGGGGCCCCAAATAAATGCCGCATTTCATGGGGACCCCATGTGCATGCCACATGTCTTGGGGCCCACAAATGCATGCCGCATGTCATAGGGGCCCCACATGCATGGCGCATTTCATGGGGGCCCCAAATGCGTGCCGCATATCATGGGGGCCCCAAATGCATGCAGCATGTCATGGGGGCCCCACGTGCATGCCACATGTCATTGGGGGCCCACATGCATGCCGCATGTCATGGGGGCCCCACTTGCATGCAGCATGTAATGGGGGATCCAAATGCATGACGCATGTCATGGGGGTCCCACATGCATACCACATGTCATGGGGGAACCAAATGCATGCCGCATGTCCTGGGGGCCCCACATGCATGACACATTTCATGGGGGACCCAAATGCATGCCGCATGCCATGGGGGCCCAAAATGCATGCCGCATGCCATGAGGGTGCCGCATGCATGCCGCATGTCTTGGGGCCCACAAATGCATGCCGCATGTCATAGGGGCCCCACATGCATGGCGCATTTCATGAGTGCCCAAATGCATGCCGCATGTCATGGGAGCCCCACATGAATGTCGCATGTCAAGGGGGCCCAACGTGCATGCCGCATGTATTGGGGGCCCCAAATTCATGCCGCATATCATGAGGGCCCTGCATGCATGCCGCATGTCATGGGTGCCCCGCAGGCATTCCGCATGTAATGGGGGATTCAAATGCATGCCGCATGTCATGGGGGCCCCACATTCATACCGCATGTCATGGAGGCCCCAAATGCATGGCGCATGTAATGGGAGCCCCCATGCATGCCACATGTCATGGGGGCCCCAAATGAATGTCGCATGTCAAGGGGGCCCCACATGCATGCCGCATGTCATGGGGGCCCCAAATGCATGCCGCATGTTCAGGGGGCCCCACGTGCATGCCGCATTTCATGGGGGACCCAAATGCATGCCGCATGTCATGGGGGCCATAAATGCACGCGGCATGTCATTGGGGCCCCACGTGCATACCACATGTCATGGGGGCCCCAAATGCATGCCGCATGTACTGGGGGGCCCACGTGCATGCTGCATGTCATGGGGCCCCAAATGCATGCCGCATGTCATGGGGGCCCCAAATGCATGCCGCATGTCATGGGGCCCCCAAATGCATGCAGCATGTCTGGGGGCCCACAAATGCATGCCGCAAGTCATGGGGGAACCACCTGCATGCCGCATGTAATGGGGGATTCAAATGCATGCCGCATGTCATGGGGGTCACACATGCATGCTGCATGTCATGGGGGCCCCAAATGCATGCCGCATATCATGGGGACCCCGCAGGCATTCCGCATGTCATGGGGGCCTCACGTGCATGCCGCATGTCATGGGGGCCTCACGTGCATGCCGCATGTATTGGGGGCCCCAACTTGCATGCCGCATGTCTCAGGTACCCCAAATGCATGCAGCATGTTATGCAGGCCCCAAATGCATGCCGCATGTCATGGGGGCCCAAATGCATGACGCATGTCATGGGAGCCTCACGTGCATGCCGCATGTATTGGGGGCCCCAACTTGCATGCCGCATGTCTCAGGTACCCCAAATGCATGCAGCATGTTATGCAGGCCCCAAATGCATGCCGCATGTCATGGGGGCCCAAATGCATGACACATGTCATGGGGGCCTCACGTGCATGCCGCATGTATTGGAGGCCCTAACTTGCATGCCGCATGTCTCAGGTACCCCAAATGCATGCATCATGTTATGCAGGCCCAAAATGCATGCCGCATGTCATGGGGGCCCAAATGCATGACGCATGTCATTGGGGCCCCACGTGCTTGCCGCTTGTCATGGGGGCCCCACGTGCATGCCTCATGTTACGGGGGCCACGAATGCATGCCGCATGTCATAGGGGCCCCACGTGCATACCACATGTCATGGGGGCCCCACATGCATGCCACATGTCATGGGGGCCCCAAATGAATGTCGCATGTCAAGGGGGCCCCACGTGCATGACGCATGTCATGGGGACCCACATGCATGCCGCATGTCTTGGGGCCCACAAATGCATGCCGCATGTCATTGGGGCCCCACATGCATGGCGCATTTCATGGGGGCCCTACATGCATGCCGCATGTCATGGGGGCCCCAAATGCATGCCTCAAGTCATGGGGCCCCAAATGCATGCAGCATGTCATAGGGGCCCCACATGCATGGTGCATGTCATGGGGGCCCCACATGCATGCCTCAAGTCACGGGGGCCCCAAATGCATGCCACATATCATGGGGGCACCACATGCATGCCGCATATATTGGGGGCCTCAATTGCATGCCGCATGTCATGAGGGCCCCGAATGCATGCCGCATGTCATTGGGGCCCCGTAGGCATTCCGCATGTCATGGGGGCCTCACGTGCATTCCGCATGTCATGGGGGTCCCACGTGCATGCTTCATGTCATTGGGGCCCCACGTGCTTGCCGCTTGTCATGGGGGCCCCACGTGCATGCCTCATGTTACGGGGCCACGAATGCATGCCACATGTCATAGGGGCCCCACGTGCATACCACATGTCATGGGGGCCACAAATGCATGCCGCATGTCATGGGGGCCCCACATGCATGCCACATGTCATGGGGGCCCCAAATGAATGTCGCATGTCAAGGGGGCCCCACGTGCATGACGCATGTCATGGGGACCCACATGCATGCCGCATGTCATGGAGGCCCCCATGACATGCGGCATGCATTTGGGGGCCCCACATGCATGCCGCATGTCATGGGGGCCAAATGCTTGCCACATGTCATGAGGGCCATAAATGCATGCCGCATGTCATGGGAGCCCCACATGCATACCACATGTCATGGGGGCCCCAAACGAATGTCGCATGTCAAGGGGGCCCCACGTGCATGCCGCATGTCATGTGGGCCCCAAATGCATGCCGCATGTCATGGGGGCCCCAAATAAATGCCGCATGTCATGGGGCCCCCCAAATGCATGCAGCATGTCTTGGGGCCCACAAATGCATGCCGCATGTCATAGGGGTCCCACATGCATGGCGCATTTCATGGGGGTCCCACATGCATGGCGCATTTCATGGGGGCCCCAAATGCATGCCGCATGTCATAGGGGCCCCACATGCATGGCGCATGTCATGGGGGCCCCACATTCATACCGCATGTCATGGAAGCCCCAAATGCATGCCGCATGTAATGGGAGCCCCCATGCATGCCACATGTCATGGGGGCCCCAAATGAATGTCGCATGTCAAGGGGGCCCCACGCGCATGCCGCATGTCATGTGGGCCCCACGTGCATGCTGCATGTCATTGTGGCACCACGTGCATGCCGCATGTCACGGGGGCCCCGCAGGCATTCCACATGTCATGGGGGCCCCAAATAAATGTCGCATTTCATGGGGGCCCCACATGCATGCCACATGTCACGGGGTCCCCGCAGGCATTCCACATGTCATGGGGGCCCCAAATAAATGCCGAATTTCATGGGGAACCCATGTGCATGCCACATGTCTTGGGGCCCACAAATGCATGCCGCATGTCATAGGGGCCCCACATGCATGGCGCATTTCATGGGGGCCCCAAATGCGTGCCGCATATCATGGGGGCTCCAAATGCATGCAGCATGTCATGGGGGCCCCACGTGCATGCCACATGTCATTGGGGGCCCACATGCATGCCGCATGTCATGGGGGCCCCACTTGCATGCAGCATGTAATGGGGGATCCAAATGCATGACGCATGTCATGGGGGTCCCACATGCATACCACATGTCATGGGGGAACCAAATGCATGCCGCATGTCCTGGGGGCCCCACATGCATGACACATTTCATGGGGGACCCAAATGCATGCCGCATGCCATGGGGCCCAAAATGCATGCCGCATGCCATGAGGGTGCCGCATGCATGCCGCATGTCTTGGGGCCACAAATGCATGCCGCATGTCATAGGGGCCCCACATGCATGACGCATTTCATGAGTGCCCAAATGCATGCCGCATGTCATGGGAGCCCCACATGAATGTCGCATGTCAAGGGGGCCCAACGTGCATGCCGCATGTATTGGGGGCCCCAAATTCATGCCGCATATCATGAGGGCCCTGCATGCATGCCGCATGTCATGGGTGCCCCGCAGGCATTCCGCATGTAATGGGGGATTCAAATGCATGCCGCATGTCATGGGGGCCCCACATTCATACCGCATGTCATGGAGGCCCCAAATGCATGGCGCATGTAATGGGAGCCCCCATGCATGCCACATGTCATGGGGGCCCCAAATGAATGTCGCATGTCAAGGGGGCCCCACGTGCATGCCGCATGTCATGGGGGCCCCAAATGCATGCCGCATGTTCAGGGGGCCCCACGTGCATGCCGCATTTCATGGGGGACCCAAATGCATGCCGCATGTCATGGGGGCCATAAATGCACGCGGCATGTCATTGGGGCCCCACGTGCATACCACATGTCATGGGGGCCCCAAATGCATGCCGCATGTACTGGGGGGCCCACGTGCATGCTGCATGTCATGGGGCCCCAAATGCATGCCGCATGTCATGGGGGCCCCAAATGCATGCCGCATGTCATGGGGCCCCCAAATGCATGCAGCATGTCTGGGGGCCCACAAATGCATGCCGCATGTCATGGGGGAACAACCTGCATGCCGCATGTAATGGGGGATTCAAATGCATGCCGCATGTCATGGGGGTCACACATGCATGCTGCATGTCATGGGGCCCCCAAATGCATGCCGCATATCATGGGGGCCCCGCAGGCATTCCGCATGTCATGGGGGGATCACGTGCATGCCGCATGTCATGGGGGCCTCACGTGCATGCCGCATGTATTGGGGGCCCCCAACTTGCATGCCGCATGTCTCAGGTACCCCAAATGCATGCAGCATGTTATGCAGGCCCCAAATGCATGCCGCATGTCATGGGGGCCCAAATGCATGACGCATGTCATGGGGGCCTCACGTGCATGCCGCATGTATTGCGGGCCCCAACTTGCATGCCGCATGTCTCAGGTACCCCAAATGCATGCAGCATGTTATGCAGGCCCCAAATGCTTGCCGCTTGTCATGGGGGCCCCACGTGCATGCCTCATGTTACGGGGGCCACGAATGCATGCCGCATGTCATAGGGGCCCCACGTGCATACTAAATGTCATGGGGGCACCAAATGCATGCCGCATGTCATGGGGGCCCCACATGCATGCCACATGTCATGGGGGCCCCACGTGTATGCCTCATGTTACGGGGGCCACGAATGCATGCCGCATGTCATAGGGGCCCCACGTGCATACCACATGTCATGGGGCCCCAAATGCATGCCGCATGTCATGGGGGCCCCACATGCATGCTACATGTCATGGGGGCCCCAAATGAATGTCGCATGTCAAGGGGGCCCCACGTGCATGACGCATGTCATGGGGACCCACATGCATGCCGCATGTCATGGAGGCCCCCATGACATGCGGCATGCATTTGGGGGCCCCACATGCATGCCGCATGTCATGGGGGGCCAAATGCTTGCCGCATGTCATGAGGGCCATAAATGCATGCCGCATGTCATGGGAGCCCCACATGCATGCCACATGTCATGGGGGCCCCAAATGAATGTCGCATGTCAAGGGGGCCCCACGTGCATGCCGCATGTCATGGGGGCCCCAAATGCATGCCGCATGTCACGGGGGCCCCGCAGGCATTACACATGTCATGGGGGCCCCAAATAAATGCCGCATTTCATGGGGGCCCCATTTGCATGCCACATGTCTTGGGGCCCACACATGCATGCCGCATGTCATAGGGGCCCCACATGCATGGCGCATTTCATGGGGGCCCTACATGCATGCCGCATGTCATGGGGGCCCCAAATGCATGCCTCAAGTCATGGGGCCCCAAATGCATGCAGCATGTCATAGGGGCCCCACATGCATGGTGCATGTCATGGGGGCCCCACATGCATGCCTCATGTCACAGGGCCCCAAATGCATGCCACATATCATGGGGGCCCCACATGCATGCCGCATATATTGGGGGCCTCAATTGCATGCCGCATGTCATGAGGGCCCCGCATGCATGCCGCATGTCAATGGGGCCCCGTAGGCATTCCGCATGTCATGGGGGCCTCACGTGCATTCCGCATGTCATGGGGGTCCCACGTGCATGCTTCATGTCATTGGGGCCCCACGTGCTTGCCGCTTGTCATGGGGGCCCCACGTGCATGCCTCATGTTACGGGGCCACGAATGCATGCCGCATGTCATAGGGGCCCCACGTGCATACCACATGTCATGGGGCCCCAAATGCATGCCCCATGTCATGGGGGCCCCACATGCATGCCACATGTCATGGGGGCCCCAAATGAATGTCGCATGTCAAGGGGGCCCCACGTGCATGACGCATGTCATGGGGACCCACATGCATGCCGCATGTCATGGAGGCCCCCATGACATGCGGCATGCATTTGGGGGCCCCACATGCATGCCGCATGTCATGGGGGGCCAAATGCTTGCCACATGTCATGAGGGCCATAAATGCATGCCGCATGTCATGGGAGCCCCACATGCATGCCACATGTCATGGGGGCCCCAAATGAATGTCGCATGTCAAGGGGGCCCCACGTGTATGCCGCATGTCATGGGGGCCCCAAATGCATGCCGCATGTCATGGGGGCCCCAAATGCATGCCGCATGTCATGGGGGCCCCCAAATGCATGCAGCATATCTTGGGGCCCACAAATGCATGCCGCATGTCATAGGGGTCCCACATGCATGGCGCATTTCATGGGGGTCCCACATGCATGGCGCATTTCATGGGGGCCCCAAATGCATGCCGCATGTCATAGGGGCCCCACATGCATGGCGCATGTCATGGGGGCCCCACATTCATACCGCATGTCATTGATGCCCCAAATGCATGCCGCATGTAATGGGAGGCCCCATGCATGCCACATGTCATGGGGGCCCCAAATGAATGTCGCATGTCAAGTGGGCCCCACGTGCATGCCGCATGTCACGGGGGCCCCAAATGCATGCCGCATGTCAAGTGGGCCCCACGTGCATGCCGCATGTATTGGGGCCCACAAATGCATGCCGCATGTCATAGGGGTCCCACATGCATGGCGCATTTCATGGGGGTCCCAAATGCATTGCCATGTCATGGGGGCCCCAAATGCGTGCCGCATATCATGGGGGCCCCAAATGCATGCAGCATGTCATGGGGGCCCCACGTGCATGCCACATGTAATTGCCCCCCCCAAATGCATGCCGCATGTCATAGGGGCCCCACATGCATGGAGCATGTCATTGGGGCCCCACATGCATGCCGCATGTCATGGGGGCCCCACGTGCATACTGCATGTCATGGGGGCCCCAAATGCATGCTGCATGTCATGGGGGCCCCAAATGCATGCCGCATGTCATGGGGGCCCCACGTGCATGCCGCATGTCATGGGGGCCCCGCAGGCATTCCGCATGTCATGGGGGCCCCAAATGCATGCCGCATTTCATGGGGGCCCCACGTGCATGCCGCATGTCATGGGGCCCCCCAAATGCATGCAGCATGTCTTGGTGCCCTCAAATGCATGCCGCATGTCATAGGGGTCCCACCTGCATGCCGCATGTCATGGGGGAACCACCTGCATGCCGCATGTCTTGGGGCCCACAAATGCATGCCGCATGTCATGGGGGCCCCACATGCATGGCGCATTTCATGGGGGCCCTACATGCATGCCGCATGTCATGGGGGCCCCAAATGCATGCCTCAAGTCATGGGGCCCCAAATGCATGCAGCATGTCATAGGGGCCCCACATGCATGGTGCATGTCATGGGGGCCCCACATGCATGCCTCAAGTCATGGGGGCCCCAAATGCATGCCACATATCATGGGGGCACCACATGCATGCCGCATATATTGGGGGCCTCAATTGCATGCCGCATGTCATGAGGGCCCCGCATGCATGGGGGTCCCACGTGCATGCTTCATCTCTTTGGGGCCCCACGTGCTTGCCGCTTGTCATGGGGGCCCCACGTGCATGCCTCATGTTACGGGGCCACGAATGCATGCCACATGTCATAGGGGCCCCACGTGCATACCACATGTCATGGGGGCCACAAATGCATGCCGCATGTCATGGGGCCCCCACATGCATGCCACATGTCATGGGGGCCCCAAATGAATGTCGCATGTCAAGGGGGCCCCACGTGCATGACGCATGTCATGGGGACCCACATGCATGCCGCATGTCATGGAGGCCCCCATGACATGCGGCATGCATTTGGGGGCCCCACATGCATGCCGCATGTCATGGGGGGCCAAATGCTTGCCGCATGTCATGTGGGCCCCAAATAAATGCCGCATGTCATGGGGCCCCCCAAATGCATGCAGCATGTCTTGGGGCCCACAAATGCATGCCGCATGTCATAGGGGTCCCACATGCATGGCGCATTTCATGGGGGTCCCACATGCATGGCGCATTTCATGGGGGCCCCAAATGCATGCCGCATGTCATAGGGGCCCCACATGCATGGCGCATGTCATGGGGCCCCCACATTCATACCGCATGTCATGGAGGCCCCAAATGCATGCCGCATGTAATGGGAGCCCCCATGCGTGCCACATGTCATGGGGGCCCCAAATGAATGTCGCATGTCAAGGGGGCCCCACGCGCATGCCGCATGTCATGGGGGCCCCAAATGCATGCCGCATGTACAGGGGCCGCCAAATGCATGCAGCATGTCTTGGGGCCCACAAATGCATGCCGCATGTCATAGGGGTCCCACATGCATGGCGCATTTCATGGGGGGTCCCAAATGCATGCGCATGTCATGGGGCCCCAAATGCATGCCGCATATCATGGGGGCCCCAAATGCGTGCAGCATGTCATGGGGGCCCCACATGCATGCCACATGTAATTGGGCCCCCCAAATGCATGCCGCATGTCATAGGGGCCCCACATGCATGGAGCATGTCAATGGGGCCCCACATGCATGCCGCATGTCATGGGGGCCCCACGTGCATACTGCATGTCATGGGGGCCCCAAATGCATGCTGCATGTCATGGGGGCCCCAAATGCATGCCGCATGTCATGGGGGCCCCACATGCATGCCGCATGTCATGGGGGCCCCAAATGCATGCTGCATTTCATGGGGGCCCACGTGCATGCCGCATGTCATGGGGCCCCCCAAATGCATGCAGCATGTCTTGGTGCCCTCAAATGCATGCCGCATGTCATAGGGGTCCCACCTGCATGCCGCATGTCATGGGGGAACCACCTGCATGCCGCATGTAATGGGGGATTCAAATGCATGCCGCATGTCATGGGGGTCCCACATGCATGCCTCATGTCATGGGGGCCCCAAATGCATGCCGCATATCATGGGGGCCCCGCAGGCATTCCGCATGTCATGGGGGCCTCACGTGCATGCCGCATGTAATGGGGGATTCAAATGCATGCCACATGTCATGGGGGTCCCACATGCATGCCACATGTCATTGGGGCCCCACAGGCATTCCGCATGTCATGGGGGACTCACGTGCATTCCGCATGTCATGTGGGCCCCACGTGCATGCTGCATGTCATTGTGGCACCACGTGCATGCCGCATGTCACGGGGGCCCCGCAGGCATTCCACATGTCATGGGGGCCCCAAATAAATGCCGCATTTCATGGGGGCACACATGCATGCCGCATGTCACGGGGTCCCCGCAGGCATTCCACATGTCATGGGGGCCCCAAATAAATGCCGCATTTCATGGGGACCCCATGTGCATGCCACATGTCTTGGGGCCCACAAATGCATGCCGCATGTCATAGGGGCCCCACATGCATGGCGCATTTCATGAGGGCCCCAAATGCGTGCCGCATATCATGGGGGCCTCAAATGCATGCGGCATGTCATGGGGGCCCCACGTGAATGCCACATGTCATTTGGGGCCCACATGCATGCCGGATGTCATGGGGGCCCCACTTGCATGCAGCATGTAATGGGGATCCAAATGCATGACGCATGTCATGGGGGTCCCACGTGCATGCCGCATGTCATGGGGGCCCCACATGCATGCCGCATGTCATGGGGGCACCACTTGCATGCAGCATGTAATGGGGGATCCAAGTGCATGACGCATGTCATGGGGGTCCCACATGCATACCACATGTCATGGGGGAACCAAATGCATGCCGCATGTCCTGGGGGCCCCACATGCATGACACATTTCATGGGGGACCCAAATGAATGCTGCATGTCACGGGGTCCCCAAATGCATGCCGCATGTCATGAGGGCCCCACGTGCATGCTGCATGTCATGGGGGCCCCAAATGCATGCCGCATGTCATGGGGGCCCCACTTGCATGCCGCATGTCATGGGGGCCCCACGTGCATGTCGCATGTCATGGGGCTCAAAATGCATGCTGCATGTCATGAGGGCGCCGCATGCATGCCGCATGTCATGGGGCCCAAAAGCTTGCCGCATGTCATGGGTGCCATAAATGCATGCCGCATGTCATGGGAGCCCCACATGAATGTCGCATGTCAAGGGGGCCCAACGTGCATGCCGCATGTATTGGGGGCCCCAAATTCATGCCGCTTATCATGAGGGCCCTGCATGCATGCCGCATGTCATGGGTGCCCCGCAGGCATTCCGCATGTCATGGGTGCCCCGCAGGCATTCCGCATGTCATGGGGGCCCCACATGCATGCCGCATGTCATGGGGGGCCCAAATGCATGCCGCATGTCATGGGGGCCCCACATGCATGCCGCATGTAATGGGGGATTCAAATGCATGCCGCATGTCATGGGGTCCCACATGCATGCCGCATGTCATGGGGGCCCCAAATGCATGCCTCAAGTCATGGGGGCCCCAAATGCATGCCGCATGTCATGGGGTCCCCACATGCATGCCGCATGTCATGGGGGCTCAAATGCTTGCCGCATGTCATGGGGGCGATAAATGCATGCCGCATGTCATGTGAGCCCAACAAGCATGCCGCATGTATTGGGGGCCCCAAATTCATGCAGCATGTCATAGGGGCCCCACATGCATGGTGCATTTCATGGGGGCCCCACTTGCATGCAGCATGTAATGGGGGATCCAAATGCATGCTGCACGTCATGGGGGCCCCACATGCATGCCGCATGTCATGGGGGCCCCCGCAGGCATTCCACATGCCATGGGGGCCCCAAATAAATGCAGCATTTCATGGGGGCCCCACGTGCATGCTGCATGTCATGGGGCCCCAAAAATGGATGCCGAATGTCATAGGGGCCCCACATGCATGAAATATCTTGGGGCCCACAAATGCATGCCGCATGTCATGGGTGCCCCACATGCATGCCGCATGTCATTGGGGTCCCAAATGCATGCCGCATGTAATGGGGGCCCCACGTGCATGACGCATGTCTTGGGCACCCCAAATGCATACAGCATGTCATAGGGGCCCCACGTGCATACCACATGTCATGGGGGCCCCAAATGCATGCCGCATGTACTGGGGTCCCCACGTGCATGCCACATTTCATGGGGGACCCAAATGCATGCCGCATGTCATGGGGGCCCCAAATGCATGTTGCATGTCATGGGGGTCCCACGTGAATGCCGAATGTTATGGGGCCCCCAAGTGCATGCAGCATGTCTTGGGGCCCACAAATGCATGCCGCATGTCATAGGGGCCCCACATGCATGGCGCATTTCATGGGGGCCCCACATGCATGCGCATGTCATGGGGGCACCACATGCATGCCGCATGTCATGGGGCCCAAAAGCTTGCCGCATGTCATGGGGGCCATAAATGCATGCCGCATGTCATGGGAGCCCCACATGAATGTCGCATGTCAAGGGGGCCCAACGTGCATGCCGCATGTATTGGGGGCCCCAAATTCATGCCGCATGTCATGAGGGCCCTGCATGCATGCCGCATGTCATGGGGGCCCCGCAGGCATTCCGCATGTCATGGGGGCCCAAATGCATGCCGCATGTCAAGGGGGCCCCACGTGCATGCCGCATGTAATGGGGGATTCAAATGCATGCCTCAAGTCATGGGGGCCCCAAATGCATGCCGCATATCATGGGGGTCCCACATGCATGCCGCATATCATGGGGGTCCCACATGCATTCCGCATGTCATGGGGGCCCCGAATGCATGCCGCATGTCACATTGGCACCAAATGCATGATGCATGTCATGAGGGCCCCACGTGCATACCGCATGTCATAGGGGCCCCACGTACATGGCACATGTCATCGGTGCCCCACATGCATGCCGCATGTCATTGGGGCCCCAAATGCATGCCGCATGTAATGGGGGCCCCACGTGCATGCTGCATGTCATGGGGGCCCCAAATGCATGCCGCATGTCATGGGGGCGTCATGTGCATGCTGCATGTCATGGGGGCCCCAAATGCATGCCGCATGTAATGGGGGATTCAAATGCATGCCTCAAGTCATGGGGGCCCCAAATGCATGCCGCATATCATGGGGGTCCCACATGCATGCCGCATGTCATGGGGGCCCCGAATGCATGCCGCATGTCACATTGGCCCCAAATGCATGCAGCATGTCATTGGGGCTCCACGTGCATGCCGCATGTAATGGGGCCCCCAAATGCATGCCGCATGTCATGGGGGCCCCATGTGCATGCCACATGTAATGGGGGCCCCAAAAGCATGTGGCATGTCATAGGGGCCCCACGTGCATGCCGCATGTCTTGGGCACCCCAAATGCATGCAGCATGTCATAGGGGCCCCACGTGCATACCACATGTCATGGGGGCCCCAAATGCATGCCGCATGTACTGGGGGCCCCACGTGCATGCCACATTTCATGGGGGACCCAAATGCATGCCGCATGTCATGGGGGCCCCAAATGCATGTTGCATGTCATGGGGGTCCCACGTGCATGCCGCATGTTATGGGGCCCCCAAGTGCATGCAGCATGTCTTGGGGCCCACAAATGCATGCCACATGTCATAGGGGCCCCACATGCATGGCGCATTTCATGGGGGCCCCACATGCATGCGCATGTCATGGGGGCACCACATGCATGCCGCATGTCATGGGGCCCAAAAGCTTGCCACATGTCATGGGGGCCATAAATGCATTCCGCATGTCATGGGAGCCCCACATGAATGTCGCATGTCAAGGGGGCCCAAGTGCACGCCGCATGTATTGGGGGCCCCAAATTCATGCCGCATGTCATGAGGGCCCTGCATGCATGCCGCATGTCATGGGGGCCCCGCAGGCATTCCGCATGTCATGGGGGCCCAAATGCATGCCGCATGTCATGGGGGCCCCACGTCCATGCCGCATGTAATGGGGGATTCAAATGCATGCCTCAAGTCATGGGGCCCCCAAATGCATGCCGCATATCATGGGGGTCCCACATGCATGCCGCATATCATGGGGGTCCCACATGCATGCCGCATGTCATGGGGGCCCCGAATGCATGCCGCATGTCACATTGGCCACAAATGCATGATGCATGTCATGAGGGCCCCACGTGCATACCGCATGTCATAGGGGCCCCAAGTACATGGCACATGTCATCGGTGCCCCACATGCATGCCGCATGTCATTGGGGCGCCAAATGCATGCCGCATGTAATGGGGGGCCCACGTGCATGCTGCATGTCATGGGGGCCCCAAATGCATGCCGCATGTAATGGGGGCCCCACGTGCATGCAGCATGTCATGGGGGCCCCAAATGCATGCAGCATGTCATTGGGGCTCCACGTGCATGCCGCATGTAATGGGGGCCCCAAATGCATGCCGCATGTAATGGGGGCCCCATGTGCATGCCACATGTAATGGGGGCCCCAAAAGCATGCGGCATGTCATAGGGGCCCCACGTGCATGCCGCATGTCTTGGGCACCCCAAATGCATGCAGCATGTCATAGGGGCCCCACGTGCATACCACATGTCATGGGGGCCCCAAATGCATGCCGCATGTACTGGGGGCCCCACGTGCATACCACATGTCATGGGGGAACCAAATGCATGCCGCATGTCCTGGGGGCCCCACATGCATGACACATTTCATGGGGGACCCAAATGCATGCCGCATGTCATGGGGTCCCCAAATGCATGCTGCATGTCATGAGGGCCCCACGTGCATGCTGCATGTCATGGGGGCCCCAAATGCATGCCGCATGTCATGGGGGCCCCACGTGCATGTCGCATGTCATGGGGGCCCAAAATGCATGCCGCATGTCATGAGGGCGCCGCATGCATGCCGCATGTCAATGGGGCCCCAAATACATGCCGCATGTAATGGGGGCCCCGCGTGCATGCCGCATGTCACGGGGGCCCCAAATGCATGCCGCATGTAATGGGGGCCCCACTTGCATGCCGCATGTCATGGGGCCCCCAAATGCATGCAGCATGTCATTGGGGCCCTCAAATTCATGCCGCATGTCATAGGGGCCCCACGTGCATGGCACATGTCATGGGGGCCCCACATTCATACCGTATGTCATGGAGGCCCCAAATGCATGCCGCATGTAATGAGAGCCCCCATGCATGCCACATGTCATGGGGGCCCCAAATGAATGTCGCATGTCAAGGGGGCCCCACGTGCATGCCGCATGTCATGGGGGCCATAAATGCATGCGGCATGTCATAGGGGCCCCACGTGCATACCACATGTCATGGGGGCCCCAAATGCATGTCGCATGTACTGGGGGCCCCACGTGCATGCTGCATGTCATGGGGCCCCAAATGCATGCCGCATGTCATGGGGCCCCCAAATGCATGCAGCATGTCTTGGGGCCCACAAATGCATGCCGCATGTCATAGGGGTACCACATGCATGGCGCATTTCATGTGGGTCCCACATGCATGCGCATGTCATGGGGGCCCCAAATGCGTGCCGCATATCATGGGGGCCCCAAATGCATGCCGCATGTCATAGTGGCCCCACATGCATGGCGCATGTCATGGGGGCCCCACATTCATACCGCATGTCATGGAGGCCCCAAATGCATGCCGCATGTAATGGGAGCCCCCATGCATGCCACATGTCATGGGGGCCCCAAATGAATGTTGCATGTCAAGGGGGCCCCAAATGCATGCCGCATGTCATGGGGCCCCCAAATGCATGCAGCATGTTTTGGGGCCCACAAATGCATGCCGCAAGTCATGGGGGAACCACCTGCATGCCGCATGTAATGGGGGATTCAAATGCATGCCGCATGTCATGGGGGTTACGCATGCATGCTGCATGTCATGGGGGCCCCAAATGCATGCCGCATATCATGGGGGCCCCGCAGGCATTCCGCATGTCATGGGGGCCTCACGTGCATGCCGCATGTCATGGGGGCCTCACGTGCATGCCGCATGTATTGGGGGCCCCAACTTGCATGCCGCATGTCTCAGGTACCCCAAATGCATGCAGCATGTTATGAAGGCCCCAAATGCATGCCGCATGTCATGGGGGCCCAAATGCATGACGCATGTCATGGGGGCCTCACGTGCATGCCGCATGTATTGGGGGCCCCAACTTGCATGCCGCATGTCTCAGGTACCCCAAATGCATGCAGCATGTTATGCAGGCCCCAAATGCATGCCGCATGTCATGGGGGCCCAAATGCATGACACATGTCATGGGGTCCTCACGTGCATGCCGCATGTATTGGAGGCCCTAACTTGCATGCCGCATGTCTCAGGTACCCCAAATGCATGCATCATGTTATGCAGGCCCAAAATGCATGCCGCATGTCATGGGGGCCCAAATGCATGACGCATGTCATTGGGGCCCCACGTGCTTGCCGCTTGTCATGGGGGCCCCACGTGCATGCCTCATGTTACGGGGGCCACGAATGCATGCCGCATGTCATAGGGGCCCCACGTGCATACCACATGTCATGGGGGCCCCACATGCATGCCACATGTCATGGGGGCCCCAAATGAATGTCGCATGTCAAGGGGGCCCCACGTGCATGACGCATGTCATGGGGACCCACATGCATGCCGCATGTCTTGGGGCCCACAAATGCATGCCGCATGTCATAGGGGCCCCACATGCATGGCGCATTTCATGGGGGCCCTACATGCATGCCGCATGTCATGGGGGCCCCAAATGCATGCCTCAAGTCATGGGGCCCCAAATGCATGCAGCATGTCATAGGGGCCCCACATGCATGGTGCATGTCATGGGGGCCCCACATGCATGCCTCAAGTCACGGGGGCCCCAAATGCATGCCACATATCATGGGGGCACCACATGCATGCCGCATATATTGGGGGCCTCAATTGCATGCCGCATGTCATGAGGGCCCCGCATGCATGCCGCATGTCATTGGGGCCCCGTAGGCATTCCGCATGTCATGGGGGCCTCACGTGCATTCCGCATGTCATGGGGGTCCCACGTGCATGCTTCATGTCATTGGGGCCCCACGTGCTTGCCGCTTGTCATGGGGGCCCCACGTGCATGCCTCATGTTACGGGGCCACGAATGCATGCCACATGTCATAGGGGCCCCACGTGCATACCACATGTCATGGGGGCCACAAATGCATGCCGCATGTCATGGGGGCCCCACATGCATGCCACATGTCATGGGGGCCCCAAATGAATGTCGCATGTCAAGGGGGCCCCACGTGCATGACGCATGTCATGGGGACCCACATGCATGCCGCATGTCATGGAGGCCCCCATGACATGCGGCATGCATTTGGGGGCCCCACATGCATGCCGCATGTCATGGGGGGCCAAATGCTTGCCACATGTCATGAGGGCCATAAATGCATGCCGCATGTCATGGGAGCCCCACATGCATGCCACATGTCATGGGGGCCCCAAACGAATGTCGCATGTCAAGGGGGCCCCACGTGCATGCCGCATGTCATGTGGGCCCCAAATGCATGCCGCATGTCATGGGGGCCCCAAATAAATGCCGCATGTCATGGGGCCCCCCAAATGCATGCAGCATGTCTTGGGGCCCACAAATGCATGCCGCATGTCATAGGGGTCCCACATGCATGGCGCATTTCATGGGGGTCCCACATGCATGGCGCATTTCATGGGGCCCCAAATGCATGCCGCATGTCATAGGGGCCCCACATGCATGGCGCATGTCATGGGGGCCCCACATTCATACCGCATGTCATGGAGGCCCCAAATGCATGCCGCATGTAATGGGAGCCCCCATGCATGCCACATGTCATGGGGGCCCCAAATGAATGTCGCATGTCAAGGGGGCCCCACGCGCATGCCGCATGTCATGGGGGCCCCAAATGCATGCCGCATGTACAGGGGCCGCCAAATGCATGCAGCATGTCTTGGGGCCCACAAATGCATGCCGCATGTCATAGAGGTCCCACATGCATGGCGCATTTCATGGGGTCCCAAATGCATGCGCATGTCATGGGGCCCCAAATGCATGCCGCATATCATGGGGGCCCCAAATGCATGCAGCATGTCATGGGGGCCCCACGTGCATGCCACATGTAATTGGGCCCCCCAAATGCATGCCGCATGTCATAGGGGCCCACATGCATGGAGCATGTCACTGGGGCCCCACATGCATGCCGCATGTCATGGGGGCCCCACGTGCATACTGCATGTCATGGGGGCCCCAAATGCATGCTGCATGTCATGGGGGCCCCAAATGCATGCCGCATGTCATGGGGGCCCCGCAGGCATTCCGCATGTCATGGGGGCCCCAAATGCATGCCGCATTTCATGGGGGCCCCACGTGCATGCCGCATGTCATGGGCCCCCCCAAATGCATGCAGCATGTCTTGGTGCCCTCAAATGCATGCCGCATGTCATAGGGGTCCCACCTGCATGCCGCATGTCATGGGGGAACCACCTGCATGCCGCATGTAATGGGGGATTCAAATGCATGCCGCATGTCATGGGGGTCCCACATGCATGCCTCATGTCATGGGGGCCCCAAATGCATGCCGCATATCATGGGGGCCCCGCAGGCATTCCGCATGTCATGGGGGCCTCACGTGCATGCCGCATGTCATGGGGGCCTCACATGCATGCCGCATGTAATGGGGGATTCAAATGCATGCCGCATGTCATGGGGGTCCCACATGCATGCCACATGTCATTGGGGCCCCACAGGCATTCCGCATGTCATGGGGGACTCACGTGCATTCCGCATGTCATGTGGGCCCCACGTGCATGCTGCATGTCATTGTGGCACCACGTGCATGCCGCATGTCACGGGGGCCCCGCAGGCATTCCACATGTCATGGGGGCCCCAAATAAATGCCGCATTTCATGGGGGCACACATGCATGCCGCATGTCACGGGGTCCCCGCAGGCATTCCACATGTCATGGGGGCCCCAAATAAATGCCACATTTCATGGGGACCCCATGTGCATGCCACATGTCTTGGGGCCCACAAATGCATGCCGCATGTCATAGGGGCCCCACATGCATGGCACATTTCATGGGGCCCCCAAATGCGTGCAACATATCATGGGGGCCTCAAATGCATGCGGCATGTCATGGGGGCCCCACGTGAATGCCACATGTCATTTGGGGCCCACATGCATGCCGGATGTCATGGGGGCCCCACTTGCATGCAGCATGTAATGGGGATCCAAATGCATGACGCATGTCATGGTGGTCCCACGTGCATGCCGCATGTCATGGGGGCCCCACATGCATGCCGCATGTCATGGGGGCACCACTTGCATGCAGCATGTAATGGGGGATCCAAATGCATGACGCATGTCATGGGGGTCCCACATGCATACCACATGTCATGGGGGAACCAAATGCATGCCGCATGTCCTGGGGGCCCCACATGCATGACACATTTCATGGGGGACCCAAATGAATGCTGCATGTCACGGGGTCCCCAAATGAATGCCGCATGTCATGAGGGCCCCACGTGCATGCTGCATGTCATGGGGGCCCAAATGCATGCCGCATGTCATGGGGGCCCCACTTGCATGCCGCATGTCATGGGGGCCCCACGTGCATGTCGCATGTCATGGGGCTCAAAATGCATGCTGCATGTCATGAGGGCGCCGCATGCATGCCGCATGTCATGGGGCCCAAAAGCTTGCCGCATGTCATGGGTGCCATAAATGCATGCCGCATGTCATGGGAGACCCACATGAATGTCGCATGTCAAGGGGGCCCAACGTGCATGCCGCATGTATTTGGGGCCCCAAATTCATGCCGCTTATCATGAGGGCCCTGCATGCATGCCGCATGTCATGGGTGCCCCGCAGGCATTCCGCATGTCATGGGGGGGCCCAAATGCATGCCGCATGTCATGGGGGCCCCACATGCATGCCGCATGTAATGGGGGATTCAAATGCATGCCGCATGTCATGGGGGTCCCACATGCATGCCGCATGTCATGGGGGCCCCAAATGCATGCCTCAAGTCATGGGGGCCCCAAATGCATGCCGCATGTCATGGGGTCCCCACATGCATGCCGCATGTCATGGGGGCTCAAATGCTTGCCGCATGTCATGGGGGCGATAAATGCATGCCGCATGTCATGTGAGCCCAACAAGCATGCCGCATGTATTGGGGGCCCCAAATTCATGCAGCATGTCATAGGGGCCCCACATGCATGGTGCATTTCATGGGGGCCCCACTTGCATGCAGCATGTAATGGGGGATCCAAATGCATGCTGCACGTCATGGGGGCCCCATATGCATGCCGCATGTCATGGGGGCCCCCGCAGGCATTCCACATGCCATGGGGGCCCCAAATAAATGCAGCATTTCATGGGGGCCCCACGTGCATGCTGCATGTCATGGGGCCCCAAAAATGGATGCCGAATGTCATAGGGGCCCCACATGCATGCCGCATATCTTGGGGCCCACAAATGCATGCCGCATGTCATGGGTGCCCCACATGCATGCCGCATGTCATTGGGGTCCCAAATGCATGCCGCATGTAATGGGGGCCCCACGTGCATGCCGCATGTCTTGGGCACCCCAAATGCATACAGCTTGTCATAGGGGCCCCACGTGCATACCACATGTCATGGGGGCCCCAAATGCATGCCGCATGTACTGGGGGCCCCACGTGCATGCCACATTTCATGGGGGACCCAAATGCATGCCGCATGTCATGGGGGCCCCAAATGCATGTTGCATGTCATGGGGGTCCCACGTGCATGCCGAATGTTATGGGGCCCCCAAGTGCATGCAGCATGTCTTGGGGCCCACAAATGCATGCCGCATGTCATAGGTGCCCCACATGCATGGCGCATTTCATGGGGGCCCCACATGCATGCGCATGTCATGGGGGCACCACATGCATGCCGCATGTCATGGGGCCCAAAAGCTTGCCGCATGTCATGGGGGCCATAAATGCATGCCGCATGTCATGGGAGCCCCACATGAATGTCGCATGTCAAGGGGGCCCAACGTGCATGCCGCATGTATTGGGGGCCCCAAATTCATGCCGCATGTCATGAGGGCCCTGCATGCATGCCGCATGTCATGGGGGCCCCGCAGGCATTCCGCATGTCATGGGGGCCCAAATGCATGCCGCATGTCATGGGGGCCCCACGTGCATGCCGCATGTAATGGGGGATTCAAATGCATGCCTCAAGTCATGGGGGCCCCAAATGCATGCCGCATATCATGGGGGTCCCACATGCATGCCGCATATCATGGGGGTCCCACATGCATTCCGCATGTCATGGGGGCCCCGAATGCATGCCGCATGTCACATTGGCACCAAATGCATGATGCATGTCATGAGGGCCCCACGTGCATACCGCATGTCATAGGGGCCCCACGTACATGGCACATGTCATCGGTGCCCCACATGCATGCCGCATGTCATTGGGGCCCCAAATGCATGCCGCATGTAATGGGGGCCCCACGTGCATGCTGCATGTCATGGGGGCCCCAAATGCATGCCGCATGTCATGGGGGCCCCATGTGCATGCCACATGTAATGGGGGCCCCAAAAGCATGTGGCATGTCATAGGGGCCCCACGTGCATGCTGCATGTCTTGGGCACCCCAAATGCATGCAGCATGTCATAGGGGCCCCACGTGCATACCACATGTCATGGGGGCCCCAAATGCATGCCGCATGTCATGGGGCCCCCCAAATGCATGCAGCATGTCTTGGGGCCCACAAATGCATGCCGCATGTCATAGGGGTACCACATGCATGGCGCATTTCATGGGGGTCCCACATGCATGCGCATGTCATGGGGCCCCAAATGCGTGCCGCATATCATGGGGGCCCCAAATGCATGCCGCATGTCATAGTGGCCCCACATGCATGGCGCATGTCATGGGGGCCCCACATTCATACCGCATGTCATGGAGGCCCCAAATGCATGCCGCATGTAATGGGAGCCCCCATGCATGCCACATGTCATGGGGGCCCAAAATGAATGTCGCATGTCAAGGGGGCCCCAAATGCATGCCGCATGTACAGGGGGCCCCACGTGCATGCCGCATTTCATGGGGGACCCAAATGCATGCCACATGTCATGGGGGCCATAAATGCATGCGGCATGTCATAGGGGCCCTACGTGCATACCACATGTCATGGGGGCCCCAAATGCATGCCGCATGTACTGGGTGGGCCCACGTGCATGCTGCATGTCATGGGGCCCCAAATGCATGCCGCATGTCATGGAAGCCCCACGTGCATGCCGCATGTCATGGGCCCCCAAATGCATGCAGCATGTCTTGGTGCCCTCAAATGCATGCCGCATGTCATAGGGGTCCCACATGCATGCCGCATGGCATGGGGGCCCCAAGTGCGTGCCCCATATCATGGGGGCCCCAAATGCATGCAGCATGTCATGGGGGCCCAACGTGCATGCCACATGTATTGGGGGCCCCAAATGCATGCCGCATGTCATGGGGGAACCACCTGCATGCCGAATGTCATGGGGGAACCACCTGCATGCCGCATGTAATGGGGGATTCAAATGCATGCCGCATGTCATGGGGGTCCCACATGCATGCTGCATGTCATGGGGGCCCCAAATGCATGCCGCATATCATGGGGGCCCCGCAGGCATTCCGCATGTCATGGGGGCCTCACGTGCATGCCGCATGTCATGGGGGCCTCACGTGCATGCTGCATGTATTGGGGGCCCCAACTGCATGCCGCATGTCTCAGGTACCCCAAATGCATGCAGCATGTTATGCAGGCCCAAATGCATGCCGCATGTCATGGGGCCCAAATGCATGTCGCATGTCATGGGGGCTCCACGTGCATGCCGCATGTAATGGGGCTCCCAAATTCATGTCGCATGTCATAGGGGCCCCACGTGCATGCCGCATGTCATAGGGGAACCACCTGCATGCCGCATGTAATGGGAGATTCAAATGCATGCCGCATGTCATGGGGGTCCCACATGCATGCCTCATGTCATGGGGGCCCCAAATGCATGCCGCATATCTTGGGGGCCCCGCAGGCATTCCGCATGTCATGTGGGCCCCACGTGCATGCTGCATGTCATTGTGGCACCACGTGCATGCCGCATGTCACGGGGGCCCCGCAGGCATTCCACATGTCATGGGGGCCCCAAATAAATGTCGCATTTCATGGGGGCCCCACATGCATGCCGCATGTCACTGGGTCCCCGCAGGCATTCCACATGTCATGGGGGCCCCAAATAAATGCCGCATTTCATGGGGACCCCATGTGCATGCCACATGTCTTGGGGCCCACAAATGCATGCCGCATGTCATAGGGGCCCCACATGCATGGCGCATTTCATGGGGGCCCCAAATGCGTGCCGCATATCATGGGGGCCCCAAATGCATGCAGCATGTCATGGGGGCCCCACGTGCATGCCACATGTCATTGGGGGCCCACATGCATGCCGCATGTCATGGGGGCCCCACTTGCATGCAGCATGTAATGGGGGATCCAAATGCATGACGCATGTCATGGGGGTCCCACATGCATACCACATGTCATGGGGGAACCAAATGCATGCCGCATGTCCTGGGGGCCCCACATGCATGACACATTTCATGGGGGACCCAAATGCATGCCGCATGCCATGGGGGCCCAAAATGCATGCCACATGCCATGAGGGTGCCGCATGCATGCCGCATGTCTTGGGGCCCACAAATGCATGCCGCATGTCATAGGGGCCCCACATGCATGGCGCATTTCATGAGTGCCCAAATGCATGCCGCATGTCAAGGGGGCCCAACGTGCATGCCGCATGTATTGGGGGCCCCAAATTCATGCCGCATATCATGAGGGCCCTGCATGCATGCCGCATGTCATGGGTGCCCCGCAGGCATTCCGCATGTAATGGGGGATTCAAATGCATGCCGCATGTCATGGGGGCCCCACATTCATACCGCATGTCATGGAGGCCCCAAATGCATGGCGCATGTAATGGGAGCCCCCATGCATGCCACATGTCATGGGGGCCCCAAATGAATGTCGCATGTCAAGGGGGGCCCACGTGCATGCCGCATGTCATGGGGGCCCCAAATGCATGCCACATGTTCAGGGGGCCCCACGTGCATGCCGCATTTCATGGGGGACCCAAATGCATGCCGCATGTCATGGGGGCCATAAATGCACGCGGCATGTCATTGGGGCCCCACGTGCATACCACATGTCATGGGGGCCCCAAATGCATGCCGCATGTACTGGGGGGCCCACGTGCATGCTGCATGTCATGGGGCCCCAAATGCATGCCGCATGTCATGGGGGCCCCAAATGCATGCCGCATGTCATGGGGCCCCCAAATGCATGCAGCATGTCTGGGGGCCCACAAATGCATGCCGCATGTCATGGGGGAACAACCTGCATGCCGCATGTAATGGGGGATTCAAATGCATGCCGCATGTCATGGGGGTCACACATGCATGCTGCATGTCATGGGGGCCCCAAATGCATGCCGCATATCATGGGGGCCCCGCAGGCATTCCGCATGTCATGGGGGGATCACGTGCATGCCGCATGTCATGGGGGCCTCACGTGCATGCCGCATGTATTGGGGGCCCCCAACTTGCATGCCGCATGTCTCAGGTACCCCAAATGCATGCAGCATGTTATGCAGGCCCCAAATGCATGCCGCATGTCATGGGGGCCCAAATGCATGACGCATGTCATGGGGGCCTCACGTGCATGCCGCATGTATTGCGGGCCCCAACTTGCATGCCGCATGTCTCAGGTACCCCAAATGCATGCAGCATGTTATGCAGGCCCCAAATGCTTGCCGCTTGTCATGGGGGCCCCACGTGCATGCCTCATGTTACGGGGGCCACGAATGCATGCCGCATGTCATAGGGGCCCCACGTGCATACTACATGTCATGGGGGCCCCAAATGCATGCCGCATGTCATGGGGGCCCCACATGCATGCCACATGTCATGGTGGCCCCACGTGTATGCCTCATGTTACGGGGGCCACGAATGCATGCCGCATGTCATAGGGGCCCCACGTGCATACCACATGTCATGGGGCCCCAAATGCATGCCGCATGTCATGGGGGCCCCACATGCATGCTACATGTCATGGGGGCCCCAAATGAATGTCGCATGTCAAGGGGGCCCCACGTGCATGACGCATGTCATGGGGACCCACATGCATGCCGCATGTCATGGAGGCCCCCATGACATGCGGCATGCATTTGGGGGCCCCACATGCATGCCGCATGTCATGGGGGGCCAAATGCTTGCCGCATGTCATGAGGGCCATAAATGCATGCCGCATGTCATGGGAGCCCCACATGCATGCCACATGTCATGGGGGCCCCAAATGAATGTCGCATGTCAAGGGGGCCCCACGTGCATGCCGCATGTCATGGGGGCCCCAAATGCATGCCGCATGTCACGGGGGCCCCGCAGGCATTACACATGTCATGGGGGCCCCAAATAAAAGCCGCATTTCATGGGGGCCCCATTTGCATGCCACATGTCTTGGGGCCCACACATGCATGCCGCATGTCATAGGGGCCCCACATGCATGGTGCATTTCATGGGGGCCCTACATGCATGCCGCATGTCATGGGGGCCCCAAATGCATGCGTCAAGTCATGGGGCCCCAAATGCATGCAGCATGTCATAGGGGCCCCACATGCATGGTGCATGTCATGGGGGCCCCACATGCATGCCTCATGTCACGGGGGCCCCAAATGCATGCCACATATCATGGGGGCCCCACATGCATGCCGCATATATTGGGGCCTCAATTGCATGCCGCATGTCATGAGGGCCCCGCATGCATGCCGCATGTCAATGGGGCCCCGTAGGCATTCCGCATGTCATGGGGGCCTCACGTGCATTCCGCATGTCATGGGGGTCCCACGTGCATGCTTCATGTCATTGGGGCCCCACGTGCTTGCCGCTTGTCATGGGGGCCCCACGTGCATGCCTCATGTTACGGGGCCACGAATGCATGCCGCATGTCATAGGGGCCCCACGTGCATACCACATGTCATGGGGCCCCAAATGCATGCCCCATGTCATGGGGGCCCCACATGCATGCCACATGTCATGGGGGCCCCAAATGAATGTCGCATGTCAAGGGGGCCCCACGTGCATGACGCATGTCATGGGGACCCACATGCATGCCGCATGTCATGGAGGCCCCCATGACATGCGGCATGCATTTGGGGGCCCCACATGCATGCCGCATGTCATGGGGGGCCAAATGCTTGCCACATGTCATGAGGGCCATAAATGCATGCCGCATGTCATGGGAGCCCCACATGCATGCCACATGTCATGGGGGCCCCAAATGAATGTCGCATGTCAAGGGGGCCCCACGTGTATGCCGCATGTCATGGGGGCCCCAAATGCATGCCGCATGTCATGGGGGCCCCAAATGCATGCCGCATGTCATGGGGGCCCCCAAATGCATGCAGCATATCTTGGGGCCCACAAATGCATGCCGCATGTCATAGGGGTCCCACATGCATGGCGCATTTCATGGGGGTCCCACATGCATGGCGCATTTCATGGGGGCCCCAAATGCATGCCGCATGTCATAGGGGCCCCACATGCATGGCGCATGTCATGGGGGCCCCACATTCATACCGCATGTCATTGATGCCCCAAATGCATGCCGCATGTAATGGGAGGCCCCATGCATGCCACATGTCATGGGGGCCCCAAATGAATGTCGCATGTCAAGTGGGCCCCACGTGCATGCCGCATGTCACGGGGGCCCCAAATGCATGCCGCATGTACAGGGGGCCCCACGTGCATGCCGCATTTCATGGGGGACGCAAATGCATGCCGCATGTCATGGGGCCGCCAAATGCATGCAGCATGTATTGGGGCCCACAAATGCATGCCGCATGTCATAGGGGTCCCACATGCATGGCGCATTTCATGGGGGTCCCAAATGCATTGCCATGTCATGGGGGCCCCAAATGCGTGCCGCATATCATGGGGGCCCCAAATGCATGCAGCATGTCATGGGGGCCCCACGTGCATGCCACATGTAATTGCCCCCCCCAAATGCATGCCGCATGTCATAGGGGCCCCACATGCATGGAGCATGTCATTGGGGCCCCACATGCATGCCGCATGTCATGGGGGCCCCACGTGCATACTGCATGTCATGGGGGCCCCAAATGCATGCTGCATGTCATGGGGGCCCCAAATGCATGCCGCATGTCATGGGGGCCCCACGTGCATGCCGCATGTCATGGGGGCCCCGCAGGCATTCCGCATGTCATGGGGGCCCCAAATGCATGCCGCATTTCATGGGGGCCCCACGTGCATGCCGCATGTCATGGGGCCCCCCAAATGCATGCAGCATGTCTTGGTGCCCTCAAATGCATGCCGCATGTCATAGGGGTCCCACCTGCATGCCGCATGTCATGGGGGAACCACCTGCATGCCGCATGTCTTGGGGCCCACAAATGCATGCCGCATGTCATGGGGGCCCCACATGCATGGCGCATTTCATGGGGGCCCTACATGCATGCCGCATGTCATGGGGGCCCCAAATGCATGCCTCAAGTCATGGGGCCCCAAATGCATGCAGCATGTCATAGGGGCCCCACATGCATGGTGCATGTCATGGGGGCCCCACATGCATGCCTCAAGTCACGGGGGCCCCAAATGCATGCCACATATCATGGGGGCACCACATGCATGCCGCATATATTGGGGGCCTCAATTGCATGCCGCATGTCATGAGGGCCCCGCATGCATGCCGCATGTCATTGGGGCCCCGTAGGCATTCCGCATGTCATGGGGGCCTCACGTGCATTCCGCATGTCATGGGGGTCCCACGTGCATGCTTCATGTCTTTGGGGCCCCACGTGCTTGCCGCTTGTCATGGGGGCCCCACGTGCATGCCTCATGTTACGGGGCCACGAATGCATGCCACATGTCATAGGGGCCCCACGTGCATACCACATGTCATGGGGGCCACAAATGCATGCCGCATGTCATGGGGCCCCCACATGCATGCCACATGTCATGGGGGCCCCAAATGAATGTCGCATGTCAAGGGGGCCCCACGTGCATGACGCATGTCATGGGGACCCACATGCATGCCGCATGTCATGGAGGCCCCCATGACATGCGGCATGCATTTGGGGGCCCCACATGCATGCCGCATGTCATGGGGGGCCAAATGCTTGCCACATGTCATGAGGGCCATAAATGCATGCCGCATGTCATGGGAGCCCCACATGCATGCCACATGTCATGGGGGCCCCAAATGAATGTCGCATGTCAAGGGGGCCCCACGTGCATGCCGCATGTCATGTGGGCCCCAAATGCATGCCGCATGTCATGTGGGCCCCAAATAAATGCCGCATGTCATGGGGCCCCCCAAATGCATGCAGCATGTCTTGGGGCCCACAAATGCATGCCGCATGTCATAGGGGTCCCACATGCATGGCGCATTTCATGGGGGTCCCACATGCATGGCGCATTTCATGGGGGCCCCAAATGCATGCCGCATGTCATAGGGGCCCCACATGCATGGCGCATGTCATGGGGCCCCCACATTCATACCGCATGTCATGGAGGCCCCAAATGCATGCCGCATGTAATGGGAGCCCCCATGCATGCCACATGTCATGGGGGCCCCAAATGAATGTCGCATGTCAAGGGGGCCCCACGCGCATGCCGCATGTCATGGGGGCCCCAAATGCATGCCGCATGTACAGGGGCCGCCAAATGCATGCAGCATGTCTTGGGGCCCACAAATGCATGCCGCATGTCATAGGGGTCCCACATGCATGGCGCATTTCATGGGGGGTCCCAAATGCATGCGCATGTCATGGGGCCCCAAATGCATGCCGCATATCATGGGGGCCCCAAATGCGTGCAGCATGTCATGGGGGCCCCACGTGCATGCCACATGTAATTGGGCCCCCCAAATGCATGCCGCATGTCATAGGGGCCCCACATGCATGGAGCATGTCAATGGGGCCCCACATGCATGCCGCATGTCATGGGGGCCCCACGTGCATACTGCATGTCATGGGGGCCCCAAATGCATGCTGCATGTCATGGGGGCCCCAAATGCATGCCGCATGTCATGGGGGCCCCACATGCATGCCGCATGTCATGGGGGCCCCGCAGGCATTCCGCATGTCATGGGCTCCCCAAATGCATGCCGCATTTCATGGGGGCCCCACGTGCATGCCGCATGTCATGGGGCCCCCCAAATGCATGCAGCATGTCTTGGTGCCCTCAAATGCATGCCGCATGTCATAGGGGTCCCACCTGCATGCCGCATGTCATGGGGGAACCACCTGCATGCCGCATGTAATGGGGGATTCAAATGCATGCCGCATGTCATGGGGGTCCCACATGCATGCCTCATGTCATGGGGGCCCCAAATGCATGCCGCATATCATGGGGGCCCCGCAGGCATTCCGCATGTCATGGGGGCCTCACGTGCATGCCGCATGTAATGGGGGATTCAAATGCATGCCGCATGTCATGGGGGTCCCACATGCATGCCACATGTCATTGGGGCCCCACAGGCATTCCGCATGTCATGGGGGACTCACGTGCATTCCGCATGTCATGTGGGCCCCACGTGCATGCTGCATGTCAGTGTGGCACCACGTGCATGCCGCATGTCACGGGGGCCCCGCAGGCATTCCACATGTCATGGGGGCCCCAAATAAATGCCGCATTTCATGGGGGCACACATGCATGCCGCATGTCACGGGGTCCCCGCAGGCATTCCACATGTCATGGGGGCCCCAAATAAATGCCGCATTTCATGGGGACCCCATGTGCATGCCACATGTCTTGGGGCCCACAAATGCATGCCGCATGTCATAGGGGCCCCACATGCATGGCGCATTTCATGAGGGCCCCAAATGCGTGCCGCATATCATGGGGGCCTCAAATGCATGCGGCATGTCATGGGGGCCCCACGTGAATGCCACATGTCATTTGGGGCCCACATGCATGCCGGATGTCATGGGGGCCCCACTTGCATGCAGCATGTAATGGGGATCCAAATGCATGACGCATGTCATGGGGGTCCCACGTGCATGCCGCATGTCATGGGGGCCCCACATGCATGCCGCATGTCATGGGGGCACAACTTGCATGCAGCATGTAATGGGGGATCCAAGTGCATGACGCATGTCATGGGGGTCCCACATGCATACCACATGTCATGGGGGAACCAAATGCATGCCGCATGTCCTGGGGGCCCCACATGCATGACACATTTCATGGGGGACCCAAATGAATGCTGCATGTCACGGGGTCCCCAAATGCATGCCGCATGTCATGAGGGCCCCACGTGCATGCTGCATGTCATGGGGGCCCCAAATGCATGCCGCATGTCATGGGGGCCCCACTTGCATGCCGCATGTCATGGGGGCCCCACGTGCATGTCGCATGTCATGGGGCTCAAAATGCATGCTGCATGTCATGAGGGCGCCGCATGCATGCCGCATGTCATGGGGCCCAAAAGCTTGCCGCATGTCATGGGTGCCATAAATGCATGCCGCATGTCATGGGAGCCCCACATGAATGTCGCATGTCAAGGGGGCCCAACGTGCATGCCGCATGTATTGGGGGCCCCAAATTCATGCCGCTTATCATGAGGGCCCTGCATGCATGCCGCATGTCATGGGTGCCCCGCAGGCATTCCGCATGTCATGGGGGGCCCAAATGCATGCCACATGTCATGGGGGCCCCACATGCATGCCGCATGTCATGGGGGGCCCAAATGCATGCCGCATGTCATGGGGGCCCCACATGCATGCCGCATGTAATGGGGGATTCAAATGCATGCCGCATGTCATGGGGTCCCACATGCATGCCGCATGTCATGGGGGCCCCAAATGCATGCCTCAAGTCATGGGGGCCCCAAATGCATGCCGCATGTCATGGGGTCCCCACATGCATGCCGCATGTCATGGGGGCTCAAATGCTTGCCGCATGTCATGGGGGCGATAAATGCATGCCACATGTCATGTGAGCCCAACAAGCATGCCGCATGTATTGGGGGCCCCAAATTCATGCAGCATGTCATAGGGGCCCCACATGCATGGTGCATTTCATGGGGGCCCCACTTGCATGCAGCATGTAATGGGGGATCCAAATGCATGCTGCACGTCATGGGGGCCCCACATGCATGCCGCATGTCATGGGGGCCCCCGCAGGCATTCCACATGCCATGGGGGCCCCAAATAAATGCAGCATTTCATGGGGGCCCCACGTGCATGCTGCATGTCATGGGGCCCCAAAAATGGATGCCGAATGTCATAGGGGCCCCACATGCATGAAATATCTTGGGGCCCACAAATGCATGCCGCATGTCATGGGTGCCCCACATGCATGCCGCATGTCATTGGGGTCCCAAATGCATGCCGCATGTAATGGGGGCCCCACGTGCATGCCGCATGTCTTGGGCACCCCAAATGCATACAGCATGTCATAGGGGCCCCACGTGCATACCACATGTCATGGGGGCCCCAAATGCATGCCGCATGTACTGGGGTCCCCACGTGCATGCCACATTTCATGGGGGACCCAAATGCATGCCGCATGTCATGGGGGCCCCAAATGCATGTTGCATGTCATGGGGGTCCCACGTGAATGCCGAATGTTATGGGGCCCCCAAGTGCATGCAGCATGTCTTGGGGCCCACAAATGCATGCCGCATGTCATAGGGGCCCCACATGCATGGCGCATTTCATGGGGGCCCCACATGCATGCGCATGTCATGGGGGCACCACATGCATGCCGCATGTCATGGGGCCCAAAAGCTTGCCGCATGTCATGGGGGCCATAAATGCATGCCGCATGTCATGGGAGCCCCACATGAATGTCGCATGTCAAGGGGGCCCAACGTGCATGCCGCATGTATTGGGGGCCCCAAATTCATGCCGCATGTCATGAGGGCCCTGCATGCATGCCACATGTCATGGGGGCCCCGCAGGCATTCCGCATGTCATGGGGGCCCAAATGCATGCCGCATGTCATGGGGGCCCCACGTGCATGCCGCATGTAATGGGGGATTCAAATGCATGCCTCAAGTCATGGGGGCCCCAAATGCATGCCGCATATCATGGGGGTCCCACATGCATGCCGCATATCATGGGGGTCCCACATGCATTCCGCATGTCATGGGGGCCCCGAATGCATGCCGCATGTCACATTGGCACCAAATGCATGATGCATGTCATGAGGGCCCCACGTGCATACCGCATGTCATAGGGGCCCCACGTACATGGCACATGTCATCGGTGCCCCACATGCATGCCGCATGTCATTGGGGCCCCAAATGCATGCCGCATGTAATGGGGGCCCCACGTGCATGCTGCATGTCATGGGGGCCCCAAATGCATGCCGCATGTCATGGGGGCGTCATGTGCATGCTGCATGTCATGGGGGCCCCAAATGCATGCCGCATGTAATGGGGGATTCAAATGCATGCCTCAAGTCATGGGGGCCCCAAATGCATGCCGCATATCATGGGGGTCCCACATGCATGCCGCATGTCATGGGGGCCCCGAATGCATGCCGCATGTCACATTGGCCCCAAATGCATGCAGCATGTCATTGGGGCTCCACGTGCATGCCGCATGTAATGGGGCCCCCAAATGCATGCCGCATGTCATGGGGGCCCCATGTGCATGCCACATGTAATGGGGGCCCCAAAAGCATGTGGCATGTCATAGGGGCCCCACGTGCATGCCGCATGTCTTGGGCACCCCAAAGTGCATGCAGCATGTCATAGGGGCCCCACGTGCATACCACATGTCATGGGGGCCCCAAATGCATGCCGCATGTACTGGGGGCCCCACGTGCATGCCGCATTTCATGGGGGACCCAAATGCATGCCGCATGTCATGGGGGCCCCAAATGCATGTTGCATGTCATGGGGGTCCCACGTGCATGCCGCATGTTATGGGGCCCCCAAGTGCATGCAGCATGTCTTGGGGCCCACAAATGCATGCCGCATGTCATAGGGGCCCCACATGCATGGCGCATTTCATGGGGGCCCCACATGCATGCGCATGTCATGGGGGCACCACATGCATGCCGCATGTCATGGGGCCCAAAAGCTTGCCACATGTCATGGGGGCCATAAATGCATTCCGCATGTCATGGGAGCCCCACATGAATGTCGCATGTCAAGGGGGCCCAAGTGCACGCCGCATGTATTGGGGGCCCCAAATTCATGCCGCATGTCATGAGGGCCCTGCATGCATGCCGCATGTCATGGGGGCCCCGCAGGCATTCCGCATGTCATGGGGGCCCAAATGCATGCCGCATGTCATGGGGGCCCCACGTCCATGCCGCATGTAATGGGGGATTCAAATGCATGCCTCAAGTCATGGGGCCCCCAAATGCATGCCGCATATCATGGGGGTCCCACATGCATGCCGCATATCATGGGGGTCCCACATGCATGCCGCATGTCATGGGGGCCCCGAATGCATGCCGCATGTCACATTGGCCACAAATGCATGATGCATGTCATGAGGGCCCCACGTGCATACCGCATGTCATAGGGGCCCCAAGTACATGGCACATGTCATCGGTGCCCCACATGCATGCCGCATGTCATTGGGGCGCCAAATGCATGCCGCATGTAATGGGGGGCCCACGTGCATGCTGCATGTCATGGGGGCCCCAAATGCATGCCGCATGTAATGGGGGCCCCACGTGCATGCAGCATGTCATGGGGGCCCCAAATGCATGCAGCATGTCATTGGGGCTCCACGTGCATGCCGCATGTAATGGGGCCCCCAAATGCATGCCGCATGTAATGGGGGCCCCATGTGCATGCCACATGTAATGGGGGCCCCAAAAGCATGCGGCATGTCATAGGGGCCCCACGTGCATGCCGCATGTCTTGGGCACCCCAAATGCATGCAGCAAGTCATAGGGGCCCCACGTGCATACCACATGTCATGGGGGCCCCAAATGCATGCCGCATGTACTGGGGGCCCCACGTGCATACCACATGTCATGGGGGAACCAAATGCATGCCGCATGTCCTGGGGGCCCCACATGCATGACACATTTCATGGGGGACCCAAATGCATGCCGCATGTCATGGGGTCCCCAAATGCATGCTGCATGTCATGAGGGCCCCACGTGCATGCTGCATGTCATGGGGGCCCCAAATGCATGCCGCATGTCATGGGGGCCCCACGTGCATGTCGCATGTCATGGGGGCCCAAAATGCATGCCGCATGTCATGAGGGCGCCGCATGCATGCCGCATGTCAATGGGGCCCCAAATACATGCCGCATGTAATGGGGGCCCCGCGTGCATGCCGCATGTCACGGGGGCCCCAAATGCATGCCGCATGTAATGGGGGCCCCACTTGCATGCCGCATGTCATGGGGCCCCCAAATGCATGCAGCATGTCATTGGGGCCCTCAAATTCATGCCGCATGTCATAGGGGCCCCACGTGCATGGCACATGTCATGGGGGCCCCACATTCATACCGTATGTCATGGAGGCCCCAAATGCATGCCGCATGTAATGAGAGCCCCCATGCATGCCACATGTCATGGGGGCCCCAAATGAATGTCGCATGTCAAGGGGGCCCCACGTGCATGCCGCATGTCATGGGGGCCATAAATGCATGCGGCATGTCATAGGGGCCCCACGTGCATACCACATGTCATGGGGGCCCCAAATGCATGTCGCATGTACTGGGGGCCCCACGTGCATGCTGCATGTCATGGGGCCCCAAATGCATGCCGCATGTCATGGGGCCCCCAAATGCATGCAGCATGTCTTGGGGCCCACAAATGCATGCCGCATGTCATAGGGGTACCACATGCATGGCGCATTTCATGTGGGTCCCACATGCATGCGCATGTCATGGGGGCCCCAAATGCGTGCCGCATATCATGGGGGCCCCAAATGCATGCCGCATGTCATAGTGGCCCCACATGCATGGCGCATGTCATGGGGGCCCCACATTCATACCGCATGTCATGGAGGCCCCAAATGCATGCCGCATGTAATGGGAGCCCCCATGCATGCCACATGTCATGGGGGCCCCAAATGAATGTCGCATGTCAAGGGGGCCCCAAATGCATGCCGCATGTCATGGGGCCCCCAAATGCATGCAGCATGTTTTGGGGCCCACAAATGCATGCCGCAAGTCATGGGGGAACCACCTGCATGCCGCATGTAATGGGGGATTCAAATGCATGCCGCATGTCATGGGGGTCACGCATGCATGCTGCATGTCATGGGGGCCCCAAATGCATGCCGCATATCATGGGGGCCCCGCAGGCATTCCGCATGTCATGGGGGCCTCACGTGCATGCCGCATGTCATGGGGGCCTCACGTGCATGCCGCATGTATTGGGGGCCCCAACTTGCATGCCGCATGTCTCAGGTACCCCAAATGCATGCAGCATGTTATGAAGGCCCCAAATGCATGCCGCATGTCATGGGGGCCCAAATGCATGACGCATGTCATGGGGGCCTCACGTGCATGCCGCATGTATTGGGGGCCCCAACTTGCATGCCGCATGTCTCAGGTACCCCAAATGCATGCAGCATGTTATGCAGGCCCCAAATGCATGCCGCATGTCATGGGGGCCCAAATGCATGACACATGTCATGGGGTCCTCACGTGCATGCCGCATGTATTGGAGGCCCTAACTTGCATGCCGCATGTCTCAGGTACCCCAAATGCATGCATCATGTTATGCAGGCCCAAAATGCATGCCGCATGTCATGGGGGCCCAAATGCATGACGCATGTCATTGGGGCCCCACGTGCTTGCCGCTTGTCATGGGGGCCCCACGTGCATGCCTCATGTTACGGGGGCCACGAATGCATGCCGCATGTCATAGGGGCCCCACGTGCATACCACATGTCATGGGGGCCCCACATGCATGCCACATGTCATGGGGGCCCCAAATGAATGTCGCATGTCAAGGGGGCCCCACGTGCATGACGCATGTCATGGGGACCCACATGCATGCCGCATGTCTTGGGGCCCACAAATGCATGCCGCATGTCATAGGGGCCCCACATGCATGGCGCATTTCATGGGGGCCTACATGCATGCCGCATGTCATGGGGGCCCCAAATGCATGCCTCAAGTCATGGGGCCCCAAATGCATGCAGCATGTCATAGGGGCCCGACATGCATGGTGCATGTCATGGGGGCCCCACATGCATGCCTCAAGTCACGGGGGCCCCAAATGCATGCCACATATCATGGGGGCACCACATGCATGCCGCATATATTGGGGGCCTCAATTGCATGCCGCATGTCATGAGGGCCCCGCATGCATGCCGCATGTCATTGGGGCCCCGTAGGCATTCCGCATGTCATGGGGGCCTCACGTGCATTCCGCATGTCATGGGGGTCCCACGTGCATGCTTCATGTCATTGGGGCCCCACGTGCTTGCCGCTTGTCATGGGGGCCCCACGTGCATGCCTCATGTTACGGGGCCACGAATGCATGCCACATGTCATAGGGGCCCCACGTGCATACCACATGTCATGGGGGCCACAAATGCATGCCGCATGTCATGGGGGCCCCACATGCATGCCACATGTCATGGGGGCCCCAAATGAATGTCGCATGTCAAGGGGGCCCCACGTGCATGATGCATGTCATGGGGACCCACATGCATGCCGCATGTCATGGAGGCCCCCATGACATGCGGCATGCATTTGGGGGCCCCACATGCATGCCGCATGTCATGGGGGGCCAAATGCTTGCCACATGTCATGAGGGCCATAAATGCATGCCGCATGTCATGGGAGCCCCACATGCATGCCACATGTCATGGGGGCCCCAAACGAATGTCGCATGTCAAGGGGGCCCCACGTGCATGCCGCATGTCATGTGGGCCCCAAATGCATGCCGCATGTCATGGGGGCCCCAAATAAATGCCGCATGTCATGGGGCCCCCCAAATGCATGCAGCATGTCTTGGGGCCCACAAATGCATGCCGCATGTCATAGGGGTCCCACATGCATGGCGCATTTCATGGGGGTCCCACATGCATGGCGCATTTCATGGGGCCCCAAATGCATGCCGCATGTCATAGGGGCCCCACATGCATGGCGCATGTCATGGGGGCCCCACATTCATACCGCATGTCATGGAGGCCCCAAATGCATGCCGCATGTAATGGGAGCCCCCATGCATGCCACATGTCATGGGGGCCCCAAATGAATGTCGCATGTCAAGGGGGCCCCACGCGCATGCCGCATGTCATGGGGGCCCCAAATGCATGCTGCATGTACAGGGGCCGCCAAATGCATGCAGCATGTCTTGGGGCCCACAAATGCATGCCGCATGTCATAGAGGTCCCACATGCATGGCGCATTTCATGGGGTCCCAAATGCATGCGCATGTCATGGGGCCCCAAATGCATGCCGCATATCATGGGGGCCCCAAATGCATGCAGCATGTCATGGGGGCCCCACGTGCATGCCACATGTAATTGGGCCCCCCAAATGCATGCCGCATGTCATAGGGGCCCACATGCATGGAGCATGTCACTGGGGCCCCACATGCATGCCGCATGTCATGGGGGCCCCACGTGCATACTGCATGTCATGGGGGCCCCAAATGCATGCTGCATGTCATGGGGGCCCCAAATGCATGCCGCATGTCATGGGGGCCCCACATGCATGCCGCATGTCATGGGGGCCCCGCAGGCATTCCGCATGTCATGGGGGCCCCAAATGCATGCCGCATTTCATGGGGGCCCCACGTGCATGCCGCATGTCATGGGCCCCCCCAAATGCATGCAGCATGTCTTGGTGCCCTCAAATGCATGCCGCATGTCATAGGGGTCCCACCTGCATGCCGCATGTCATGGGGGAACCACCTGCATGCCGCATGTAATGGGGGATTCAAATGCATGCCGCATGTCATGGGGGTCCCACATGCATGCCTCATGTCATGGGGGCCCCAAATGCATGCCGCATATCATGGGGGCCCCGCAGGCATTCCGCATGTCATGGGGGCCTCACGTGCATGCCGCATGTCATGGGGGCCTCACATGCATGCCGCATGTAATGGGGGATTCAAATGCATGCCGCATGTCATGGGGGTCCCACATGCATGCCACATGTCATTGGGGCCCCACAGGCATTCCGCATGTCATGGGGGACTCACGTGCATTCCGCATGTCATGTGGGCCCCACGTGCATGCTGCATGTCATTGTGGCACCACGTGCATGCCGCATGTCACGGGGGCCCCGCAGGCATTCCACATGTCATGGGGGCCCCAAATAAATGCCGCATTTCATGGGGGCACACATGCATGCCGCATGTCACGGGGTCCCCGCAGGCATTCCACATGTCATGGGGGCCCCAAATAAATGCCGCATTTCATGGGGACCCCATGTGCATGCCACATGTCTTGGGGCCCACAAATGCATGCCGCATGTCATAGGGGCCCCACATGCATGGCACATTTCATGGGGCCCCCAAATGCGTGCAACATATCATGGGGGCCTCAAATGCATGCGGCATGTCATGGGGGCCCCACGTGAATGCCACATGTCATTTGGGGCCCACATGCATGCCGGATGTCATGGGGGCCCCACTTGCATGCAGCATGTAATGGGGATCCAAATGCATGACGCATGTCATGGTGGTCCCACGTGCATGCCGCATGTCATGGGGGCCCCACATGCATGCCGCATGTCATGGGGGCACCACTTGCATGCAGCATGTAATGGGGGATCCAAATGCATGACGCATGTCATGGGGGTCCCACATGCATACCACATGTCATGGGGGAACCAAATGCATGCCGCATGTCCTGGGGGCCCCACATGCATGACACATTTCATGGGGGACCCAAATGAATGCTGCATGTCACGGGGTCCCCAAATGAATGCCGCATGTCATGAGGGCCCCACGTGCATGCTGCATGTCATGGGGGCCCCAAATGCATGCCGCATGTCATGGGGGCCCCACTTGCATGCCGCATGTCATGGGGGCCCCACGTGCATGTCGCATGTCATGGGGCTCAAAATGCATGCTGCATGTCATGAGGGCGCCGCATGTCATGGGGCCCAAAAGCTTGCCGCATGTCATGGGTGCCATAAATGCATGCCGCATGTCATGGGAGACCCACATGAATGTCGCATGTCAAGGGGGCCCAACGTGCATGCCGCATGTATTTGGGGCCCCAAATTCATGCCGCTTATCATGAGGGCCCTGCATGCATGCCGCATGTCATGGGTGCCCCGCAGGCATTCCGCATGTCATGGGGGGCCCAAATGCATGCCGCATGTCATGGGGGCCCCACATGCATGCCGCATGTAATGGGGGATTCAAATGCATGCCGCATGTCATGGGGGTCCCACATGCATGCCGCATGTCATGGGGGCCCCAAATGCATGCCTCAAGTCATGGGGGCCCCAAATGCATGCCGCATGTCATGGGGTCCCCACATGCATGCCGCATGTCATGGGGGCTCAAATGCTTGCCGCATGTCATGGGGGCGATAAATGCATGCCGCATGTCATGTGAGCCCAACAAGCATGCCGCATGTATTGGGGGCCCCAAATTCATGCAGCATGTCATAGGGGCCCCACATGCATGGTGCATTTCATGGGGGCCCCACTTGCATGCAGCATGTAATGGGGGATCCAAATGCATGCTGCACGTCATGGGGGCCCCATATGCATGCCGCATGTCATGGGGGCCCCCGCAGGCATTCCACATGCCATGGGGGCCCCAAATAAATGCAGCATTTCATGGGGGCCCCACGTGCATGCTGCATGTCATGGGGCCCCAAAAATGGATGCCGAATGTCATAGGGGCCCCACATGCATGCCGCATATCTTGGGGCCCACAAATGCATGCCGCATGTCATGGGTGCCCCACATGCATGCCGCATGTCATTGGGGTCCCAAATGCATGCCGCATGTAATGGGGGCCCCACGTGCATGCCGCATGTCTTGGGCACCCCAAATGCATACAGCTTGTCATAGGGGCCCCACGTGCATACCACATGTCATGGGGGCCCCAAATGCATGCCGCATGTACTGGGGGCCCCACGTGCATGCCACATTTCATGGGGGACCCAAATGCATGCCGCATGTCATGGGGGCCCCAAATGCATGTTGCATGTCATGGGGGTCCCACGTGCATGCCGAATGTTATGGGGCCCCCAAGTGCATGCAGCATGTCTTGGGGCCCACAAATGCATGCCGCATGTCATAGGGGCCCCACATGCATGGCGCATTTCATGGGGGCCCCACATGCATGCGCATGTCATGGGGGCACCACATGCATGCCGCATGTCATGGGGCCCAAAAGCTTGCCGCATGTCATGGGGGCCATAAATGCATGCCGCATGTCATGGGAGCCCCACATGAATGTCGCATGTCAAGGGGGCCCAACGTGCATGCCGCATGTATTGGGGGCCCCAAATTCATGCCGCATGTCATGAGGGCCCTGCATGCATGCCGCATGTCATGGGGGCCCCGCAGGCATTCCGCATGTCATGGGGGCCCAAATGCATGCCGCATGTCATGGGGGCCCCACGTGCATGCCGCATGTAATGGGGGATTCAAATGCATGCCTCAAGTCATGGGGGCCCCAAATGCATGCCGCATATCATGGGGGTCCCACATGCATGCCGCATATCATGGGGGTCCCACATGCATTCCGCATGTCATGGGGGCCCCGAATGCATGCCGCATGTCACATTGGCACCAAATGCATGATGCATGTCATGAGGGCCCCACGTGCATACCGCATGTCATAGGGGCCCCACGTACATGGCACATGTCATCGGTGCCCCACATGCATGCCGCATGTCATTGGGGCCCCAAATGCATGCCGCATGTAATGGGGGCCCCACGTGCATGCTGCATGTCATGGGGGCCCCAAATGCATGCCGCATGTCATGGGGGCCCCATGTGCATGCCACATGTAATGGGGGCCCCAAAAGCATGTGGCATGTCATAGGGGCCCCACGTGCATGCTGCATGTCTTGGGCACCCCAAATGCATGCAGCATGTCATAGGGGCCCCACGTGCATACCACATGTCATGGGGGCCCCAAATGCATGACGCATGTCATGGGGGCCCCACTTGCATGCCGCATGTCATGGGGGCCCCACGTGCATGTCGCATGTCATGGGGGCCCAAAATGCATGCCGCATGTCATTAGGGCACCGCATGCATGCCGCATGTCTTGGGGCCCACAAATGCATGCCGCATGTCATGGGTGCCCCACATGCATGTTGCATGTCATTTGGGCCCAAATGCATGCCGCATGTAATGGGGGCCCCGCGTGCATGCCGCATGTCACGGGGGCCCCAAATGCATGCCGCATGTAATGGGGGGCCCACGTGCATGCCGCATGTACTGGGGGCCCCACGTGCATGCTGCATTTCATGGGGCCCCAAATGCATGCCGCATGTCATGGGGCCCCCCAAATGCATGCAGCATGTCTTGGGGCCCACAAATGCATGCCGCATGTCATAGGGGTACCACATGCATGGCGCATTTCATGGGGGTCCCACATGCATGCGCATGTCATGGGGCCCCAAATGCGTGCCGCATATCATGGGGGCCCCAAATGCATGCCGCATGTCATAGTGGCCCCACATGCATGGCGCATGTCATGGGGGCCCCACATTCATACCGCATGTCATGGAGGCCCCAAATGCATGCCGCATGTAATGGGAGCCCCCATGCATGCCACATGTCATGGGGGCCCAAAATGAATGTCGCATGTCAAGGGGGCCCCAAATGCATGCCGCATGTACAGGGGGCCCCACGTGCATGCCGCATTTCATGGGGGACCCAAATGCATGCCACATGTCATGGGGGCCATAAATGCATGCGGCATGTCATAGGGGCCCTACGTGCATACCACATGTCATGGGGGCCCCAAATGCATGCCGCATGTACTGGGTGGGCCCACGTGCATGCTGCATGTCATGGGGCCCCAAATGCATGCCGCATGTCATGGAAGCCCCACGTGCATGCCGCATGTCATGGGCCCCCAAATGCATGCAGCATGTCTTGGCGCCCTCAAATGCATGCCGCATGTCATAGGGGTCCCACATGCATGCCGCATGGCATGGGGGCCCCAAGTGCGTGCCCCATATCATGGGGGCCCCAAATGCATGCAGCATGTCATGGGGGCCCAACGTGCATGCCACATGTATTGGGGGCCCCAAATGCATGCCGCATGTCATGGGGGAACCACCTGCATGCCGAATGTCATGGGGGAACCACCTGCATGCCGCATGTAATGGGGGATTCAAATGCATGCCGCATGTCATGGGGGTCCCACATGCATGCTGCATGTCATGGGGGCCCCAAATGCATGCCGCATATCATGGGGGCCCCGCAGGCATTCCGCATGTCATGGGGGCCTCACGTGCATGCCGCATGTCATGGGGGCCTCACGTGCATGCTGCATGTATTGGGGGCCCCAACTGCATGCCGCATGTCTCAGGTACCCCAAATGCATGCAGCATGTTATGCAGGCCCAAATGCATGCCGCATGTCATGGGGCCCAAATGCATGTCGCATGTCATGGGGGCTCCACGTGCATGCCGCATGTAATGGGGCTCCCAAATTCATGTCGCATGTCATAGGGGCCCCACGTGCATGCCGCATGTCATAGGGGAACCACCTGCATGCCGCATGTAATGGGAGATTCAAATGCATGCCGCATGTCATGGGGGTCCCACATGCATGCCTCATGTCATGGGGGCCCCAAATGCATGCCGCATATCTTGGGGGCCCCGCAGGCATTCCGCATGTCATGTGGGCCCCACGTGCATGCTGCATGTCATTGTGGCACCACGTGCATGCCGCATGTCACGGGGGCCCCGCAGGCATTCCACATGTCATGGGGGCCCCAAATAAATGTCGCATTTCATGGGGGCCCCACATGCATGCCGCATGTCACTGGGTCCCCGCAGGCATTCCACATGTCATGGGGGCCCCAAATAAATGCCGCATTTCATGGGGACCCCATGTGCATGCCACATGTCTTGGGGCCCACAAATGCATGCCGCATGTCATAGGGGCCCCACATGCATGGCGCATTTCATGGGGGCCCCAAATGCGTGCCGCATATCATGGGGGCCCCAAATGCATGCAGCATGTCATGGGGGCCCCACGTGCATGCCACATGTCATTGGGGGCCCACATGCATGCCGCATGTCATGGGGGCCCCACTTGCATGCAGCATGTAATGGGGGATCCAAATGCATGACGCATGTCATGGGGGTCCCACATGCATACCACATGTCATGGGGGAACCAAATGCATGCCGCATGTCCTGGGGGCCCCACATGCATGACACATTTCATGGGGGACCCAAATGCATGCCGCATGCCATGGGGGCCCAAAATGCATGCCACATGCCATGAGGGTGCCGCATGCATGCCGCATGTCTTGGGGCCCACAAATGCATGCCGCATGTCATAGGGGCCCCACATGCATGGCGCATTTCATGAGTGCCCAAATGCATGCCGCATGTCATGGGAGCCCCACATGAATGTCGCATGTCAAGGGGGCCCAACGTGCATGCCGCATGTATTGGGGGCCCCAAATTCATGCCGCATATCATGAGGGCCCTGCATGCATGCCGCATGTCATGGGTGCCCCGCAGGCATTCCGCATGTAATGGGGGATTCAAATGCATGTCGCATGTCATGGGGGCCCCACATTCATACCGCATGTCATGGAGGCCCCAAATGCATGGCGCATGTAATGGGAGCCCCCATGCATGCCACATGTCATGGGGGCCCCAAATGAATGTCGCATGTCAAGGGGGGCCCACGTGCATGCCGCATGTCATGGGGGCCCCAAATGCATGCCGCATGTTCAGGGGGCCCCACGTGCATGCCGCATTTCATGGGGGACCCAAATGCATGCCGCATGTCATGGGGGCCATAAATGCACGCGGCATGTCATTGGGGCCCCACGTGCATACCACATGTCATGGGGGCCCCAAATGCATGCCGCATGTACTGGGGGGCCCACGTGCATGCTGCATGTCATGGGGCCCCAAATGCATGCCGCATGTCATGGGGGCCCCAAATGCATGCCGCATGTCATGGGGCCCCCAAATGCATGCAGCATGTCTGGGGGCCCACAAATGCATGCCGCATGTCATGGGGGAACAACCTGCATGCCGCATGTAATGGGGGATTCAAATGCATGCCGCATGTCATGGGGGTCACACATGCATGCTGCATGTCATGGGGGCCCCAAATGCATGCCGCATATCATGGGGGCCCCGCAGGCATTCCGCATGTCATGGGGGGATCACGTGCATGCCGCATGTCATGGGGGCCTCACGTGCATGCCGCATGTATTGGGGGCCCCCAACTTGCATGCCGCATGTCTCAGGTACCCCAAATGCATGCAGCATGTTATGCAGGCCCCAAATGCATGCCGCATGTCATGGGGGCCCAAATGCATGACGCATGTCATGGGGGCCTCACGTGCATGCCGCATGTATTGCGGGCCCCAACTTGCATGCCGCATGTCTCAGGTACCCCAAATGCATGCAGCATGTTATGCAGGCCCCAAATGCTTGCCGCTTGTCATGGGGGCCCCACGTGCATGCCTCATGTTACGGGGGCCACGAATGCATGCCGCATGTCATAGGGGCCCCACGTGCATACTACATGTCATGGGGGCCCCAAATGCATGCCGCATGTCATGGGGGCCCCACATGCATGCCACATGTCATGGTGGCCCCACGTGTATGCCTCATGTTATGAGGGCCATAAATGCATGCCGCATGTCATGGGAGCCCCACATGCATGCCACATGTCATGGGGGCCCCAAATGAATGTCGCATGTCAAGGGGGCCCCACGTGCATGCCGCATGTCATGGGGGCCCCAAATGCATGCCGCATGTCACGGGGGCCCCGCAGGCATTACACATGTCATGGGGGCCCCAAATAAATGCCGCATTTCATGGGGGCCCCATTTGCATGCCACATGTCTTGGGGCCCACACATGCATGCCGCATGTCATAGGGGCCCCACATGCATGGCGCATTTCATGGGGGCCCTACATGCATGCCGCATGTCATGGGGGCCCCAAATGCATGCGTCAAGTCATGGGGCCCCAAATGCATGCAGCATGTCATAGGGGCCCCACATGCATGGTGCATGTCATGGGGGCCCCACATGCATGCCTCATGTCACGGGGGCCCCAAATGCATGCCACATATCATGGGGGCCCCACATGCATGCCGCATATATTGGGGCCTCAATTGCATGCCGCATGTCATGAGGGCCCCGCATGCATGCCGCATGTCAATGGGGCCCCGTAGGCATTCCGCATGTCATGGGGGCCTCACGTGCATTCCGCATGTCATGGGGGTCCCACGTGCATGCTTCATGTCATTGGGGCCCCACGTGCTTGCCGCTTGTCATGGGGGCCCCACGTGCATGCCTCATGTTACGGGGCCACGAATGCATGCCGCATGTCATAGGGGCCCCACGTGCATACCACATGTCATGGGGCCCCAAATGCATGCCCCATGTCATGGGGGCCCCACATGCATGCCACATGTCATGGGGGCCCCAAATGAATGTCGCATGTCAAGGGGGCCCCACGTGCATGACGCATGTCATGGGGACCCACATGCATGCCGCATGTCATGGAGGCCCCCATGACATGCGGCATGCATTTGGGGGCCCCACATGCATGCCGCATGTCATGGGGGGCCAAATGCTTGCCACATGTCATGAGGGCCATAAATGCATGCCGCATGTCATGGGAGCCCCACATGCATGCCACATGTCATGGGGGCCCCAAATGAATGTCGCATGTCAAGGGGGCCCCACGTGTATGCCGCATGTCATGGGGGGCCCAAATGCATGCCGCATGTCATGGGGGCCCCAAATGCATGCCGCATGTCATGGGGGCCCCCAAATGCATGCAGCATATCTTGGGGCCCACAAATGCATGCCGCATGTCATAGGGGTCCCACATGCATGGCGCATTTCATGGGGGTCCCACATGCATGGCGCATTTCATGGGGGCCCCAAATGCATGCCGCATGTCATAGGGGCCCCACATGCATGGCGCATGTCATGGGGGCCCCACATTCATACCGCATGTCATTGATGCCCCAAATGCATGCCGCATGTAATGGGAGGCCCCATGCATGCCACATGTCATGGGGGCCCCAAATGAATGTCGCATGTCAAGTGGGCCCCACGTGCATGCCGCATGTCACGGGGGCCCCAAATGCATGCCGCATGTACAGGGGGCCCCACGTGCATGCCGCATTTCATGGGGGACGCAAATGCATGCCGCATGTCATGGGGCCGCCAAATGCATGCAGCATGTATTGGGGCCCACAAATGCATGCCGCATGTCATAGGGGTCCCACATGCATGGCGCATTTCATGGGGGTCCCAAATGCATTGCCATGTCATGGGGGCCCCAAATGCGTGCCGCATATCATGGGGGCCCCAAATGCATGCAGCATGTCATGGGGGCCCCACGTGCATGCCACATGTAATTGCCCCCCCCAAATGCATGCCGCATGTCATAGGGGCCCCACATGCATGGAGCATGTCATTGGGGCCCCACATGCATGCCGCATGTCATGGGGGCCCCACGTGCATACTGCATGTCATGGGGGCCCCAAATGCATGCTGCATGTCATGGGGGCCCCAAATGCATGCCGCATGTCATGGGGGCCCCACGTGCATGCCGCATGTCATGGGGGCCCCGCAGGCATTCCGCATGTCATGGGGGCCCCAAATGCATGCCGCATTTCATGGGGGCCCCACGTGCATGCCGCATGTCATGGGGCCCCCCAAATGCATGCAGCATGTCTTGGTGCCCTCAAATGCATGCCGCATGTCATAGGGGTCCCACCTGCATGCCGCATGTCATGGGGGAACCACCTGCATGCCGCATGTCTTGGGGCCCACAAATGCATGCCGCATGTCATGGGGGCCCCACATGCATGGCGCATTTCATGGGGGCCCTACATGCATGCCGCATGTCATGGGGGCCCCAAATGCATGCCTCAAGTCATGGGGCCCCAAATGCATGCAGCATGTCATAGGGGCCCCACATGCATGGTGCATGTCATGGGGGCCCCACATGCATGCCTCAAGTCACGGGGGGCCCAAATGCATGCCACATATCATGGGGGCACCACATGCATGCCGCATATATTGGGGGCCTCAATTGCATGCCGCATGTCATGAGGGCCCCGCATGCATGCCGCATGTCATTGGGGCCCCGTAGGCATTCCGCATGTCATGGGGGCCTCACGTGCATTCCGCATGTCATGGGGGTCCCACGTGCATGCTTCATGTCTTTGGGGCCCCACGTGCTTGCCGCTTGTCATGGGGGCCCCACGTGCATGCCTCATGTTACGGGGCCACGAATGCATGCCACATGTCATAGGGGCCCCACGTGCATACCACATGTCATGGGGGCCACAAATGCATGCCGCATGTCATGGGGCCCCCACATGCATGCCACATGTCATGGGGGCCCCAAATGAATGTCGCATGTCAAGGGGGCCCCACGTGCATGACGCATGTCATGGGGACCCACATGCATGCCGCATGTCATGGGGGGCCAAATGCTTGCCACATGTCATGAGGGCCATAAATGCATGCCGCATGTCATGGGAGCCCCACATGCATGCCACATGTCATGGGGGCCCCAAATGAATGTCGCATGTCAAGGGGGCCCCACGTGCATGCCGCATGTCATGTGGGCCCCAAATGCATGCCGCATGTCATGTGGGCCCCAAATAAATGCCGCATGTCATGGGGCCCCCCAAATGCATGCAGCATGTCTTGGGGCCCACAAATGCATGCCGCATGTCATAGGGGTCCCACATGCATGGCGCATTTCATGGGGGTCCCACATGCATGGCGCATTTCATGGGGGCCCCAAATGCATGCCGCATGTCATAGGGGCCCCACATGCATGGCGCATGTCATGGGGCCCCCACATTCATACCGCATGTCATGGAGGCCCCAAATGCATGCCGCATGTAATGGGAGCCCCCATGCATGCCACATGTCATGGGGGCCCCAAATGAATGTCGCATGTCAAGGGGGCCCCACGCGCATGCCGCATGTCATGGGGGCCCCAAATGCATGCCGCATGTACAGGGGCCGCCAAATGCATGCAGCATGTCTTGGGGCCCACAAATGCATGCCGCATGTCATAGGGGTCCCACATGCATGGCGCATTTCATGGGGGGTCCCAAATGCATGCGCATGTCATGGGGCCCCAAATGCATGCCGCATATCATGGGGGCCCCAAATGCGTGCAGCATGTCATGGGGGCCCCACGTGCATGCCACATGTAATTGGGCCCCCCAAATGCATGCCGCATGTCATAGGGGCCCCACATGCATGGAGCATGTCAATGGGGCCCCACATGCATGCCGCATGTCATGGGGGCCCCACGTGCATACTGCATGTCATGGGGGCCCCAAATGCATGCTGCATGTCATGGGGGCCCCAAATGCATGCCGCATGTCATGGGGGCCCCACATGCATGCCGCATGTCATGGGGGCCCCGCAGGCATTCCGCATGTCATGGGGGCCCCAAATGCATGCCGCATTTCATGGGGGCCCCACGTGCATGCCGCATGTCATGGGGCCCCCCAAATGCATGCAGCATGTCTTGGTGCCCTCAAATGCATGCCGCATGTCATAGGGGTCCCACCTGCATGCCGCATGTCATGGGGGAACCACCTGCATGCCGCATGTAATGGGGGATTCAAATGCATGCCGCATGTCATGGGGGTCCCACATGCATGCCTCATGTCATGGGGGCCCCAAATGCATGCCGCATATCATGGGGGCCCCGCAGGCATTCCGCATGTCATGGGGGCCTCACGTGCATGCCGCATGTAATGGGGGATTCAAATGCATGCCGCATGTCATGGGGGTCCCACATGCATGCCACATGTCATTGGGGCCCCACAGGCATTCCGCATGTCATGGGGGACTCACGTGCATTCCGCATGTCATGTGGGCCCCACGTGCATGCTGCATGTCATTGTGGCACCACGTGCATGCCACATGTCACGGGGGCCCCGCAGGCATTCCACATGTCATGGGGGCCCCAAATAAATGCCGCATTTCATGGGGGCACACATGCATGCCGCATGTCACGGGGTCCCCGCAGGCATTCCACATGTCATGGGGGCCCCAAATAAATGCCGCATTTCATGGGGACCCCATGTGCATGCCACATGTCTTGGGGCCCACAAATGCATGCCGCATGTCATAGGGGCCCCACATGCATGGCGCATTTCATGGGGGCCCCAAATGCGTGCCGCATATCATGGGGGCCTCAAATGCATGCGGCATGTCATGGGGGCCCCACGTGAATGCCACATGTCATTTGGGGCCCACATGCATGCCGGATGTCATGGGGGCCCCACTTGCATGCAGCATGTAATGGGGATCCAAATGCATGACGCATGTCATGGGGGTCCCACGTGCATGCCGCATGTCATGGGGGCCCCACATGCATGCCGCATGTCATGGGGGCACCACTTGCATGCAGCATGTAATGGGGGATCCAAATGCATGACGCATGTCATGGGGGTCCCACATGCATACCACATGTCATGGGGGAACCAAATGCATGCCGCATGTCCTGGGGGCCCCACATGCATGACACATTTCATGGGGGACCCAAATGAATGCTGCATGTCACGGGGTCCCCAAATGCATGCCGCATGTCATGAGGGCCCCACGTGCATGCTGCATGTCATGGGGGCCCCAAATGCATGCCGCATGTCATGGGGGCCCCACTTGCATGCCGCATGTCATGGGGGCCCCACGTGCATGTCGCATGTCATGGGGCTCAAAATGCATGCTGCATGTCATGAGGGCGCCGCATGCATGCCGCATGTCATGGGGCCCAAAAGCTTGCCGCATGCCATGGGTGCCATAAATGCATGCCGCATGTCATGGGAGCCCCACATGAATGTCGCATGTCAAGGGGGCCCAACGTGCATGCCGCATGTATTGGGGGCCCCAAATTCATGCCGCTTATCATGAGGGCCCTGCATGCATGCCGCATGTCATGGGTGCCCCGCAGGCATTCCGCATGTCATGGGGGGCCCAAATGCATGCCGCATGTCATGGGGGCCCCACATGCATGCCGCATGTCATGGGGGCCCAAATGCATGCCGCATGTCATGGGGCCCCCACATGCATGCCGCATGTAATGGGGGATTCAAATGCATGCCGCATGTCATGGGGGTCCCACATGCATGCCGCATGTCATGGGGGCCCCAAATGCATGCCTCAAGTCATGGGGGCCCCAAATGCATGCCGCATGTCATGGGGTCCCCACATGCATGCCGCATGTCATGGGGGCTCAAATGCTTGCCGCATGTCATGGGGGCGATAAATGCATGCCGCATGTCATGTGAGCCCAACAAGCATGCCGCATGTATTGGGGGCCCCAAATTCATGCAGCATGTCATAGGGGCCCCACATGCATGGTGCATTTCATGGGGGCCCCACTTGCATGCAGCATGTAATGGGGGATCCAAATGCATGCTGCACGTCATGGGGGCCCCACATGCATGCCGCATGTCATGGGGGCCCCCGCAGGCATTCCACATGCCATGGGGGCCCCAAATAAATGCAGCATTTCATGGGGGCCCCACGTGCATGCTGCATGTCATGGGGCCCCAAAAATGGATGCCGAATGTCATAGGGCCCCACATGCATGCCGCATATCTTGGGGCCCACAAATGCATGCCGCATGTCATGGGTGCCCCACATGCATGCCGCATGTCATTGGGGTCCCAAATGCATGCCGCATGTAATGGGGGCCCCACGTGCATGCCGCATGTCTTGGGCACCCCAAATGCATACAGCATGTCATAGGGGCCCCACGTGCATACCACATGTCATGGGGGCCCCAAATGCATGCCGCATGTACTGGGGTCCCCACGTGCATGCCACATTTCATGGGGGACCCAAATGCATGCCGCATGTCATGGGGGCCCCAAATGCATGTTGCATGTCATGGGGGTCCCACGTGAATGCCGAATGTTATGGGGCCCCCAAGTGCATGCAGCATGTCTTGGGGCCCACAAATGCATGCCGCATGTCATAGGGGCCCCACATGCATGGCGCATTTCATGGGGGCCCCACATGCATGCGCATGTCATGGGGGCACCACATGCATGCCGCATGTCATGGGGCCCAAAAGCTTGCCGCATGTCATGGGGGCCATAAATGCATGCCGCATGTCATGGGAGCCCCACATGAATGTCGCATGTCAAGGGGGCCCAACGTGCATGCCGCATGTATTGGGGGCCCCAAATTCATGCCGCATGTCATGAGGGCCCTGCATGCATGCCGCATGTCATGGGGGCCCCGCAGGCATTCCGCATGTCATGGGGGCCCAAATGCATGCCGCATGTCATGGGGGCCCCACGTGCATGCCGCATGTAATGGGGGATTCAAATGCATGCCTCAAGTCATGGGGGCCCCAAATGCATGCCGCATATCATGGGGGTCCCACATGCATGCCGCATATCATGGGGGTCCCACATGCATTCCGCATGTCATGGGGGCCCCGAATGCATGCCGCATGTCACATTGGCACCAAATGCATGATGCATGTCATGAGGGCCCCACGTGCATACCGCATGTCATAGGGGCCCCACGTACATGGCACATGTCATCGGTGCCCCACATGCATGCCGCATGTCATTGGGGCCCCAAATGCATGCCGCATGTAATGGGGGCCCCACGTGCATGCTGCATGTCATGGGGGCCCCAAATGCATGCCGCATGTCATGGGGGCGTCATGTGCATGCTGCATGTCATGGGGCCCCAAATGCATGCCGCATGTAATGGGGGATTCAAATGCATGCCTCAAGTCATGGGGGCCCCAAATGCATGCCGCATATCATGGGGGTCCCACATGCATGCCGCATATCATGGGGGTCCCACATGCATGCCGCATGTCATGGGGGCCCCGAATGCATGCCGCATGTCACATTGGCCCCAAATGCATGCAGCATGTCATTGGGGCTCCACGTGCATGCCGCATGTAATGGGGCCCCCAAATGCATGCCGCATGTCATGGGGGCCCCATGTGCATGCCACATGTAATGGGGGCCCCAAAAGCATGTGGCATGTCATAGGGGCCCCACGTGCATGCCGCATGTCTTGGGCACCCCAAATGCATGCAGCATGTCATAGGGGCCCCACGTGCATACCACATGTCATGGGGGCCCCAAATGCATGCCGCATGTACTGGGGGCCCCACGTGCATGCCGCATTTCATGGGGGACCCAAATGCATGCCGCATGTCATGGGGGCCCCAAATGCATGTTGCATGTCATGGGGGTCCCACGTGCATGCCGCATGTTATGGGGCCCCCAAGTGCATGCAGCATGTCTTGGGGCCCACAAATGCATGCCGCATGTCATAGGGGCCCCACATGCATGGCGCATTTCATGGGGGCCCCCACATGCATGCGCATGTCATGGGGGCACCACATGCATGCCGCATGTCATGGGGCCCAAAAGCTTGCCGCATGTCATGGGGGCCATAAATGCATTCCGCATGTCATGGGAGCCCCACATGAATGTCGCATGTCAAGGGGGCCCAAGTGCACGCCGCATGTATTGGGGGCCCCAAATTCATGCCGCATGTCATGAGGGCCCTGCATGCATGCCGCATGTCATGGGGGCCCCGCAGGCATTCCGCATGTCATGGGGGCCCAAATGCATGCCGCATGTCATGGGGGCCCCACGTCCATGCCGCATGTAATGGGGGATTCAAATGCATGCCTCAAGTCATGGGGCCCCCAAATGCATGCCGCATATCATGGGGGTCCCACATGCATGCCGCATATCATGGGGGTCCCACATGCATGCCGCATGTCATGGGGGCCCCGAATGCATGCCGCATGTCACATTGGCCACAAATGCATGATGCATGTCATGAGGGCCCCACGTGCATACCGCATGTCATAGGGGCCCCACGTACATGGCACATGTCATCGGTGCCCCACATGCATGCCGCATGTCATTGGGGCGCCAAATGCATGCCGCATGTAATGGGGGGCCCACGTGCATGCTGCATGTCATGGGGGCCCCAAATGCATGCCGCATGTAATGGGGGCCCCACGTGCATGCAGCATGTCATGGGGGCCCCAAATGCATGCAGCATGTCATTGGGGCTCCACGTGCATGCCGCATGTAATGGGGCCCCCAAATGCATGCCGCATGTAATGGGGGCCCCATGTGCATGCCACATGTAATGGGGGCCCCAAAAGCATGCGGCATGTCATAGGGGCCCCACGTGCATGCCGCATGTCTTGGGCACCCCAAATGCATGCAGCATGTCATAGGGGCCCCACGTGCATACCACATGTCATGGGGGCCCCAAATGCATGCCGCATGTACTGGGGGCCCCACGTGCATGCCGCATTTCATGGGGGACCCAAATGCATGCAGCATGTCATGGGGGCCCCACGTGCATGCCACATGTCATGGGGGCCCACATGCATGCCGCATGTCATGGGGGCCCCACTTGCATGCAGCATGTAATGGGGATCCAAATGCATGACGCATGTCATGGGGGTCCCACGTGCATGCCGCATGTCATGGGGGCCCCACATGCATGCCGCATGTCATGGGGGAACCACTTGCATGCAGCATGTAATGGGGGATCCAAATGCATGATGCATGTCATGGGGGTCCCACATGCATACCACATGTCATGGGGGAACCAAATGCATGCCGCATGTCCTGGGGGCCCCACATGCATGACACATTTCATGGGGGACCCAAATGCATGCCGCATGTCATGGGGTCCCCAAATGCATGCTGCATGTCATGAGGGCCCCACGTGCATGCTGCATGTCATGGGGGCCCCAAATGCATGCCGCATGTCATGGGGGCCCCACGTGCATGTCGCATGTCATGGGGGCCCAAAATGCATGCCGCATGTCATGAGGGCGCCGCATGCATGCCGCATGTCATGGGGCCCCCCAAATTCATGCCGCATATCATAGGGGCCCCACATGCATGGAGCTTCTTGTCCACAGGACAAGAAGCTCTCTTTACCGGGCCATAGCTCGCTCCACATGGCCTTTTCCTCAGGCCACAACTCCCTCCAGCTCTCTTTACATCGCCACATGCCCCTCTGCGGGGCCACAGACCCCTATACAGGGTCACAGGCCTTTCCACAAGGCCTCAACCCCTTCAGCTGTCTCCACAGGACCACAGGCTTCTCCACAGCCCACAACTCCTTCCAGCTCTCACCACAGGGCCACAGCCCCTTCCACAAGGCTAAAGGGCCTATCCATAGGGCCACAGACCTTTCCACAGGGCCACAAAACCCTCCAGCTCTCTCCACAGGACAAGAAGCTCTCTTTACATTGCCATAGCTCACCTCCACAAGGCCAAATGCACTTTCCACACGGCCACAACTCCCAACAGCTCTCTCCACAGAGTCACAGGGCACGTCTGCAGGGCACAAGCCCCCTCTTCAAGGCCAAAAGGCCTTTCTACATGGCCATAGTCATTTCCATAGGGCACGAGCCCCTCCAGCTCTCTCCACAGGGCAACGGACCACAGGCTTTTCCACAGCCCACAACTCCTTCCAGCTCTCACCACAGGGCCACAGCCCTTTCCACAAGGCTAAAGGGCCTATCCATAGGGCCACAGGCCTTTCCACAGTGCCACAAGCCCCTCCAGCTCTCTCCACAGACAATCATGTTGCATGTTGTTTACTGCAAAGGACTTCATAGGCCCAAATCTTACTCCAGAGCCTTCCACAGGCCTCTCCAGCCCGCTCCACATGGCCTTTTCCTCAGGCCACAACTCCCTCCAGCTCTCTTTACATCGCCACATGCACCGCTGCGGGGCCACAGACCCCTATACAGGGTCACAGGCCTTTCCACAGGGCCTCAACCCCTTCAGCTCTCTCCACAGCACCATTGCCTACTTCTGCCGGGCCACAAGCCTTTCCACAGAGCCACAATCCCCTCCAACTCTTCTCCACAGGACAACAAGCTCTCTTTACAGGGCCATAGCTCCCCTCCACAGGGCCAAATGCACTTTCTGCACGGCCACAGCCCCCTTTAGCTCTCTCCACAGAGACACAAGGCCCATATGCAGGGCACAAGTCCCCTCTTCAAGGCCAAAAGGCCTTTCTACATGGCCATAGTCATTTCCATAGGGCACGAGCACCTCCAGCTCTCTCCACAGGGCAACGGACCCCTATACAGGGTCACAGGCCTTTCCACAGGGCCACAACACCTTCAGCTCTCTCCACTGGACCACAGGCTCCTACCCGGCCACACGCCTTTCCACAGTGCTACAAGTCCCTCCAGCTCTCTCCACAGGCAATCATGTTGCATGTTGTTTGCCGCAAAAAGACTTCATAGGCCCAAATCTTACTTCAGACCCTTCCACAGGCCCCACCAGCCCGCTCTACATGGCCTTTTCCGCAGGCCACAACTCCCTCCTGCTCTCTTTACATCGCTACATGCCCCTCTGCGGGGCCACAGACCCCTATACAGGGTCACAGGCCTTTCCATAGGGCCTCAACCCCTTCAGCTCTCTCCACAGTACCACTGGCTCATTCTGCCGAGCCACAAGCATTTCCACAGGGCCACAATCCCCTCTAACTCTTCTCCACAGGACAACAAGCTAACTTTACAGGGCCATAGCTCCCTTCCTCATAGCCAGACCTCATGGTGTTTGTGTTATTAAAGAAAAAAAAAATTTGAGGGCTGGCTAGAGGCAGCCGTGGACACACGATAGCCAGCCCTCATGGTGTTTGTGTTATTAAAGAAAAAAAAAAAATTGAGGGCTGGCTAGAGGCAGCCATGGACACATGATAGCCAGCCCTCATGGTGTTTGTGTTATTTAAGAAAAAAAAAATTTGAGGGCTGGCTAGAGGCAGCCGTGGACACATGATAGCCAGCCCTCATGGTGTTTGTGTTATTAAAGAAAAAATAATAATTTTAGGGCTGGCTAGAGGCAGCCGTGGACACATGATAGCCAGCCCTCATGGTGTTTGTGTCATAAAAGAAAAAATAATAATTTGAGGGCTGGCTAGAGGCAGCCGTGGACACACGATAGCCAGCCCTCATGGTGTTTGTGTTATTAATGAAAAAAAAATTGGGGGGCTGGCTAGAGGCAGCCGTGGACACACCATAGCAAGCCCTCATGGTGTTTGTGTTATTAAAGAAAAAAAAAATTTAAGGGCTGGCTAGAGGCAGCCGTGGACACACGATAGCCAGCCCTCATGGTGTTTGTGTTATTAAAGAAAAAAAATAAATTTGAGGGCTGGCTAGAGGCAGCCGTGGACACACGATAGCCAGCCCTCATGGTGTTTGTGTTATTAAAGAAAAAAAAATTGGGGGGCTGGCTAGAGGCAGCTGTGAACACACGATAGCCAGCCCTCATGGTGTTTGTGTTATTAAAGAAAAAAAATTGGGGGGCTGGCTAGAGGCAGCCGTGGACACACGATAGCCAGCGCTCATGCTGTTTGTGTTATTAAAGAAAAAAAATAATTGGGGGGCTGGCTAGAGGCAGCCATGGACACACGATAGCCAGCCCTCATGGTGTTTGTGTTATTAAAGAAAAAAAAAATTGGGGGTCTGGCTAGAGGCAGCCGTGAACACACGATAGCCAGCCCTCATGCTGTTTGTGTTATTAAAGAAAAAAAAAATTGGGGGGCTGGCTAGAGGCAGCCGTGGACACACGATAGCCAGCCCTCATGGTGTTTGTGTTATTAAAGAAAAAAAAAATTGGGGGGCTGGCTAGAGGCAGCCGTGGACACACGATAGCCAGCCCTCATGGTGTTTGTGTTATTAAAGAAAAAAAAAATTGGGGGTCTGGCTAGAGGCAGCCGTGAACACACGATAGCCAGCCCTCATGGTGTTTGTGTTATTAAAGAAAAAAAAAATTGGGGGGCTGGCTAGAGGCAGCCGTGAACACACGATAGCCAGCCCTCATGGTGTTTGTGTTATTAAAGAAAAAAAAAATTGGGGGGCTGGCTAGAGGCAGCCGTGAACACACGATAGCCAGCCCTCATGGTGTTTGTGTTATTAAAGAAAAAAAAATTGAGGGGCTGGCTAGAGGCAGCCGTGGACACACGATAGCCAGCCCTCATGGTGTTTGTGTTATTAAAGAAAAAAAAAAATTGGGGGCTGGCTAGAGGCAGCCATGGACACACGATAGCCAGCCCTCACGCTGTTTGCGTTATCAAAGAAAAAAAAAATTGGGGGGCTTGCTAGAGGCAGCCGTGGACACACGATAGCCAGCCCTCATGCTGTTTGTGTTATTAAAGAAAAAAAAAATTGGGGGGCTGGCTAGAGGCAGCCGTGGACACATGATAGCCAGCCCTCATGGTGTTTGTGTTATTAAAGAAAAAAAAAATTTGAGGGCTGGCTAGAGGCAGCCGTGGACACACGATAGCCAGCCCTCATGGTGTGTGTGTTATTAAAGAAAAAAAAATTGGGGGGCTGGCTAGAGGCAGCCGTGAACACACGATAGCCAGCCCTCATGGTGTTTGTGTTATTAAAGAAAAAAAAATTGGGGGGCTGGCTAGAGGCAGCCGTGGACACACGATAGCCAGCCCTCATGCTGTTTGTGTTATTAAAGAAAAAAAAAAATTGGGGGGCTGGCTAGAGGCAGCCGTGGACACACGATAGCCAGCCCTCATGGTGTTTGTGTTATTAAAGAAAAAAAAAATTGGGGGTCTGGCTAGAGGCAGCCGTGAACACACGATAGCCAGCCCTCATGGTGTTTGTGTTATTAAAGAAAAAAAAAAATTGGGGGGCTGGCTAGAGGCAGCCGTGGACACACGATAGCCAGCCCTCATGGTGTTTGTGTTATTAAAGAAAAAAAAATTGGGGGGCTGGCTAGAGGCAGCCGTGAACACACGATAGCCAGCCCTCATGGTGTTTGTGTTATTAAAGAAAAAAAAATTGGGGGGCTGGCTAGAGGCAGCCGTGGACACACGATAGCCAGCCCTCATGGTGTTTGTGTTATTAAAGAAAAAAAAAAATTGGGGGGCTGGCTAGAGGCAGCCATGGACACACGATAGCCAGCCCTCATGCTGTTTGTGTTATTAAAGAAAAAAAAAAATTGGGGGGCTTGCTAGAGGCAGCCGTGGACACACGATAGCCAGCCCTCATGCTGTTTGTGTTATTAAAGAAAAAAAAAATTGGGGGGCTGGCTAGAGGCAGCCGTGGACACATGATAGCCAGCCCTCATGGTGTTTGTGTTATTAAAGAAAAAAAAATTTGAGGGCTGGCTAGAGGCAGCCGTGGACACACGATAGCCAGCCCTCATGGTGTTTGTGTTATTAAAGAAAAAAAAATTGGGGGGCTGGCTAGAGGCAGCCGTGAACACACGATAGCCAGCCCTCATGGTGTTTGTGTTATTAAAGAAAAAAAAATTGGGGGGCTGGCTAGAGGCAGCCGTGGACACACGATAGCCAGCCCTCATGCTGTTTGTGTTATTAAAGAAAAAAAAAAATTGGGGGGCTTGCTAGAGGCAGCTGTGGACACACGATAGCCAGCCCTCATGCTGTTTGTGTTATTAAAGAAAAAAAAATTGGGGGGCTGGCTAGAGGCAGCCGTGGACACACGATAGCCAGCCCATATGCTGTTTGTGTTATTAAAGAAAAAAAAAATTGGGGGGCTGGCTAGAGGCAGCCGTGGACACATGATAGCCAGCCCTCATGGTGTTTGTGTTATTAAAGAAAAAAAAAATTTGAGGGCTGGCTAGAGGCAGCCGTGAACACAATGCTTCATTTCTGCATCGTGGTTACATAGCCTTAGTGTTATTAAAGCAAAAAAAATTTGAGAGTTGGCTATAGACATTATATGCCCAATATGAGGGCTGGCTGCAGGTAATCCAGGACAACCAGAAGCAAGCTCTCATGCTTGCGTGCATATTAGAAAGAGAAACATCGCCATCTGGTGTTTTTACAATCCTACAATAAAAAATTAAAAAGTTGGACAACATTGCCACACGGTGGAGTTTCCTCAGAACACACAATGTCAAGAAAAAAGTCAATGAGGGCTGGCTATTGGTCAATCAGGTAAGTGATTTAGCCAGCTCTAATGTTACATTTTTTTTGCATTTTTATTGCGTAGACCCCCTTAGGAGCGATATTTCAGGCCGCAGAGCGTGCAGTTTCGAGCAGAAATTTTGCCTTAACCCTGAAAAAAATTTAGCGCATCCCACCGCGTGCGTAAGCGTCCCAAATGCCAAAAAACAAATTTCCCCCATCAGTCCCTATATATTACTATAGTACAGAAGGTCATACTACCATATTGACTCTTTAATCCAGTTCCAATGTATCAAGGTCAAGCCTGTTGCACAAATGCAACAAACGTTGCATTCCGGCAACAAAAGTCAGCCATCTTGTGTCCCGTTTGCAACAAAAGGTCAACTTTTGTTGCCTTTCGGCAACATTTCAGGTCAAGCCTGTTGCAAATGGGACACGAAGCCTCTGATTTTGACCAAAGGTGCACCTCATGGGGCTCCACGTGCATACCGCATGTCATGGGGCCCCACGTGCATGACGCATGTTATGGGTGCCCCAAATGCATGCCGCATGTCATGGGGGCCAAAAATGAATGCCACATGTCATGGGGGCCACACGTGCATGACACATGTCATGGGGGCTTCACGTGCATGCCACATTTCTTTGGGGGCCCAAATGCATGCTGCATGTCATAGGGGCCCCACATGCATGGCGCATATCATGGGGGCCCCAAATGCATGCCGCATGTCATAGGGGCCCCACATGCATGGCGCATGTCATGGGGGCCCCACATTTATACCGCATGTCATGGAGGCCCCAAATGCATGCCGCATGTCATAGGGGCCCCACATGCATGGCGCATGTCATGGGGGCCCCACATTTATAACGCATGTCATGGAGGCCCCAAATGCATGCCACATGTAATGGGAGCCCCCATGCATGCCACATGTAATGGGGGCCCCAAATGAATGTCGCATGTCAAGGGGGCCCCACGTGCATGCCGCATGTCATGGGGGCCCCAAATGCATGCCGCATGTACAGGGGGCCCCACGTGCATGCCACATTTCATGGGGTACCCAAATGCATGCCGCATGTCATGGGGGCCATAAATGCATGCGGCATGTCATAGGGGCCCCACGTGCATACCACATGTCATGGGGGCCCCAAATGCATGCCGCATGTACTGGGGGGGCCACGTGCATGCTGCATGTCATGGGGCCCCAAATGCATGCCGCATGTCATGGGGGCCCCAAATGCATGCGGCATGTCATGGGGCCCCCAAATGCATTCAGTATGTCTTGGGGCCCACAAATGCATGCCGCATGTCATAGGGGTCCCACATGCATGGCGCATTTCATGGGGGTCCCACATGCATGCGCATGTCATGGGGGCCCCACGTGCATGTCGCATGTCATGGGCCCCCCAAATGCATGCAGCATGCCTTGGCGCCCTCACATGCATGCCGCATGTCATAGGGGTCCCACATGCATGCCGCATGGCATGGGGGCCCCAAGTGCGTGCCCCATATCATGGGGGCCCCAAATGCATGCAGCATGTCATGGGGGCCCAACGTGCATGCCGCATGTATTGGGGGCCCCAAATGCATGCCGCATGTCATGGGGGAACCACCTGCATGCCGCATGTCATGGGGGAACCACTTGCATGCCGCATGTAATGGGGGATTCAAATGCATGCCGCATGTCATGGGGGTCCCACATGCATGCTGCATGTCATGGGGCCCCAAATGCATGCCGCATATCATGGGGGCCCCGCAGGCATTCCGCATGTCATGGGGGCCTCACGTGCATGTCGCATGTCATGGGGGCCTCACGTGCATGCCGCATGTATTGGGGGCCCCAACTGCATGCCGCATGTCTCAGGTACCCCAAATGCATGCAGCATGTTATGCAGGCCCCAAATGCATGCCGCATGTCATGGGGGCCCAAATGCATGACACATGTCATGGGGGCTCCACGTGCATGCCGCATGTAATGGGGCTCCCAAATTCATGTCGCATGTCATAGGGGCCCCAAGTGCATTTCGCATGACATGGGGGCCCCAAATGCATGCCGCATGTCATGGGGGCCCCACGTGCATGCCGCTAGTAATGGGGGATTCAAATGCATGCCGCATGTCATGGGGGTCCCACATGCATGCCACATGTCATTGGGGCCCCGCAGGCATTCCGCATGTCATGGGGGACTCACGTGCATTCCGCATGTCATGTGGGCCCCACGTGCATGCTGCATGTCATTGTGGCCCCACGTGCATGCCGCATGTCACGGGGGCCCCGCAGGCATTCCACATGTCATGGGGGCCCCAAATAAATGCCGCATTTCATGTGGGCCCCACATGCATGCCGCATGTCACGGGGTCCCCGCAGGCATTCCACATGTCATGGGGGCCCCAAATAAATGGCGCATTTCATGGGGACCCCATGTGCATGCCACATGTCTTGGGGCCCACAAATGCATGCCGCATGTCATAGGGGCCCCACATGCATGGCGCATTTCATGGGGGCCCTACATGCATGCCGCATGTCATGGGGCCCCCAAATGCATGCCTCAAGTCATGGGGGCCCCAAATGCATGCAGCATGTCAAAGGGGCCCCACATGCATGGTGCATGTCATGGGGGACCCACATGCATGCCACATATATTGGGGGCCTCAAATGCATTCCGCATGTCATGAGGGCCCCGCATGCATGCCGCATGTCATTGGGGCCCCGCAGGCATTCCGCATGTCATGGGGGCCTCACGTGCATTCCGCATGTCATGGGGGTCCCACGTGCATGCTGCATGTCATTGGGGCCCCACGTGCTTGCCGCATGTCATGGGGGCCCCACGTGCATGCCTCATGTTACGGGGGCCACGAATGCATGCCGCATGTCATAGGGGCCCCACATGCATGGAGCATGTCATGGGGGCCCCAAATGCATGCCGCATGTCATGGGAGCCCCACATGCATGCCACATGTCATGGGGGCCCCAAATGAATGTCGCATGTCAAGGGGGACCCACGTGCATGACGCATGTCATGGGGGCCCCACATGCATGCCGCATGTCATGGGGGCCCAAATGCTTGCCGCTTGTCATGAGGGCCATAAATGCATGCCGCATGTCATGGGAGCCCCACATGCATGCCACATGTCATGGAGGCCCCCATGACATGCGGCAAGCATTTGGGCCCCAAATGCATGCCGCATGTCATGGGGGCCCAAATGCATGACGCATGTCATGGGGGCTCCACGTGCATACCGCATGTAATGTGGCTCCCAAATTCATGTCGCATGTCATAGGGGCCCCACGTGCATTCCGCATGTCATGGGGGGCCCAAATGCATTCCGCATGTCATGGGGGCCCCACGTGCATGCCGCATGTAATGGGGGATTCAAATGCATGCCGCATGTCATGGGGGTCCCACATGCATGCCACATGTCATTGGGGCCCCGCAGGCATTCCGCATGTCATGGGGGCCCCAAATGCATGCCTCAAGTCATGGGGTCCCAAATGCATGCAGCATGTCATAGGGGCCCCACATGCATGGTGCATGTCATGGGGGCCCCACATGCATGCCTCAAGTCATGGGGGCCCCAAATGCATGCCACATACCATGGGGGCCCCACATGCATGCCGCATATATTGGGGGCCTCAAATGCATGCCGCATGTCATGAGGGCCCCGCATGCATGCCGCATGTCATTGGGGCCCCGCAGGCATTCCGCATGTCATGGGGGCCTCACGTGCATGCCGCATGTCATTGGGGCCCCGCAGGCATTCCGCATGTCATGGGGGCCTCACGTGCATTCCGCATGTCATGGGGGTCCCACGTGCATGCTGCATGTCATTGGGGCCCCACGTGCTTGCCGCATGTCATGGGGGCCCGACGTGCATGCCTCATGTTACGGGGGCCACAAATGCATGCCGCATGTCATAGGGGCCCCACATGCATGGAGCATGTCATGGGGGCCCCAAATGCATGCGGCATGTCATAGGGGCCCCACGTGCATACCACATGTCATGGGGGCCCCAAATGCATGCCGCATGTCATGGGAGCCCCACATGCATGCCACATGTCATGGGGGCCCCAAATGAATGTCGCATGTCAAGGGGGCCCCACGTGCATGACGCATGTCATGGGGACCCACATGCTTGCCGCATGTCATGAGGGCCATAAATGCATGCCGCATGTCATGGAGGCCCCCATGACATGCGGCAAGCATTTGGGCCCCACATGCATGCCGCATGTCATGGGGACCCCAAATGCATGCCGCATGTCATGGGGGCCCCACGTGCATGGCGCATTTCATGAGGGCCCAAATGCATGCCGCATGTCATGAGGCCATAAATGCATGTCGCATGTCATGGGTGCCCAAAGTGCATGCCTCATGTCACGGGGGCCCCGCAGGCATTCCACATATCATGGGGGCCCCACATGCATGCCGCATATATTGGGGGCCTCAATTGCATGCCGCATGTCATGAGGGCCCCGCATGCATGCCGCATGTCATTGGGGCCCCGTAGGCATTCCGCATGTCATGGGGGCCTCACGTGCATTCCGCATGTCATGGGGGTCCCACGTGCATGTTTCATGTCATGGGGGCCCCACGTGCTTGCCGCTTGTCATGGGGGCCCCACGTGCATGCCTCATGTTACGGGGGCCACGAATGCATGCCGCATGTCATAGGGGCCCCACGTGCATACCACATGTCATGGGGGCCCCAAATGCATGCCGCATGTCATGGGGGCCCCACATGCATGCCACTTGTCATGGGGGCCCCAAATGAATGTCGCATGTCAAGGGGGCCCCACGTGCATGACGCATGTCATGGGGACCCACATGCATGCCGCATGTCATGGGGGCCCAAATGCTTGCCGCATGTCATGGGGTCCCCAAATGCATGCCGCATGTCATGGGGCCCCCCAAATGCATGCAGCATGTCTTGGGGCCCACAAATGCATGTCGCATGTCATAGGGGTCCCACATGCATGGCGCATTTCATGGGGGTCCCACATGCATGCGCATGTCATGGGGGACCCAAATGCGTGCCGCATATCATGGGGGCCCCAAATGCATGCCGCATGTCATAGGGGCCCCACATGCATGGCGCATGTCATGGAGGCCCCAAATGCATGCCGCATGTAATGGGAGCCCCCATGCATGCCACATGTCATGGGGGCCCCAAATGAATGTCGCATGTCAAGGGGGCCCCACGTGCATGCCGCATGTCATGGGGGCCCAAAATGCATGCCGCATGTACAGGGGGCCCCACGTGCATGCCGCATGTCATGGGGACCCCAAATGCATGCCGCATGTCATGGGGGCCCCACATGCATGCTGCATGTCATGGGGCCCAAAAGATTGCCGCATGTCATGGGAGCCATAAATGCATGCCGCATGTCATGGGAGCCCCACATGAATGTCGCATGTCAAGGGGCCCAACGTGCATGCCGCATGTATTGGGGGCCCCAAATTCATGCAGCATGTCATAGGGGCCCCACATGCATGGCGCATTTCATGGGGGCCCCAATTGCATTCAGCATGTAATGGGGGATCCAAATGCATGCTGCACGTCATGGGGGCCCCACGTGCATGCCGCATGTCATGGGGGCCCCGCAGGCATTCCACATGTCATGGGGGCCCCAAATAAATGCCGCATTTCATGGGGGCCCCACGTGCAAGCCGCATGTCATGGGGCCCCCCAAATGGATGCCGCATGTCATAGGGGCCCCAAATGCATGCCGCATCTCTTGGGGCCCACAAATGCATGCCGCATGTCATAGGGGCCCCACATGCATGGCACATTTCATGGGGGCCCCAAATGCATGCCTCAAGTCATGGGGGCCCCAAATGCATGCCGCATATCATGGGGGTCCCACATGCATGCCGCATATCAAGGGGGTCGCACATGCATGCCGCATGTCATGGGGGCCCCAAATGCATGCCGCATGTCACAGTGGCCCCAAATGCATGCTGCATGTCAGGAGGGCCCCACTTGCATACCGCATGTCATAGGGGCCCCACGTACATGCCGCATGTCATGGGGGCCCCAAATGCATGCCGCATGTAATGGGGGCCCCACGTGCATGCCGCATGTCATGGGGGCCCCAAATGCATGCAGCATGTCATGGGGGCCCCACGTGCATGCCACATGTCTTGGGGGGCCCACATGCATGCCGCATGTCATGGGGGCCCCACTTGCATGCATCATGTAATGGGGGTCCCACATGCATGCAGCATGTCATGGGGGCCACAAATGCATGCGGCATGTCATAGGGGCCCCACGTGCATACCACATGTCATGGGGGCCCCACATGCATGTCGCATGTCATGGGGATCCCACGTGCATGCTGCATGTCATTGGGGCCCCACGTGCTTGCCGTATGTCATGGGGGCCCCACGTGCATGCCTCATGTCACGAGGGCCACAAATGTATGCCGCATGTCATGGGGGCCCCGCATGCATGACGCATGTCATGGGGGCCCCACATGAATGCCGCATGTCATGGGGGCCCCACATGAATGCCGCATGTCATGGGGACCCCAAATGCATGCCATATGTCATGGGGTCCTCACATGCATGCCGCATGTCATGGGGCCCCCCAAATTCATGCCGCATATCATAGGGGCCCCACATGCATGGAGCATGTCATGGGGGCCCCAAATGCATGCCGCTTGTCATGGCGGCCCCAAATGCATGACTCATGTCATGGAGGCCCCATGTGCATGCCGCATGTCATGGGGGATCCAAACTCATGCCGCATGTCATTGGGGCCCCAAACGTATGCCGCATGTCATAGGGGCCCCACGTGCATGCCGCATGTCTCGGGCACCCCAAATGCATGCATCATGATATGGGGGCCCCACGTGCATGCTGCATGTCTCAGGTACCCCAAATGCAAGCAGCATGTTATGCAGGCCCCAAATGCAAGTCACATGTCATGGGGGCCCAAATGCATGCCGCATGTCATGGGGGCCCACATGTATGCCGCATGTCATGGGTGCCCCAAATGCATGCCGCATGTCATGGGGGCTCCACGTGCATGCCGCATTTCATGGGGGACCCAAATGCATGCCGCATGTCATGGGGGCCCCAAATGCATGTCACATGTCATGGGGGCCCCACGTGCATGCTGCATGTCATGGGGGCCCCACTTGCATGCCGCATGTCTCGGGCACCCCAAATGCATGCATCATGATATGGGGGCCCCACGTGCATGCTGCATGTCTCAGGTACCCCAAATGCATGCAGCATGTTATGCAGGCCCCAAATGCAAGTCACATGTCATGGGGCCCCAAATGCATGCCTGATGTCATGGGGGCCCAAATGCATGCCGCATATCATGGGGCCCCCCAAATGCATGCAGCATGTCTTGGGGCCCACAAATGCATGCCGCATGTCATAGGGGCCCCACATGCATGGCGCATTTCATGGAGGCCCCACATGCATGCGCATGTCATGGGGGCCCCAAATGCGTGCCGCATATCATGGGGGCCCCAAATGCATGCAGCATGTCATGGGGGCCCCACGTGCATGCCGCATGTCATGGGGGCCCCACTTGCATGCAGCATGTAATGGGGATCCAAATGCATGACGCATGTCATGGGGGTCCCACATGCATACCACATGTCATGGGGGCCCCAAATGCATGCCGCATGTCATGGGGCACCCCAAATGCATGCAGCATGTCTTGGGGCCCACAAATGCATGCCGCATGTCATAGGGTCCCCACATGCATGGCACATTTCATGGGGGCCCCAAATGCATGCGGCATGTCATGGGGGCCCCAAATGCATGCCGCATATCATGCTAGCCCCAAATGCATGCAGCATGTATTGGGGCCCACAAATGCATGCCGCATGTCATTGGGGGCCACATGCATGCCGCATGTCTTGGGGCCCCCCAAATGCATGCAGCATGTATTGGGGCCCACAAATGCATGCCGCATGTCATGGGGGCCCCAAATGCATGCGGCATGTCATTTGGGCCCCACGTGCATGTCGCATGTCTCGGGGGCCCCACATGCATGCCGCATGTCATGGGGGCCCAAATGCTTGCCGCATGTCATGAGGGCCATAAATGCATGCCGCATGTCATGGGAGCCCCACATGCATGCCACATGTCATGGGGGCCCCAAATGAATTATCTCATGTCAAGGGGGCCCCACGTGCATGCCGCATGTCATGGGGACCCCAAATGCATGCCGCATGTCATGGGAGCCCCACATGAATGTCGCCTGTCAAGGGGGCCCCACGTGCATGCCGCATGTCATGGGGGCCCCACGTGCATGCCGCATGTCATGGGGGCACCACATGCATGCCGCATGTCATGGGGCCCAAAAGCTTGCCGCATGTCATGGGGGCCATAAATGCATGCCACATGTCATGGGAGCCCCACATGAATGTCGAATGTCAAGGGGGCCCAACGTGCATGCCACATGTATTGGGGGCCCCAAATTCATGCCACATGTCATGAGGGCCCTGCATGCATGCCGCATGTCATGGGGGCCCCGCAGGCATTCCGCATGTCATGGGGGCCCAAATGCATGCCGCATGTCATAGGGGCCCCACGTGCATGCCGCGTGTAATGGGGGATTCAAATGCATGCCTCAAGTCATGGGGGCCCCAAATGCATGCCGCATATCATGGGGGTCCCACATGCATGCCGCATATCATGGGGGTCCCACATGCATGCCGCATGTCATGGGGGCCCCGAATGCATGCCGCATGTCACATTGGCCCCAAATGCATGATGCATGTCATGAGGGCCCCACGTGCATACCGCATGTCATAGGGGCCCCACGTACATGGCACATGTCATCGGTGCCCCACATGCATGCCGCATGTCATTGGGGCCCCAAATGCATGCCGCATGTAATGGGGGCCCCACGTGCATGCTGCATGTCATGGGGGCCCCAAATGCATGCCGCATGTAATGGGGGATTAAAATGCATGCCTCAAGTCATGGGGGCCCCAAATGCATGCCGCATATCATGGGGGTCCCACATGCATGCCGCATATCATGGGGGTCCCACATGCATGCCGCATGTCATGGGGGCCCCGAATGCATGCCGCATGTCACATTGGCCCCAAATGCATGATGCATGTCATGAGGGCCCCACGTGCATACCGCATGTCATAGGGGCCCCACGTACATGGCACATGTCATCGGTGCCCCACATGCATGCCGCATGTCATTGGGGCCCCAAATGCATGCCGCATGTAATGGGGGCCCCACGTGCATGCTGCATGTCATGGGGGCCCCAAATGCATGCAGCATGTCATTGGGGCTCCACGTGCATGCCGCATGTAATGGGGCCCCCAAATGCATGCCGCATGTCATGGGGGCCCCATGTGCATGCCACATGTAATGGGGGCCCCAAAAGCATGTGGCATGTCATAGGGGCCCCACGTGCATGCCGCATGTCTTGGGCACCCCAAATGCATGCAGCATGTCATAGGGGCCCCACGTGCATACCACATGTCATGGGGGCCCCAAATGCATGCCGCATGTACTGGGGGCCCCACGTGCATGCCGCATTTCATGGGGGACCCAAATGCATGCCGCATGTCATGGGGGCCCCAAATGCATGTTGCATGTCATGGGGGTCCCACGTGCATGCCACATGTTATGGGGCCCCCAAGTGCATGCGCATGTCATGGGGGCCCCAAATGCATGCCGCATGTAATGGGGGCCCCACGTGCATGCTGCATGTCATGGGGGCCCCAAATGCATGCCGCATGTAATGGGGGATTCAAATGCATGCCTCAAGTCATGGGGGCCCCAAATGCATGCCGCATACCATGGGGGTCCCACATGCATGCCGCATATCATGGGGGTCCCACATGCATGCCGCATGTCATGGGGGCCCCGAATGCATGCCGCATGTCACATTGGCCCCAAATGCATGATGCATGTCATGAGGGCCCCACGTGCATACCGCATGTCATAGGGGCCCAACGTACATGGCACATGTCATCGGTGCCCCACATGCATGCCGCATGTCATTGGGGCCCCAAATGCATGCCGCATGTAATGGGGGCCCCACGTGCATGCTGCATGTCATGGGGGCCCCAAATGCATGCAGCATGTCATTGGGGCTCCACGTGCATGCCGCATGTAATGGGGCCCCCAAATGCATGCCGCATGTCATGGGGGCCCCATGTGCATGCCACATGTAATGGGGGCCCCAAAAGCATGTGGCATGTCATAGGGGCCCCACGTGCATGCCGCATGTCTTGGGCACCCCAAATGCATGCAGCATGTCATAGGGGCCCCACGTGCATACCACATGTCATGGGGGCCCCAAATGCATGCCGCATGTACTGGGGGCCCCACGTGCATGCCGCATTTCATGGGGGACCCAAATGCATGCCGCATGTCATGGGGGCCCCAAATGCATGTTGCATGTCATGGGGGTCCCACGTGCATGCCACATGTTATGGGGCCCCCAAGTGCATGCGCATGTCATGGGGGCACCACATGCATGACGCATGTCATGGGGCCCAAAAGCTTGCCGCATGTCATGGGGGCCATAAATGCATTCCGCATGTCATGGGAGCCCCACATGAATGTCGCATGTCAAGGGGGCCCAAGTGCATGCCGCATGTATTGGGGGCCCCAAATTCATGCCGCATGTCATGAGGGCCCTGCATGCATGCCGCATGTCATGGGGGCCCCGCAGGCATTCCGCATGTCATGGGGGCCCAAATGCATGCCGCATGTCATGGGGGCCCCACGTGCATGTCGCATGTAATGGGGGATTCAAATGCATGCCTCAAGTCATGGGGCCCCCAAATGCATGCCGCATATCATGGGGGTCCCACATGCATGCCGCATATCATGGGGGTCCCACATGCATGCCGCATGTCATGGGGGCCCCGAATGCATGCCGCATGTCACATTGGCCACAAATGCATGATGCATGTCATGAGGGCCCCACGTGCATACCGCATGTCATAGGGGCCCCACGTACATGGCACATGTCATCGGTGCCCCACATGCATGCCGCATGTCATTGGGGCGCCAAATGCATGCCGCATGCAATGGGGGCCCCACGTGCATGCTGCATGTCATGGGGGCCCCAAATGCATGCCGCATGTAATGGGGGCCCCACGTGCATGCAGCATGTCATGGGGGCCCCAAATGCATGCAGCATGTCATTGGGGCTCCACGTGCATGCCGCATGTAATGGGGCCCCCAAATGCATGCCGCATGTAATGGGGGCCCCATGTGCATGCCACATGTAATGGGGGCCCCAAAAGCATGCGGCATGTCATAGGGGCCCCACGTGCATGCCGCATGTCTTGGGCACCCCAAATGCATGCAGCATGTCATAGGGGCCCCACGTGCATACCACATGTCATGGGGGCCCCAAATGCATGCCGCATGTACTGGGGGCCCCACGTGCATGCCGCATTTCATGGGGGACCCAAATGCATGCAGCATGTCATGGGGGCCCCACGTGCATGCCACATGTCATGGGGGCCCACATGCATGCCGCATGTCATGGGGCCCCCACTTGCATGCAGCATGTAATGGGGATCCAAATGCATGACGCATGTCATGGGGGTCCCACGTGCATGCCGCATGTCATGGGGGCCCCACATGCATGCCGCATGTCATGGGGGAACCACTTGCATGCAGCATGTCATGGGGGATCCAAATGCATGATGCATGTCATGGGGGTCCCACATGCATACCACATGTCATGGGGGAACCAAATGCATGCCGCATGTCCTGGGGGCCCCACATGCATGACACATTTCATGGGGGACCCAAATGCATGCCGCATGTCATGGGGTCCCCAAATGCATGCCGCATGTCATGGGGGCCCCACGTGCATGTCGCATGTCATGGGGGCCCAAAATGCATGCCGCATGTCATGAGGGCGCCGCATGCATGCCGCATGTCTTGGGGCCCACAAATGCATGCCGCATGTAATGGGTGCCCCACATGCATGCCGCATGTCATTGGGGCCCCAAAAACATGCCGCATGTAATGGGGGCCCCGCGTGCATGCCGCATGTCACGGGGGCCCCAAATGCATGCCGCATGTAATGGGGGCCCCACTTGCATGCCGCATGTCATGGGGGCCCCAAATGCATGCAGCATGTCATTGGGGCCCTCAAATTCATGCCGCATGTCATAGGGGCCCCACGTGCATGGCACATGTCATGGGGGCCCCACATTCATACCGCATGTCATGGAGGCCCCAAATGCATGCCGCATGTAATGAGAGCCCCCATGCATGCCACATGTCATGGGGGCCCCAAATGAATGTCGCATGTCAAGGGGGCCCCACGTGCATGCCGCATGTCATGGGGGCCATAAATGCATGCGGCATGTCATAGGGGCCCCACGTGCATACCACATGTCATGGGGGCCCCAAATGCATGCCGCATGTACTGGGGGCCCCACGTGCATGCTGCATGTCATGGGGCCCCAAATGCATGCCGCATGTCATGGTGCCCCCCAAATGCATGCAGCATGTCTTGGGGCCCACAAATGCATGCCGCATGTCATAGGGGTACCACATGCATGGCGCATTTCATGGGGGTCCCACATGCATGCGCATGTCATGGGGGCCCCAAATGCGTGCCGCATATCATGGGGGCCCCAAATGCATGCCGCATGTCATAGGGGCCCCACATGCATGGCGCATGTCATGGGGGCCCCACATTCATACCGCATGTCATGGAGGCCCCAAATGCATGCCGCATGTAATGGGAGCCCCCATGCATGCCACATGTCATGGGGGCCCCAAATGAATGTCGCATGTCAAGGGGGCCCCAAATGCATGCCGCATGTACAGGGAGCCCCACGTGCATGCCGCATTTCATGGGGGACCCAAATGCATGCCACATGTCATGGGGGCCATAAATGCATGCGGCATGTCATATGGGCCCCACGTGCATACCACATGTCATGGGGGCCCCAAATGCATGCTGCATGTACTGGGTGGGCCCACGTGCATGCTGCATGTAATGGGGCCCCAAATGCATGCCGCATGTCATGGAAGCCCCACGTGCATGCCGCATGTCATGGGGCCCCCCAAATGCATGCAGCATGTCTTGGCGCCCTCAAATGCATGCCACATGTCATAGGGGTCCCACATGCATGCCGCATGGCATGGGGGCCCCAAGTGCGTGCCCCATATCATGGGGGCCCCAAATGCATGCAGCATGTCATGGGGGCCCAACGTGCATGCCGCATGTATTGGGGGCCCCAAATGCATGCCGCATGTCATGGGGAACCACCTGCATGCCGAATGTCATGGGGGACTCACGTGCATTCCGCATGTCATGTGGGCCCCACGTGCATGCTGCATGTCATTGTGGCCCCACGTGCATGCCGCATGTACTGGGGCCCCAAATGCATGCCGCATGTCATGGGCCCCCCAAATGCATGCAGCATGTCTTGGGGCCCACAAATGCATGCCGCATGTCATAGGGGTACCACATGCATGGCGCATTTCATGTGGGTCCCACATGCATGCGCATGTCATGGGGGCCCCAAATGCGTGCCGCATATCATGGGGCCCCAAATGCATGCCGCATGTCATAGTGGCCCCACATGCATGGCGCATGTCATGGGGTCCCCACATTCATACCGCATGTCATGGAGGCCCCAAATGCATGCCGCATGTAATGGGAGCCCCCATGCATGCCACATGTCATGGGGGCCCCAAATGAATGTCGCATGTCAAGGGGGCCCCAAATGCATGCCGCATGTCATGGAACCCCCAAATGCATGCAGCATGTTTTGGGGCCCACAAATGCATGCCGCAAGTCATGGGGGAACCACCTGCATGCCGCATGTAATGGGGGATTCAAATGCATGCCGCATGTCATGGGGGTCACACATGCATGCTGCATGTCATGGGGGCCCCAAATGCATGCCGCATATCATGGGGGCCCCGCAGGCATTCCGCATGTCATGGGGGCCTCACGTGCATGCCGCATGTCATGGGGGCCTCACGTGCATGCCGCATGTATTGGGGGCCCCCAACTTGCATGCCGCATGTCTCAGGTACCCCAAATGCATGCAGCATGTTATGCAGGCCCCAAATGCATGCCGCATGTCATGGGGGCCCAAATGCATGACGCATGTCATGGGGGCCTCACGTGCATGCCGCATTTATTGGGGGCCCCAACTTGCATGCCGCATGTCTCAGGTACCCCAAATGCATGCAGCATGTTATGCAGGCCCCAAATGCATGCCGCATGTCATGGGGGCCCAAATGCATGACACATGTCATGGGGGCCTCACGTGCATGCCGCATGTATTGGAGGCCCTAACTTGCATGCCGCATGTCTCAGGTACCCCAAATGCATGCAGCATGTTATGCAGGCCCAAAATGCATGCCGCATGTCATGGGGGCCCAAATGCATGACGCATGTCATTGGGGCCCCACGTGCTTGCCGCTTGTCATGGGGGCCCCACGTGCATGCCTCATGTTACGGGGGCCACGAATGCATGCCGCATGTCATAGGGGCCCCACGTGCATACCACATGTCATGGGGGCCCCACATGCATGCCACATGTCATGGGGGCCCCAAATGAATGTCGCATGTCAAGGGGGCCCCACGTGCATGACGCATGTCATGGGGACCCACATGCATGCCGCATGTCTTGGGGCCCACAAATGCATGCCGCATGTCATAGGGGCCCCACATGCATGGCACATTTCATGGGGGCCCTACATGCATGCCGCATGTCATGGGGGCCCCAAATGCATGCCTCAAGTCATGGGGCCCCAAATGCATGCAGCATGTCATAGGGGCCCCACATGCATGGTGCATGTCATGGGGGCCCCACATGCATGCCTCAAGTCACGGGGGCCCCAAATGCATGCCACATATCATGGGGGCACCACATGCATGCCGCATATATTGGGGGCCTCAATTGCATGCCGCATGTCATGAGGGCCCCGCATGCATGCCGCATGTCATTGGGGCCCCGTAGGCATTCCGCATGTCATGGGGGCCTCACGTGCATTCCGCATGTCATGGGGGTCCCACGTGCATGCTTCATGTCTTTGGGGCCCCACGTGCTTGCCGCTTGTCATGGGGGCCCCACGTGCATGCCTCATGTTACGGGGCCACGAATGCATGCCACATGTCATAGGGGCCCCACGTGCATACCACATGTCATGGGGGCCACAAATGCATGCCGCATGTCATGGGGCCCCCACATGCATGCCACATGTCATGGGGGCCCCAAATGAATGTCGCATGTCAAGGGGGCCCCACGTGCATGACGCATGTCATGGGGACCCACATGCATGCCGCATGTCATGGAGGCCCCCATGACATGCGGCATGCATTTGGGGGCCCCACATGCATGCCGCATGTCATGGGGGGCCAAATGCTTGCCACATGTCATGAGGGCCATAAATGCATGCCGCATGTCATGGGAGCCCCACATGCATGCCACATGTCATGGGGGCCCCAAATGAATGTCGCATGTCAAGGGGGCCCCACGTGCATGCCGCATGTCATGTGGGCCCCAAATGCATGCCGCATGTCATGTGGGCCCCAAATAAATGCCGCATGCATTGGGGCCCCCCAAATGCATGCAGCATGTCTTGGGGCCCACAAATGCATGCCGCATGTCATAGGGGTCCCACATGCATGGCGCATTTCATGGGGGTCCCACATGCATGGCGCATTTCATGGGGGCCCCAAATGCATGCCGCATGTCATAGGGGCCCACATGCATGGCGCATGTCATGGGGCCCCCACATTCATACCGCATGTCATGGAGGCCCCAAATGCATGCCGCATGTAATGGGAGCCCCCATGCATGCCACATGTCATGGGGGCCCCAAATGAATGTCGCATGTCAAGGGGGCCCCACGCGCATGCCGCATGTCATGGGGGCCCCAAATGCATGCCGCATGTACAGGGGCCGCCAAATGCATGCAGCATGTCTTGGGGCCCACAAATGCATGCCGCATGTCATAGGGGTCCCACATGCATGGCGCATTTCATGGGGGTCCCAAATGCATGCGCATGTCATGGGGCCCCAAATGCATGCCGCATATCATGGGGGCCCCAAATGCGTGCAGCATGTCATGGGGGCCCCACGTGCATGCCACATGTAATTGGGCCCCCCAAATGCATGCCGCATGTCATAGGGGCCCCACATGCATGGAGCATGTCAATGGGGCCCCACATGCATGCCGCATGTCATGGGGGCCCCACATGCATGCCGCATGTCATGGGGGCCCCACGTGCATACTGCATGTCATGGGGGCCCCAAATGCATGCTGCATGTCATGGGGGCCCCAAATGCATGCCGCATGTCATGGGGGCCCCACATGCATGCCGCATGTCATGGGGGCCCCGCAGGCATTCCGCATGTCATGGGGGGCCCAAATGCATGCCGCATTTCATGGGGGCCCCACGTGCATGCCGCATGTCATGGGGCCCCCCAAATGCATGCAGCATGTCTTGGTGCCCTCAAATGCATGCCGCATGTCATAGGGGTCCCACCTGCATGCCGCATGTCATGGGGGAACCACCTGCATGCCGCATGTAATGGGGGATTCAAATGCATGCCGCATGTCATGGGGGTCCCACATGCATGCCTCATGTCATGGGGGCCCCAAATGCATGCCGCATATCATGGGGGCCCCGCAGGCATTCCGCATGTCATGGGGGCCTCACGTGCATGCCGCATGTAATGGGGGATTCAAATGCATGCCGCATGTCATGGGGGTCCCACATGCATGCCACATGTCATTGGGGCCCCACAGGCATTCCGCATGTCATGGGGGACTCACGTGCATTCCGCATGTCATGTGGGCCCCACGTGCATGCTGCATGTCATTGTGGCACCACGTGCATGCCGCATGTCACGGGGGCCCCGCAGGCATTACACATGTCATGGGGGCCCCAAATAAATGCCGCATTTCATGGGGGCACACATGCATGCCGCATGTCACGGGGTCCCCGCAGGCATTCCACATGTCATGGGGGCCCCAAATAAATGCCGCATTTCATGGGGACCCCATGTGCATGCCACATGTCTTGGGGCCCACAAATGCATGCCGCATGTCATAGGGGCCCCACATGCATGGCGCATTTCATGGGGGCCCCAAATGCGTGCCGCATATCATGGGGGCCTCAAATGCATGCGGCATGTCATGGGGGCCCCACGTGAATGCCACATGTCATTTGGGGCCCACATGCATGCCGGATGTCATGGGGGCCCCACTTGCATGCAGCATGTAATGGGGATCCAAATGCATGACGCATGTCATGGGGGTCCCACGTGCATGCCGCATGTCATGGGGGCCCCACATGCATGCCGCATGTCATGGGGGCACCACTTGCATGCAGCATGTAATGGGGGATCCAAATGCATGACGCATGTCATGGGGGTCCCACATGCATACCACATGTCATGGGGGAACCAAATGCATGCCGCATGTCCTGGGGGCCCCACATGCATGACACATTTCATGGGGGACCCAAATGAATGCTGCATGTCACGGGGTCCCCAAATGCATGCCGCATGTCATGAGGGCCCCACATGCATGCTGCATGTCATGGGGGCCCCAAATGCATGCCGCATGTCATGGGGGCCCCACTTGCATGCCGCATGTCATGGGGGCCCCACGTGCATGTCGCATGTCATGGGGCTCAAAATGCATGCTGCATGTCATGAGGGCGCCGCATGCATGCCGCATGTCATGGGGCCCAAAAGCTTGCCGCATGTCATGGGTGCCATAAATGCATGCCGCATGTCATGGGAGCCCCACATGAATGTCGCATGTCAAGGGGGCCCAACGTGCATGCCGCATGTATTGGGGGCCCCAAATTCATGCCGCTTATCATGAGGGCCCTGCATGCATGCCGCATGTCATGGGTGCCCCGCAGGCATTCCGCATGTCATGGGGGGCCCAAATGCATGCCGCATGTCATGGGGGCCCCACATGCATGCCGCATGTCATGGGGGGCCCAAATGCATGCCGCATGTCATGGGGGCCCCACATGCATGCCGCATGTAATGGGGGATTCAAATGCATGCCGCATGTCATGGGGGTCCCACATGCATGCCGCATGTCATGGGGGCCCCAAATGCATGCCTCAAGTCATGGGGGCCCCAAATGCATGCCGCATGTCATGGGGTCCCCACATGCATGCCGCATGTCATGGGGGCTCAAATGCTTGCCGCATGTCATGGGGGCGATAAATGCATGCCGCATGTCATGTGAGCCCAACAAGCATGCCGCATGTATTGGGGGCCCCAAATTCATGCAGCATGTCATAGGGGCCCCACATGCATGGTGCATTTCATGGGGGCCCCACTTGCATGCAGCATGTAATGGGGGATCCAAATGCATGCTGCACGTCATGGGGGCCCCACATGCATGCCGCATGTCATGGGGGCCCCCGCAGGCATTCCACATGCCATGGGGGCCCCAAATAAATGCAGCATTTCATGGGGGCCCCACGTGCATGCTGCATGTCATGGGGCCCCAAAAATGGATGCCGAATGTCATGGGGGCCCCACATGCATGCCGCATATCTTGGGGCCCACAAATGCATGCCGCATGTCATGGGTGCCCCACATGCATGCCGCATGTCATTGGGGTCCCAAATGCATGCCGCATGTAATGGGGGCCCCACGTGCATGCCGCATGTCTTGGGCACCCCAAATGCATACAGCATGTCATAGGGGCCCCACGTGCATACCACATGTCATGGGGGCCCCAAATGCGTGCCGCATGTACTGGGGTCCCCACGTGCATGCCACATTTCATGGGGGACCCAAATGCATGCCGCATGTCATGGGGGCCCCAAATGCATGTTGCATGTCATGGGGGTCCCACGTGAATGCCGAATGTTATGGGGCCCCCAAGTGCATGCAGCATGTCTTGGGGCCCACAAATGCATGCCGCATGTCATAGGGGCCCCACATGCATGGCGCATTTCATGGGGGCCCCACATGCATGCGCATGTCATGGGGGCACCACATGCATGCCGCATGTCATGGGGCCCAAAAACTTGCCGCATGTCATGGGGGCCATAAATGCATGCCGCATGTCATGGGAGCCCCACATGAATGTCGCATGTCAAGGGGGCCCAACGTGCATGCCGCATGTATTGGGGGCCCCAAATTCATGCCGCATGTCATGAGGGCCCTGCATGCATGCCGCATGTCATGGGGGCCCCGCAGGCATTCCGCATGTCATGGGGGCCCAAATGCATGCCGCATGTCATGGGGGCCCCACGTGCATGCCGCATGTAATGGGGGATTCAAATGCATGCCTCAAGTCATGGGGGCCCCAAATGCATGCCGCATATCATGGGGGTCCCACATGCATGCCGCATATCATGGGGGTCCCACATGCATTCCGCATGTCATGGGGGCCCCGAATGCATGCCGCATGTCACATTGGCACCAAATGCATGATGCATGTCATGAGGGCCCCACGTGCATACCGAATGTCATAGGGGCCCCACGTACATGGCACATGTCATCGGTGCCCCACATGCATGCCGCATGTCATTGGGGCCCCAAATGCATGCCGCATGTAATGGGGGCCCCACGTGCATGCTGCATGTCATGGGGGCCCCAAATGCATGCCGCATGTCATGGGGGCGTCATGTGCATGCTGCATGTCATGGGGGCCCCAAATGCATGCCGCATGTAATGGGGGATTCAAATGCATGCCTCAAGTCATGGGGGCCCCAAATGCATGCCGCATATCATGGGGGTCCCACATGCATGCCGCATATCATGGGGGTCCCACATGCATGCCGCATGTCATGGGGGCCCCGAATGCATGCCGCATGTCACATTGGCCCCAAATGCATGATGCATGTCATGAGGGCCCCACGTGCATACCGCATGTCATAGGGGCCCCACGTACATGGCACATGTCATCGGTGCCCCACATGCATGCCGCATGTCATTGGGGCCCCAAATCCATGCCGCATGTAATGGGGGCCCCACGTGCATGCTGCATGTCATGGGGGCCCCAAATGCATGCCGCATGTAATGGGGGCCCCACGTGCATGCAGCATGTCATGGGGGCCCCAAATGCATGCAGCATGTCATTGGGGCTCCACGTGCATGCCGCATGTAATGGGGCCCCCAAATGCATGCCGCATGTCATGGGGGCCCCATGTGCATGCCACATGTAATGGGGGCCCCAAAAGCATGTGGCATGTCATAGGGGCCCCACGTGCATACCACATGTCATGGGGGCCCCAAATGCATGCCGCATGTACTGGGGGCCCCACGTGCATGCCGCATTTCATGGGGGACCCAAATGCATGCCGCATGTCATGGGGGCCCCAAATGCATGTTGCATGTCATGGGGGTCCCACGTGCATGCCGCATGTTATGGGGCCCCCAAGTGCATGCAGCATGTCTTGGGGCCCACAAATGCATGCCGCATGTCATAGGGGCCCCACATGCATGGCGCATTTCATGGGGGCCCCACATGCATGCGCATGTCATGGGGGCACCCCATGCATGCCGCATGTCATGGGGCCCAAAAGCTTGCCGCATGTCATGGGGGCCATAAATGCATTCCGCATGTCATGGGAGCCCCACATGAATGTCGCATGTCAAGGGGGCCCAAGTGCACGCCGCATGTATTGGGGGCCCCAAATTCATGCCGCATGTCATGAGGGCCCTGCATGCATGCCGCATGTCATGGGGGCCCCGCAGGCATTCCGCATGTCATGGGGGCCCAAATGCATGCCGCATGTCATGGGGGCCCCACGTGCATGCCGCATGTAATGGGGGATTCAAATGCATGCCTCAAGTCATGGGGCCCCCAAATGCATGCCGCATATCATGGGGGTCCCACATGCATGCCGCATATCATGGGGGTCCCACATGCATGCCGCATGTCATGGGGGCCCCGAATGCATGCCGCATGTCACATTGGCCACAAATGCATGATGCATGTCATGAGGGCCCCACGTGCATACCGCATGTCATAGGGGCCCCACGTACATGGCACATGTCATCGGTGCCCCACATGCATGCCGCATGTCATTGGGGCGCCAAATGCATGCCGCATGTAATGGGGGGCCCACGTGCATGCTGCATGTCATGGGAGGCCCAAATGCATGCCGCATGTAATGGGGGCCCCACGTGCATGCAGCATGACATGGGGGCCCCAAATGCATGCAGCATGTCATTGGGGCTCCACGTGCATGCCGCATGTAATGGGGCCCCCAAATGCATGCCGCATGTAATGGGGGCCCCATGTGCATGCCACATGTAATGGGGACCCCAAAAGCATGCGGCATGTCATAGGGGCCCCACGTGCATGCCGCATGTCTTGGGCACCCCAAATGCATGCAGCATGTCATAGGGGCCCCACGTGCATACCACATGTCATGGGGGCCCCAAATGCATGCCGCATGTACTGGGGGCCCCACGTGCATGCCGCATTTCATGGGGGACCCAAATGCATGCAGCATGTCATGGGGGCCCCACGTGCATGCCACATGTCATGGGGGCCCACATGCATGCCGCATGTCATGGGGGCCCCACTTGCATGCAGCATGTAATGGGGATCCAAATGCATGACGCATGTCATGGGGGTCCCACGTGCATGCCGCATGTCATGGGGGCCCCACATGCATGCCGCATGTCATGGGGGAACCACTTGCATGCAGCATGTAATGGGGGATCCAAATGCATGATGCATGTCATGGGGGTCCCACATGCATACCACATGTCATGGGGGAACCAAATGCATGCCGCATGTCCTGGGGGCCCCACATGCATGACACATTTCATGGGGGACCCAAATGCATGCCGCATGTCATGGGGTCCCCAAATGCATGCTGCATGTCATGAGGGCCCCACGTGCATGCTGCATGTCATGGGGGCCCCAAATGCATGCCGCATGTCATGGGGGCCCACGTGCATGTCGCATGTCATGGGGGCCCAAAATGCATGCCGCATGTCATGAGGGCGCCGCATGCATGCCGCATGTCATTGGGGCCCCAAATACATGCCGCATGTAATGGGGGCCCCGCGTGCATGCCGCATGTCACGGGGGCCCCAAATGCATGCCGCATGTAATGGGGGCCCCACTTGCATGCCGCATGTCATGGGGCCCCCAAATGCATGCAGCATGTCATTGGGGCCCTCAAATTCATGCCGCATGTCATAGGGGCCCCACGTGCATGCCACATGTCATGGGGGCCCCACATTCATACCGTATGTCATGGAGGCCCCAAATGCATGCCGCATGTAATGAGAGCCCCCATGCATGCCACATGTCATGGGGGCCCCAAATGAATGTCGCATGTCAAGGGGGCCCCACGTGCATGCCGCATGTCATGGGGGCCATAAATGCATGCGGCATGTCATAGGGGCCCCACGTGCATACCACATGTCATGGGGGGCCCAAATGCATGCCGCATGTACTGGGGGCCCCACGTGCATGCTGCATGTCATGGGGCCCCAAATGCATGCCGCATGTCATGGGGCCCCCCAAATGCATGCAGCATGTCACATTGGCCACAAATGCATGATGCATGTCATGAGGGCCCCACGTGCATACCGCATGTCATAGGGGCCCCACGTACATGGCACATGTCATCGGTGCCCCACATGCATGCCGCATGTCATTGGGGCGCCAAATGCATGCCGCATGTAATGGGGGGCCCACGTGCATGCTGCATGTCATGGGTGCCCAAATGCATGCCGCATGTAATGGGGGCCCCACGTGCATGCAGCATGACATGGTGGCCCCAAATGCATGCAGCATGTCATTGGGGCTCCACGTGCATGCCGCATGTAATGGGGCCCCCAAATGCATGCCGCATGTAATGGGGGCCCCATGTGCATGCCACATGTAATGGGGGCCCCAAAAGCATGCGGCATGTCATAGGGGGCCCACGTGCATGCCGCATGTCTTGGGCACCCCAAATGCATGCAGCATGTCATAGGGGCCCCACGTGCATACCACATGTCATGGGGGCCCCAAATGCATGCCGCATGTACTGGGGGCCCCACGTGCATGCCGCATTTCATGGGGGACCCAAATGCATGCAGCATGTCATGGGGGCCCCACGTGCATGCCACATGTCATGGGGGCCCACATGCATGCCGCATGTCATGGGGGCCCCACTTGCATGCAGCATGTAATGGGGATCCAAATGCATGACGCATGTCATGGGGGTCCCACGTGCATGCCGCATGTCATGGGGGCCCCACATGCATGCCGCATGTCATGGGGGAACCACTTGCATGCAGCATGTAATGGGGGATCCAAATGCATGATGCATGTCATGGGGGTCCCACATGCATACCACATGTCATGGGGGAACCAAATGCATGCCGCATGTCCTGGGGGCCCCACATGCATGACACATTTCATGGGGGACCCAAATGCATGCCGCATGTCATGGGGTCCCCAAATGCATGCTGCATGTCATGAGGGCCCCACGTGCATGCTGCATGTCATGGGGGCCCCAAATGCATGCCACATGTCATGGGGGCCCCACGTGCATGTCGCATGTCATGGGGGCCCAAAATGCATGCCGCATGTCATGAGGGCGCCGCATGCATGCCGCATGTCATTGGGGCCCCAAATACATGCCGCATGTAATGGGGGCCCCGCGTGCATGCCGCATGTCACGGGGGCCCCAAATGCATGCCGCATGTAATGGGGCCCCCACTTGCATGCCGCATGTCATGGGGCCCCCAAATGCATGCAGCATGTCATTGGGGCCCTCAAATTCATGCCGCATGTCATAGGGGCCCCACGTGCATGGCACATGTCATGGGGGCCCCACATTCATACCGTATGTCATGGAGGCCCCAAATGCATGCCGCATGTAATGAGAGCCCCCATGCATGCCACATGTCATGGGGGCCCCAAATGAATGTCGCATGTCAAGGGGGCCCCACGTGCATGCCGCATGTCATGGGGGCCATAAATGCATGCGGCATGTCATAGGGGCCCCACGTGCATACCACATGTCATGGGGGCCCCAAATGCATGCCGCATGTACTGGGGGCCCCACGTGCATGCTGCATGTCATGGGGCCCCAAATGCATGCCGCATGTCTTGGGGCCCCCCAAATGCATGCAGCATGTCTTGGGGCCCACAAATGCATGCCGCATGTCATAGGGGTACCACATGCATGGCGCATTTCATGTGGGTCCCACATGCATGCGCATGTCATGGGGGCCCCAAATGCGTGCCGCATATCATGGGGGCCCCAAATGCATGCCGCATGTCATAGTGGCCCCACAAATGCATGCCGCATGTCATAGGGGTACCACATGCATGGCGCATTTCATGTGGGTCCCACATGCATGCGCATGTCATGGGGGCCCCAAATGCGTGCCGCATATCATGGGGGCCCCAAATGCATGCCGCATGTCATAGTGGCCCCACATGCATGGCGCATGTCATGGGGGCCCCACATTCATACCGCATGTCATGGAGGCCCCAAATGCATGCCGCATGTAATGGGAGCCCCCATGCATGCCACATGTCATGGGGGCCCCAAATGAATGTCACATGTCAAGGGGGCCCCAAATGCATGCCGCATGTCATGGGGCTACCAAATGCATGCAGCATGTTTTGGGGCCCACAAATGCATGCCGCAAGTCATGGGGGAACCACCTGCATGCCGCATGTAATGGGGGATTCAAATGCATGCCGCATGTCATGGGGGTCACACATGCATGCTGCATGTCATGGGGGCCCCAAATGCATGCCGCATATCATGGGGGCCCCGCAGGCATTCCGCATGTCATGGGGGCCTCACGTGCATGCCGCATGTATTGGGGGCCCCAACTTGCATGCCGCATGTCTCAGGTACCCCAAATGCATGCAGCATGTTATGCAGGCCCCAAATGCATGCCGCATGTCATGGGGGCCCAAATGCATGACGCATGTCATGGGGGCCTCACGTGCATGCCGCATGTATTGGGGGCCCCAACTTGCATGCCGCATGTCTCAGGTACCCCAAATGCATGCAGCATGTTATGCAGGCCCCAAATGCATGCCGCATGTCATGGGGGCCCAAATGCATGACACATGTCATGGGGGCCTCACGTGCATGCCGCATGTATTGGAGGCCCTAACTTGCATGCCGCATGTCTCAGGTACCCCAAATGCATGCATCATGTTATGCAGGCCCAAAATGCATGCCGCATGTCATGGGGGCCCAAATGCATGACGCATGTCATTGGGGCCCCACGTGCTTGCCGCTTGTCATGGGGGCCCCACGTGCATGCCTCATGTTACGGGGGCCACGAATGCATGCCGCATGTCATAGGGGCCCCACGTGCATACCACATGTCATGGGGGCCCCACATGCATGCCACATGTCATGGGGGCCCCAAATGAATGTCGCATGTCAAGGGGGCCCCACGTGCATGACGCATGTCATGGGGACCCACATGCATGCCGCATGTCTTGGGGCCCACAAATGCATGCCGCATGTCATAGGGGCCCCACATGCATGGCGCATTTCATGGGGGCCCTACATGCATGCCGCATGTCATGGGGGCCCCAAATGCATGCCTCAAGTCATGGGGCCCCAAATGCATGCAGCATGTCATAGGGGCCCCACATGCATGGTGCATGTCATGGGGGCCCCACATGCATGCCTCAAGTCACGGGGGCCCCAAATGCATGCCACATATCATGGGGGCACCACATGCATGCCGCATATATTGGGGGCCTCAATTGCATGCCGCATGTCATGAGGGCCCCGCATGCATGCCGCATGTCATTGGGGCCCCGTAGGCATTCCGCATGTCATGGGGGCCTCACGTGCATTCCGCATGTCATGGGGGTCCCACGTGCATGCTTCATGTCATTGGGGCCCCACGTGCTTGCCGCTTGTCATGGGGGCCCCACGTGCATGCCTCATGTTACGGGGCCACGAATGCATGCCACATGTCATAGGGGCCCCACGTGCATACCACATGTCATGGGGGCCACAAATGCATGCCGCATGTCATGGGGGCCCCACATGCATGCCACATGTCATGGGGGCCCCAAATGAATGTCGCATGTCAAGGGGGCCCCACGTGCATGACGCATGTCATGGGGACCCACATGCATGCCGCATGTCATGGAGGCCCCCATGACATGCGGCATGCATTTGGGGGCCCCACGTGCATGCCGCATGTCATGTGGGCCCCAAATGCATGCCGCATGTCATGGGGGCCCCAAATAAATGCCGCATGTCATGGGGCCCCCCAAATGCATGCAGCATGTCTTGGGGCCCACAAATGCATGCCGCATGTCATAGGGGTCCCACATGCATGGCGCATTTCATGGGGGTCCCACATGCATGGCGCATTTCATGGGGGCCCCAAATGCATGCCGCACGTCATAGGGGCCCCACATGCATGGCGCATGTCATGGGGGCCCCACATTCATACCGCATGTCATGGAGGCCCCAAATGCATGCCGCATGTAATGGGAGCCCCCATGCATGCCACATGTCATGGGGGCCCCAAATGAATGTCGCATGTCAAGGGGGCCCCACGCGCATGCCGCATGTCTTGGGGCCCACAAATGCATGCCGCATGTCATAGAGGTCCCACATGCATGGCGCATTTCATGGGGTCCCAAATGCATGTGCATGTCATGGGGCCCCAAATGCATGCCGCATATCATGGGGGCCCCAAATGCATGCAGCATGTCATGGGGGCCCCACGTGCATGCCACATGTAATTGGGCCCCCCAAATGCATGCCGCATGTCATAGGGGCCCACATGCATGGAGCATGTCAATGGGGCCCCACATGCATGCCGCATGTCATGGGGGCCCCACGTGCATACTGCATGTCATGGGGGCCCCAAATGCATGCTGCATGTCATGGGGGCCCCAAATGCATGCCGCATGTCATGGGGGCCCCACATGCATGCCGCATGTCATGGGGGCCCCGCAGGCATTCCGCATGTCATGGGGGCCCCAAATGCATGCCGCATTTCATGGGGGCCCCACGTGCATGCCGCATGTCATGGGGCCCCCCAAATGCATGCAGCATGTCTTGGTGCCCTCAAATGCATGCCGCATGTCATAGGGGTCCCACCTGCATGCCGCATGTCATGGGGGAACCACCTGCATGCCGCATGTAATGGGGGATTCAAATGCATGCCGCATGTCATGGGGGTCCCACATGCATGCCTCATGTCATGGGGGCCCCAAATGCATGCCGCATATCATGGGGGCCCCGCAGGCATTCCGCATGTCATGGGGGCCTCACGTGCATGCCGCATGTCATGGGGGCCTCACATGCATGCCGCATGTAATGGGGGATTCAAATGCATGCCGCATGTCATGGGGGTCCCACATGCATGCCACATGTCATTGGGGCCCCACAGGCATTCCGCATGTCATGGGGGACTCACGTGCATTCCGCATGTCATGTGGGCCCCACGTGCATGCTGCATGTCATTGTGGCACCACGTGCATGCCGCATGTCACGGGGGCCCCGCAGGCATTCCACATGTCATGGGGGCCCCAAATAAATGCCGCATTTCATGGGGGCACACATGCATGCCGCATGTCACGGGGACCCCGCAGGCATTCCACATGTCATGGGGGCCCCAAATAAATGCCGCATTTCATGGGGACCCCATGTGCATGCCACATGTCATTTGGGGCCCACATGCATGCCGGATGTCATGGGGGCCCCACTTGCATGCAGCATGTAATGGGGATCCAAATGCATGACGCATGTCATGGTGGTCCCACGTGCATGCCGCATGTCATGGGGGCCCCACATGCATGCCGCATGTCATGGGGGCACCACTTGCATGCAGCATGTAATGGGGGATCCAAATGCATGACGCATGTCATGGGGGTCCCACATGCATACCACATGTCATGGGGGAACCAAATGCATGCCGCATGTCCTGGGGGCCCCACATGCATGACACATTTCATGGGGGACCCAAATGAATGCTGCATGTCACGGGGTCCCCAAATGCATGCCGCATGTCATGAGGGCCCCACGTGCATGCTGCATGTCATGGGGGCCCCAAATGCATGCCGCATGTCATGGGGGCCCCACTTGCATGCCGCATGTCATGGGGGCCCCACGTGCATGTCGCATGTCATGGGGCCCAAAATGCATGCTGCATGTCATGAGGGCGCCGCATGCATGCCGCATGTCATGGGGCCCAAAAGCTTGCCGCATGTCATGGGTGCCATAAATGCATGCCGCATGTCATGGGAGACCCACATGAATGTCGCATGTCAAGGGGGCCCAACGTGCATGCCGCATGTATTTGGGGCCCCAAATTCATGCCGCTTATCATGAGGGCCCTGCATGCATGCCGCATGTCATGGGTGCCCCGCAGGCATTCCGCATGTCATGGGGGGCCCAAATGCATGCCGCATGTCATGGGGGCCCCACATGCATGCCGCATGTAATGGGGGATTCAAATGCATGCCGCATGTCATGGGGGTCCCACATGCATGCCGCATGTCATGGGGGCCCCAAATGCATGCCTCAAGTCATGGGGGCCCCAAATGCATGCCGCATGTCATGGGGTCCCCACATGCATGCCGCATGTCATGGGGGCTCAAATGCTTGCCGCATGTCATGGGGGCGATAAATGCATGCCGCATGTCATGTGAGCCCAACAAGCATGCCCCATGTATTGGGGGCCCCAAATTCATGCAGCATGTCATAGGGGCCCCACATGCATGGTGCATTTCATGGGGGCCCCACTTGCATGCAGCATGTAATGGGGGATCCAAATGCATGCTGCACGTCATGGGGGCCCCATATGCATGCCGCATGTCATGGGGGCCCCCGCAGGCATTCCACATGCCATGGGGGCCCCAAATAAATGCAGCATTTCATGGGGGCTCCACGTGCATGCTGCATGTCATGGGGCCCCAAAAATGGATGCCGAATGTCATGGGGGCCCCAAATGCATGCCGCATGTACTGGGGGCCCCACGTGCATGCCACATTTCATGGGGGACCCAAATGCATGCCGCATGTCATGGGGGCCCCAAATGCATGTTGCATGTCATGGGGGTCCCACGTGCATGCCGAATGTTATGGGGCCCCCAAGTGCATGCAGCATGTCTTGGGGCCCACAAATGCATGCCGCATGTCATAGGGGCCCCACATGCATGGCGCATTTCATGGGGGCCCCACATGCATGCGCATGTCATGGGGGCACCACATGCATGCCGCATGTCATGGGGCCCAAAAGCTTGCCGCATGTCATGGGGGCCATAAATGCATGCCGCATGTCATGGGAGCCCCACATGAATGTCGCATGTCAAGGGGGCCCAACGTGCATGCCGCATGTATTGGGGGCCCCAAATTCATGCCGCATGTCATGAGGGCCCTGCATGCATGCCGCATGTCATGGGGGCCCCGCAGGCATTCCGCATGTCATGGGGGCCCAAATGCATGCCGCATGTCATGGGGGCCCCACGTGCATGCCGCATGTAATGGGGCATTCAAATGCATGCCTCAAGTCATGGGGGCCCCAAATGCATGCCGCATATCATGGGGGTCCCACATGCATGCCGCATATCATGGGGGTCCCACATGCATTCCGCATGTCATGGGGGCCCCGAATGCATGCCGCATGTCACATTGGCACCAAATGCATGATGCATGTCATGAGGGCCCCACGTGCATACCGCATGTCATAGGGGCCCCACGTACATGGCACATGTCATCGGTGCCCCACATGCATGCCGCATGTCATTGGGGCCCCAAATGCATGCCGCATGTAATGGGGGCCCCACGTGCATGCTGCATGTCATGGGGGCCCCAAATGCATGCCGCATGTCATGGGGGCCCCATGTGCATGCCACATGTAATGGGGGCCCCAAAAGCATGTGGCATGTCATAGGGGCCCCACGTGCATGCTGCATGTCTTGGGCACCCCAAATGCATGCAGCATGTCATAGGGGCCCCACGTGCATACCACATGTCATGGGGCCCCCAAATGCATGACGCATGTCATGGGGGGCCCACTTGCATGCCGCATGTCATGGGGGCCCCACGTGCATGTCGCATGTCATGGGGGCCCAAAATGCATGCCGCATGTCATTAGGGCGCCGCATGCATGCCGCATGTCTTGGGGCCCACAAATGCATGCCGCATGTCATGGGTGCCCCACATGCATGTCGCATGTCATTTGGGCCCAAATGCATGCCGCATGTAATGGGGCCCCCGCGTGCATGCCGCATGTCACGGGGGCCCCAAATGCATGCCGCATGTAATGGGGGGCCCACGTGCATGCCGCATGTACTGGGGGCCCCACGTGCATGCTGCATTTCATGGGGCCCCAAATGCATGCCGCATGTCATGGGGCCCCCCAAATGCATGCAGCATGTATTGGGGCCCACAAATGCATGCCGCATGTCATAGGGGTACCACATGCATGGCGCATTTCATGGGGGTCCCACATGCATGCGCATGTCATGGGGCCCCAAATGCGTGCCGCATATCATGGGGGCCCCAAATGCATGCCGCATATCATAGTGGCCCCACATGCATGGCGCATGTCATGGGGACCCCACATTCATACCGCATGTCATGGAGGCCCCAAATGCATGCCGCATGTAATGGGAGCCCCCATGCATGCCACATGTCATGGGGGCCCAAAATGAATGTCGCATGTCAAGGGGGCCCCAAATGCATGCCGCATGTACAGGGGGCCCCACGTGCATGCCGCATTTCATGGGGGACCCAAATGCATGCCACATGTCATGGGGGCCATAAATGCATGCGGCATGTCATAGGGGCCCTACGTGCATACCACATGTCATGGGGCCCCCAAATGCATGCCGCATGTACTGGGTGGGCCCACGTGCATGCTGCATGTCATGGGGCCCCAAATGCATGCCGCATGTCATGGAAGCCCCACGTGCATGCCGCATGTCATGGGCCCCCAAATGCATGCAGCATGTCTTGGCGCCCTCAAATGCATACCGCATGTCATAGGGGTCCCACATGCATGCCGCATGGCATGGGGGCCCCAAGTGCGTGCCCCATATCATGGGGGCCCCAAATGCATGCAGCATGTCATGGGGGCCCAACGTGCATGCCACATGTATTGGGGGCCCCAAATGCATGCCGCATGTCATGGGGGAACCACCTGCATGCCGAATGTCATGGGGGAACCACCTGCATGCCGCATGTAATGGGGGATTCAAATGCATGCCGCATGTCATGGGGGTCCCACATGCATGCTGCATGTCATGGGGGCCCCAAATGCATGCCGCATATCATGGGGGCCCCGCAGGCATTCCGCATGTCATGGGGGCCTCACGTGCATGCCGCATGTCATGGGGGCCTCACGTGCATGCTGCATGTATTGGGGGCCCCAACTGCATGCCGCATGTCTCAGGTACCCCAAATGCATGCAGCATGTTATGCAGGCCCAAATGCATGCCGCATGTCATGGGGGCCCAAATGCATGTAGCATGTCATGGGGGCTCCACGTGCATGCCGCATGTAATGGGGCTCCCAAATTCATGTCGCATGTCATAGGGGCCCCACGTGCATGCCGCATGTCATAGGGGAACCACCTGCATGCCGCATGTAATGGGAGATTCAAATGCATGCCGCATGTCATGGGGGTCCCACATGCATGCCTCATGTCATGGGGGCCCCAAATGCATGCCGCATATCTTGGGGGCCCCGCAGGCATTCCGCATGTCATGTGGGCCCCACGTGCATGCTGCATGTCATTGTGGCACCACGTGCATGCCGCATGTCACGGGGGCCCCGCAGGCATTCCACATGTCATGGGGGCCCCAAATAAATGTCGCATTTCATGGGGGCCCCACATGCATGCCGCATGTCACGGGGTCCCCGCAGGCATTCCACATGTCATGGGGGCCCCAAATAAATGCCGCATTTCATGGGGACCCCATGTGCATGCCACATGTCTTGGGGCCCACAAATGCATGCCGCATGTCATAGGGGCCCCACATGCATGGCGCATTTCATGGGGGCCCCAAATGCGTGCCGCATATCATGGGGGCCCCAAATGCATGCAGCATGTAATGGGGGATCCAAATGCATGACGCATGTCATGGGGGTCCCACATGCATACCACATGTCATGGGGGAACCAAATGCATGCCGTATGCCATGGGGGCCCAAAATGCATGCCGCATGCCATGAGGGTGCCGCATGCATGCCGCATGTCTTGGGGCCCACAAATGCATGCCGTATGTCATAGGGGCCCCACATGCATGGCGCATTTCATGAGTGCCCAAATGCATGCCGCATGTCATGGGAGCCCCACATGAATGTCGCATGTCAAGGGGGCCCAACGTGCATGCCGCATGTATTGGGGGCCCCAAATTCATGCCGCATATCATGAGGGCCCTGCATGCATGCCGCATGTCATGGGTGCCGCGCAGGCATTCCGCATGTAATGGGGGATTCAAATGCATGCCGCATGTCATGGGGGCCCCACATTCATACCGCATGTCATGGAGGCCCCAAATGCATGGCGCATGTAATGGGAGCCCCCTTGCATGCCACATGTCATGGGGGCCCCAAATGAATGTCGCATGTCAAGGGGGCCCCACGTGCATGCCGCATGTCATGGGGGCCCCAAATGCATGCCGCATGTTCAGGGGGCCCCACGTGCATGCCGCATTTCATGGGGGACCCAAATGCATGCCGCATGTCATGGGGGCCATAAATGCACGCGGCATGTCATTGGGGCCCCACGTGCATACCACATGTCATGGGGGCCCCAAATGCATGCCGCATGTACTGGGGGGCCCACGTGCATGCTGCATGTCATGGGGCCCCAAATGCATGCCGCATGTCATGGGGGCCCCAAATGCATGCCGCATGTCATGGGGCCCCCAAATGCATGCAGCATGTCTGGGGGCCCACAAATGCATGCCGCATGTCATGGGGGAACAACCTGCATGCCGCATGTAATGGGGGATTCAAATGCATGCCGCATGTCATGGGGGTCACACATGCATGCTGCATGTCATGGGGGCCCCAAATGCATGCCGCATATCATGGGGGCCCCGCAGGCATTCCGCATGTCATGGGGGGATCACGTGCATGCCGCATGTCATGGGGGCCTCACGTGCATGCCGCATGTATTGGGGGCCCCCAACTTGCATGCCGCATGTCTCAGGTACCCCAAATGCATGCAGCATGTTATGCAGGCCCCAAATGCATGCCGCATGTCATGGGGGGCCAAATGCATGACGCATGTCATGGGGGCCTCACGTGCATGCCGCATGTATTGCGGGCCCCAACTTGCATGCCGCATGTCTCAGGTACCCCAAATGCATGCAGCATGTTATGCAGGCCCCAAATGCTTGCCGCTTGTCATGGGGGCCCCACGTGCATGCCTCATGTTACGGGGGCCACGAATGCATGCCGCATGTCATAGGGGCCCCACGTGCATACTACATGTCATGGGGGCCCCAAATGCATGCCGCATGTCATGGGGGCCCCACATGCATGCCACATGTCATGGGGGCCCCACGTGTATGCCTCATGTTACGGGGGCCACGAATGCATGCCGCATGTCATAGGGGCCCCACGTGCATACCACATGTCATGGGGCCCCAAATGCATGCCGCATGTCATGGGGGCCCCACATGCATGCTACATGTCATGGGGGCCCCAAATGAATGTCGCATGTCAAGGGGACCCCACGTGCATGACGCATGTCATGGGGACCCACATGCATGCCACATGTCATGGAGGCCCCCATGACATGCGGCATGCATTTGGGGGCCCCACATGCATGCCGCATGTCATGGGGGGCCAAATGCTTGCCGCATGTCATGAGGGCCATAAATGCATGCCGCATGTCATGGGAGCCCCACATGCATGCCACATGTCATGGGGGCCCCAAATGAATGTCGCATGTCAAGGGGGCCCCACGTGCATGCCGCATGTCATGGGGGCCCCAAATGCATGCCGCATGTCACGGGGGCCCCGCAGGCATTACACATGTCATGGGGGCCCCAAATAAATGCCGCATTTCATGGGGGCCCCATTTGCATGCCACATGTCTTGGGGCCCACACATGCATGCCGCATGTCATAGGGGCCCCACATGCATGGCGCATTTCATGGGGGCCCTACATGCATGCCGCATGTCATGGGGGCCCCAAATGCATGCCTCAAGTCATGGGGCCCCAAATGCATGCAGCATGTCATAGGGGCCCCACATGCATGGTGCATGTCATGGGGGCCCCACATGCATGCCTCATGTCACGGGGGCCCCAAATGCATGCCACATATCATGGGGGCCCCACATGCATGCCGCATATATTGGGGCCTCAATTGCATGCCGCATGTCATGAGGGCCCCGCATGCATGCCGCATGTCAATGGGGCCCCGTAGGCATTCCGCATGTCATGGGGGCCTCACGTGCATTCCGCATGTCATGGGGGTCCCACGTGCATGCTTCATGTCATTGGGGCCCCACGTGCTTGCCGCTTGTCATGGGGGCCCCACGTGCATGCCTCATGTTACGGGGCCACGAATGCATGCCGCATGTCATAGGGGCCCCACGTGCATACCACATGTCATGGGGCCCCAAATGCATGCCCCATGTCATGGGGGCCCCACATGCATGCCACATGTCATGGGGGCCCCAAATGAATGTCGCATGTCAAGGGGGCCCCACGTGCATGACGCATGTCATGGGGACCCACATGCATGCCGCATGTCATGGAGGCCCCCATGACATGCGGCATGCATTTGGGGGCCCCACATGCATGCCGCATGTCATGGGGGGCCAAATGCTTGCCACATGTCATGAGGGCCATAAATGCATGCCGCATGTCATGGGAGCCCCACATGCATGCCACATGTCATGGGGGCCCCAAATGAATGTCGCATGTCAAGGGGGCCCCACGTGTATGCCGCATGTCATGGGGGCCCCAAATGCATGCCGCATGTCATGGGGGCCCCAAATGCATGCCGCATGTCATGGGGGCCCCCAAATGCATGCAGCATATCTTGGGGCCCCAAATGCATGCCGCATTTCATGGGGGAACCACCTGCATACCGCATGTCTTGGGGCCCACAAATGCATGCCGCATGTCATAGGGGCCCCACATGCATGGCGCATTTCATGGGGGCCCTACATGCATGCCGCATGTCATGGGGGCCCCAAATGCATGCCTCAAGTCATGGGGCCCCAAATGCATGCAGCATGTCATAGGGGCCCCACATGCATGGTGCATGTCATGGGGGCCCCACATGCATGCCTCAAGTCACGGGGGCCCCAAATGCATGCCACATATCATGGGGGCACCACATGCATGCCGCATATATTGGGGGCCTCAATTGCATGCCGCATGTCATGAGGGCCCCGCATGCATGCCGCATGTCATTGGGGTCCCGTAGGCATTCCGCATGTCATGGGGGCCTCACGTGCATTCCGCATGTCATGGGGGTCCCACGTGCATGCTTCATGTCTTTGGGACCCCACGTGCTTGCCGCTTGTCATGGGGGCCCCACGTGCATGCCTCATGTTACGGGGCCACGAATGCATGCCACATGTCATAGGGGCCCCACGTGCATACCACATGTCATGGGGGCCACAAATGCATGCCGCATGTCATGGGGCCCCCACATGCATGCCACATGTCATGGGGGCCCCAAATGAATGTCGCATGTCAAGGGGGCCCCACGTGCATGACGCATGTCATGGGGACCCACATGCATGCCGCATGTCATGGAGGCCCCCATGACATGCGGCATGCATTTGGGGGCCCCACATGCATGCCGCATGTCATGGGGGCCAAATGCTTGCCACATGTCATGAGGGCCATAAATGCATGCCGCATGTCATGGGAGCCCCACATGCATGCCACATGTCATGGGGGCCCCAAATGAATGTCGCATGTCAAGGGGGCCCCACGTGCATGCCGCATGTCATGTGGGCCCCAAATGCATGCCGCATGTCATGTGGGCCCCAAATAAATGCTGCATGTCATGGGGCCCCCCAAATGCATGCAGCATGTCTTGGGGCCCACAAATGCATGCCGCATGTCATAGGGGTCCCACATGCATGGCGCATTTCATGGGGGTCCCACATGCATGGCGCATTTCATGGGGCCCCAAATGCATGCCGCATGTCATAGGGGCCCCACATGCATGGCGCATGTCATGGGGCCCCCACATTCATACCGCATGTCATGGAGGCCCCAAATGCATGCCGCATGTAATGGGAGCCCCCATGCATGCCACATGTCATGGGGGCCCCAAATGAATGTCGCATGTCAAGGGGGCCCCACGCGCATGCCGCATGTCATGGGGGCCCCAAATGCATGCCGCATGTACAGGGGCCGCCAAATGCATGCAGCATGTCTTGGGGCCCACAAATGCATGCCGCATGTCATAGGGGTCCCACATGCATGGCGCATTTCATGGGGGGTCCCAAATGCATGCGCATGTCATGGGGCCCCAAATGCATGCCGCATATCATGGGGGCCCCAAATGCGTGCAGCATGTCATGGGGGCCCCACGTGCATGCCACATGTAATTGGGCCCCCCAAATGCATGCCGCATGTCATAGGGGCCCCACATGCATGGAGCATGTCAATGGGGCCCCACATGCATGCCGCATGTCATGGGGGCCCCACGTGCATACTGCATGTCATGGGGGCCCGAAATGCATGCTGCATGTCATGGGGGCCCCAAATGCATGCCGCATGTCATGGGGGCCCCACATGCATGCCGCATGTCATGGGGGCCCCGCAGGCATTCCGCATGTCATGGGGGCCCCAAATGCATGCCGCATTTCATGGGGGCCCCACGTGCATGCCGCATGTCATGGGGCCCCCCAAATGCATGCAGCATGTCTTGGTGCCCTCAAATGCATGCCGCATGTCATAGGGGTCCCACCTGCATGCCGCATGTCATGGGGGAACCACCTGCATGCCGCATGTAATGGGGGATTCAAATGCATGCCGCATGTCATGGGGGTCCCACATGCATGCCTCATGTCATGGGGGCCCCAAATGCATGCCGCATATCATGGGGGGCCAAATGCTTGCCACATGTCATGAGGGCCATAAATGCATGCCGCATGTCATGGGAGCCCCACATGCATGCCACATGTCATGGGGGCCCCAAATGAATGTCGCATGTCAAGGGGGCCCCACGTGCATGCCGCATGTCATGTGGGCCCCAAATGCATGCCGCATGTCATGTGGGCCCCAAATAAATGCCGCATGTCATGGGGCCCCCCAAATGCATGCAGCATGTCTTGGGGCCCACAAATGCATGCCGCATGTCATAGGGGTCCCACATGCATGGCGCATTTCATGGGGGTCCCACATGCATGGCGCATTTCATGGGGGCCCCAAATGCATGCCGCATGTCATAGGGGCCCCACATGCATGGCGCATGTCATGGGGCCCCCACATTCATACCGCATGTCATGGAGGCCCCAAATGCATGCCGCATGTAATGGGAGCCCCCATGCATGCCACATGTCATGGGGGCCCCAAATGAATGTCGCATGTCAAGGGGGCCCCACGCGCATGCCGCATGTCATGGGGGCCCCAAATGCATGCCGCATGTACAGGGGCCGCCAAATGCATGCAGCATGTCTTGGGGCCCACAAATGCATGCCGCATGTCATAGGGGTCCCACATGCATGGCGCATTTCATGGGGGGTCCCAAATGCATGCGCATGTCATGGGGCCCCAAATGCATGCCGCATATCATGGGGGCCCCAAATGCGTGCAGCATGTCATGGGGGCCCCACGTGCATGCCACATGTAATTGGGCCCCCCAAATGCATGCCGCATGTCATAGGGGCCCCACATGCATGGAGCATGTCAATGGGGCCCCACATGCATGCCGCATGTCATGGGGGCCCCACGTGCATACTGCATGTCATGGGGGCCCCAAATGCATGCTGCATGTCATGGGGGCCCCAAATGCATGCCGCATGTCATGGGGGCCCCACATGCATGCCGCATGTCATGGGGGCCCCGCAGGCATTCCGCATGTCATGGGGGCCCCAAATGCATGCCGCATTTCATGGGGGCCCCACGTGCATGCCGCATGTCATGGGGCCCCCCAAATGCATGCAGCATGTCTTGGTGCCCTCAAATGCATGCCGCATGTCATAGGGGTCCCACCTGCATGCCGCATGTCATGGGGGAACCACCTGCATGCCGCATGTAATGGGGGATTCAAATGCATGCCGCATGTCATGGGGGTCCCACATGCATGCCTCATGTCATGGGGGCCCCAAATGCATGCCGCATATCATGGGGGCCCCGCAGGCATTCCGCATGTCATGGGGGCCTCACGTGCATGCCGCATGTAATGGGGGATTCAAATGCATGCCGCATGTCATGGGGGTCCCACATGCATGCCACATGTCATTGGGGCCCCACAGGCATTCCGCATGTCATGGGGGACTCACGTGCATTCCGCATGTCATGTGGGCCCCACGTGCATGCTGCATGTCATTGTGGCACCACGTGCATGCCGCATGTCACGGGGGCCCCGCAGGCATTCCACATGTCATGGGGGCCCCAAATAAATGCCGCATTTCATGGGGGCACACATGCATGCCGCATGTCACGGGGTCCCCGCAGGCATTCCACATGTCATGGGGCCCCAAATAAATGCCGCATTTCATGGGGACCCCATGTGCATGCCACATGTCTTGGGGCCCACAAATGCATGCCGCATGTCATAGGGGCCCCACATGCATGGCGCATTTCATGGGGGCCCCAAATGCGTGCCGCATATCATGGGGGCCTCAAATGCATGCGGCATGTCATGGGGGCCCCACGTGAATGCCACATGTCATTTGGGGCCCACATGCATGCCGGATGTCATGGGGGCCCCACTTGCATGCAGCATGTAATGGGGATCCAAATGCATGACGCATGTCATGGGGGTCCCACGTGCATGCCGCATGTCATGGGGGCCCCACATGCATGCCGCATGTCATGGGGGCACCACTTGCATGCAGCATGTAATGGGGGATCCAAGTGCATGACGCATGTCATGGGGGTCCCACATGCATACCACATGTCATGGGGGAACCAAATGCATGCCACATGTCCTGGGGGCCCCACATGCATGACACATTTCATGGGGGACCCAAATGAATGCTGCATGTCACGGGGTCCCCAAATGCATGCCGCATGTCATGAGGGCCCCACGTGCATGCTGCATGTCATGGGGGCCCCAAATGCATGCCGCATGTCATGGGGGCCCCACTTGCATGCCGCATGTCATGGGGGCCCCACGTGCATGTCGCATGTCATGGGGCTCAAAATGCATGCTGCATGTCATGAGGGCGCCGCATGCATGCCGCATGTCATGGGGCCCAAAAGCTTGCCGCATGTCATGGGTGCCATAAATGCATGCCGCATGTCATGGGAGCCCCACATGAATGTCGCATGTCAAGGGGGCCCAACGTGCATGCCGCATGTATTGGGGGCCCCAAATTCATGCCGCTTATCATGAGGGCCCTGCATGCATGCCGCATGTCATGGGTGCCCCGCAGGCATTCCGCATGTCATGGGGGGCCCAAATGCATGCCGCATGTCATGGGGGCCCCACATGCATGCCGCATGTCATGGGGGGCCCAAATGCATGCCGCATGTCATGGGGGCCCCACATGCATGCCGCATGTAATGGGGGATTCAAATGCATGCCGCATGTCATGGGGGTCCCACATGCATGCCGCATGTCATGGGGGCCCCAAATGCATGCCTCAAGTCATGGGGGCCCCAAATGCATGCCGCATGTCATGGGGTCCCCACATGCATGCCGCATGTCATGGGGGCTCAAATGCTTGCCGCATGTCATGGGGGCGATAAATGCATGCCGCATGTCATGTGAGCCCAACAAGCATGCCGCATGTATTGGGGGCCCCAAATTCATGCAGCATGTCATAGGGGCCCCACATGCATGGTGCATTTCATGGGGGCCCCACGTGCATGCCGCATTTCATGGGGGACCCAAATGCATGCAGCATGTCATGGGGGCCCCACGTGCATGCCACATGTCATGGGGGCCCACATGCATGCCGCATGTCATGGGGGCCCCACTTGCATGCAGCATGTAATGGGGATCCAAATGCATGACGCATGTCATGGGGGTCCCACGTGCATGCCGCATGTCATGGGGGCCCCACATGCATGCCGCATGTAATGGGGGAACCACTTGCATGCAGGATGTAATGGGGGATCCAAATGCATGATGCATGTCATGGGGGTCCCACATGCATACCACATGTCATGGGGGAACCAAATGCATGCCGCATGTCCTGGGGGCCCCACATGCATGACACATTTCATGGGGGACCCAAATGCATGCCGCATGTCATGGGGTCCCCAAATGCATGCTGCATGTCATGAGGGCCCCACGTGCATGCTGCATGTCATGGGGGCCCCAAATGCATGCCGCATGTCATGGGGGCCCCACGTGCATGTCGCATGTCATGGGGGCCCAAAATGCATGCCGCATGTCATGAGGGCGCCGCATGCATGCCGCATGTCATTGGGGCCCCAAATACATGCCGCATGTAATGGGGGCCCCGCGTGCATGCCGCATGTCACGGGGGCCCCAAATGCATGCCGCATGTAATGGGGGCCCCACTTGCATGCCGCATGTCATGGGGCCCCCAAATGCATGCAGCATGTCATTGGGGCCCTCAAATTCATGCCGCATGTCATAGGGGCCCCACGTGCATGGCACATGTCATGGGGGCCCCACATTCATACCGTATGTCATGGAGGCCCCAAATGCATGCCGCATGTAATGAGAGCCCCCATGCATGCCACATGTCATGGGGGCCCCAAATGAATGTCGCATGTCAAGGGGGCCCCACGTGCATGCCGCATGTCATGGGGGCCATAAATGCATGCGGCATGTCATAGGGGCCCCACGTGCATACCACATGTCATGGGGGCCCCAAATGCATGCCGCATGTACTGGGGGCCCCACGTGCATGCTGCATGTCATGGGGCCCCAAATGCATGCCGCATGTCATGGGGCCCCCCAAATGCATGCAGCATGTCTTGGGGCCCACAAATGCATGCCGCATGTCATAGGGGTACCACATGCATGGCGCATTTCATGTGGGTCCCACATGCATGCGCATGTCATGGGGGCCCCAAATGCGTGCCGCATATCATGGGGGCCCCAAATGCATGCCGCATGTCATAGTGGCCCCACATGCATGGCGCATGTCATGGGGGCCCCACATTCATACCGCATGTCATGGAGGCCCCAAATGCATGCCGCATGTAATGGGAGCCCCCATGCATGCCACATGTCATGGGGGCCCCAAATGAATGTCGCATGTCAAGGGGGCCCCAAATGCATGCCGCATGTCATGGGGCCCCCAAATGCATGCAGCATGTTTTGGGGCCCACAAATGCATGCCGCAAGTCATGGGGGAACCACCTGCATGCCGCATGTAATGGGGGATTCAAATGCATGCCGCATGTCATGGGGGTCACACATGCATGCTGCATGTCATGGGGGCCCCAAATGCATGCCGCATATCATGGGGGCCCCGCAGGCATTCCGCATGTCATGGGGGCCTCACGTGCATGCCGCATGTCATGGGGGCCTCACGTGCATGCCGCATGTATTGGGGGCCCCAACTTGCATGCCGCATGTCTCAGGTACCCCAAATGCATGCAGCATGTTATGCAGGCCCCAAATGCATGCCGCATGTCATGGGGGCCCAAATGCATGACGCATGTCATGGGGGCCTCACGTGCATGCCGCATGTATTGGGGGCCCCAACTTGCATGCCGCATGTCTCAGGTACCCCAAATGCATGCAGCATGTTATGCAGGCCCCAAATGCATGCCGCATGTCATGGGGGCCCAAATGCATGACACATGTCATGGGGGCCTCACGTGCATGCCGCATGTATTGGAGGCCCTAACTTGCATGCCGCATGTCTCAGGTACCCCAAATGCATGCATCATGTTATGCAGGCCCAAAATGCATGCCGCATGTCATGGGGGCCCAAATGCATGACGCATGTCATTGGGGCCCCACGTGCTTGCCGCTTGTCATGGGGGCCCCACGTGCATGCCTCATGTTACGGGGGCCACGAATGCATGCCGCATGTCATAGGGGCCCCACGTGCATACCACATGTCATGGGGCCCCCACATGCATGCCACATGTCATGGGGGCCCCAAATGAATGTCGCATGTCAAGGGGGCCCCACGTGCATGACGCATGTCATGGGGACCCACATGCATGCCGCATGTCTTGGGGCCCACAAATGCATGCCACATGTCATAGGGGCCCCACATGCATGGCGCATTTCATGGGGGCCCTACATGCATGCCGCATGTCATGGGGGCCCCAAATGCATGCCTCAAGTCATGGGGCCCCAAATGCATGCAGCATGTCATAGGGGCCCCACATGCATGGTGCATGTCATGGGGGCCCCACATGCATGCCTCAAGTCACGGGGGGCCCAAATGCATGCCACATATCATGGGGGCACCACATGCATGCCGCATATATTGGGGGCCTCAATTGCATGCCGCATGTCATGAGGGCCCCGCATGCATGCCGCATGTCATTGGGGCCCCGTAGGCATTCCGCATGTCATGGGGGCCTCACGTGCATTCCGCATGTCATGGGGGTCCCACGTGCATGTTTCATGTCATTGGGGCCCCACGTGCTTGCCGCTTGTCATGGGGGCCCCACGTGCATGCCTCATGTTACGGGGCCACGAATGCATGCCACATGTCATAGGGGCCCCACGTGCATACCACATGTCATGGGGGCCACAAATGCATGCCGCATGTCATGGGGGCCCCACATGCATGCCACATGTCATGGGGGCCCCAAATGAATGTCGCATGTCAAGGGGGCCCCACGTGCATGACGCATGTCATGGGGACCCACATGCATGCCGCATGTCATGGAGGCCCCCATGACATGCGGCATGCATTTGGGGGCCCCACATGCATGCCGCATGTCATGGGGGGCCAAATGCTTGCCACATGTCATGAGGGCCATAAATGCATGCCGCATGTCATGGGAGCCCCACATGCATGCCACATGTCATGGGGGCCCCAAACGAATGTCGCATGTCAAGGGGGCCCCACGTGCATGCCGCATGTCATGTGGGCCCCAAATGCATGCCGCATGTCATGGGGGCCCCAAATAAATGCCGCATGTCATGGGGCCCCCCAAATGCATGCAGCATGTCTTGGGGCCCACAAATGCATGCCGCATGTCATAGGGGTCCCACATGCATGGCGCATTTCATGGGGGTCCCACATGCATGGCGCATTTCATGGGGGCCCCAAATGCATGCCGCATGTCATAGGGGCCCCACATGCATGGCGCATGTCATGGGGGCCCCACATTCATACCGCATGTCATGGAGGCCCCAAATGCATGCCGCATGTAATGGGAGCCCCCATGCATGCCACATGTCATGGGGGCCCCAAATGAATGTCGCATGTCAAGGGGGCCCCACGCGCATGCCGCATGTCATGTGGGCCCCACGTGCATGCTGCATGTCATTGTGGCACCACGTGCATGCCGCATGTCACGGGGGCCCCGCAGGCATTCCACATGTCATGGGGGCCCCAAATAAATGTCGCATTTCATGGGGGCCCCACATGCATGCCGCATGTCACGGGGTCCCCGCAGGCATTCCACATGTCATGGGGGCCCCAAATAAATGCCGCATTTCATGGGGACCCCATGTGCATGCCACATGTCTTGGGGCCCACAAATGCATGCCGCATGTCATAGGGGCCCCACATGCATGGCGCATTTCATGGGGGCCCCAAATGCGTGCCGCATATCATGGGGGCCCCAAATGCATGCAGCATGTCATGGGGGCCCCACGTGCATGCCACATGTCATTGGGGGCCCACATGCATGCCGCATGTCATGGGGGCCCCACTTGCATGCAGCATGTAATGGGGGATCCAAATGCATGACGCATGTCATGGGGGTCCCACATGCATACCACATGTCATGGGGGAACCAAATGCATGCCGCATGTCCTGGGGGCCCCACATGCATGACACATTTCATGGGGGACCCAAATGCATGCCGCATGCCATGGGGGCCCAAAATGCATGCCGCATGCCATGAGGGTGCCGCATGCATGCCGCATGTCTTGGGGCCCACAAATGCATGCCGCATGTCATAGGGGCCCACATGCATGGCGCATTTCATGAGTGCCCAAATGCATGCCGCATGTCATGGGAGCCCCACATGAATGTCGCATGTCAAGGGGGCCCAACGTGCATGCCGCATGTATTGGGGGCCCCAAATTCATGCCGCATATCATGAGGGCCCTGCATGCATGCCGCATGTCATGGGTGCCCCGCAGGCATTCCGCATGTAATGGGGGATTCAAATGCATGCCGCATGTCATGGGGGCCCCACATTCATACCGCATGTCATGGAGGCCCCAAATGCATGGCGCATGTAATGGGAGCCCCCATGCATGCCACATGTCATGGGGGCCCCAAATGAATGTCGCATGTCAAGGGGGCCCCACATGCATGCCGCATGTCATGGGGGCCCCAAATGCATGCCGCATGTTCAGGGGGCCCCACGTGCATGCCGAATTTCATGGGGGACCCAAATGCATGCCGCATGTCATTGGGGCCATAAATGCATGCGGCATGTCATTGGGGCCCCACGTGCATACCACATGTCATGGGGGCCCCAAATGCATGCCGCATGTACTGGGGGGCCCACGTGCATGCTGCATGTCATGGGGCCCCAAATGCATGCCGCATGTCATGGGGGCCCCAAATGCATGCCGCATGTCATGGGGCCCCCAAATGCATGCAGCATGTCTGGGGGCCCACAAATGCATGCCGCAAGTCATGGGGGAACCACCTGCATGCCGCATGTAATGGGGGATTCAAATGCATGCCGCATGTCATGGGGGTCACACATGCATGCTGCATGTCATGGGGGCCCCAAATGCATGCCGCATATCATGGGGGCCCCGCAGGCATTCCGCATGTCATGGGGGCCTCACGTGCATGCCGCATGTCATGGGGGCCTCACGTGCATGCCGCATGTATTGGGGGCCCCAACTTGCATGCCGCATGTCTCAGGTACCCCAAATGCATGCAGAATGTTATGCAGGCCCCAAATGCATGCCGCATGTCATGGGGGCCAAATGCATGACGCATGTCATGGGGGCCTCACGTGCATGCCGCATGTATTGGGGGCCCCAACTTGCATGCCGCATGTCTCAGGTACCCCAAATGCATGCAGCATGTTATGCAGGCCCCAAATGCATGCCGCATGTCATGGGGGCCCAAATGCATGACACATGTCATGGGGGCCTCACGTGCATGCCGCATGTATTGGAGGCCCTAACTTGCATGCCGCATGTCTCAGGTACCCCAAATGCATGCATCATGTTATGCAGGCCCAAAATGCATGCCGCATGTCATGGGGGCCCAAATGCATGACGCATGTCATTGGGGCCCCACGTGCTTGCCGCTTGTCATGGGGGCCCCACGTGCATGCCTCATGTTACGGGGGCCACGAATGCATGCCGCATGTCATAGGGGCCCCACGTGCATACCACATGTCATGGGGGCCCCACATGCATGCCACATGTCATGGGGGCCCCAAATGAATGTCGCATGTCAAGGGGGCCCCACGTGCATGACGCATGTCATGGGGACCCACATGCATGCCGCATGTCTTGGGGCCCACAAATGCATGCCGCATGTCATAGGGGCCCCACATGCATGGCGCATTTCATGGGGGCCCTACATGCATGCCGCATGTCATGGGGGCCCCAAATGCATGCCTCAAGTCATGGGGCCCCAAATGCATGCAGCATGTCATAGGGGCCCCACATGCATGGTGCATGTCATGGGGGCCCCACATGCATGCCTCAAGTCACGGGGGCCCCAAATGCATGCCACATATCATGGGGGCACCACATGCATGCCGCATATATTGGGGGCCTCAATTGCATGCCGCATGTCATGAGGGCCCCGAATGCATGCCGCATGTCATTGGGGCCCCGTAGGCATTCCGCATGTCATGGGGGCCTCACGTGCATTCCGCATGTCATGGGGGTCCCACGTGCATGCTTCATGTCATTGGGGCCCCACGTGCTTGCCGCTTGTCATGGGGGCCCCACGTGCATGCCTCATGTTACGGGGCCACGAATGCATGCCACATGTCATAGGGGCCCCACGTGCATACCACATGTCATGGGGGCCACAAATGCATGCCGCATGTCATGGGGGCCCCACATGCATGCCACATGTCATGGGGGCCCCAAATGAATGTCGCATGTCAAGGGGGCCCCACGTGCATGACGCATGTCATGGGGACCCACATGCATGCCGCATGTCATGGAGGCCCCCATGACATGCGGCATGCATTTGGGGGCCCCACATGCATGCCGCATGTCATGGGGGGCCAAATGCTTGCCACATGTCATGAGGGCCATAAATGCATGCCGCATGTCATGGGAGCCCCACATGCATGCCACATGTCATGGGGGCCCCAAACGAATGTCGCATGTCAAGGGGGCCCCACGTGCATGCCGCATGTCATGTGGGCCCCAAATGCATGCCGCATGTCATGGGGGCCCCAAATAAATGCCGCATGTCATGGGGCCCCCCAAATGCATGCAGCATGTCTTGGGGCCCACAAATGCATGCCGCATGTCATAGGGGTCCCACATGCATGGCGCATTTCATGGGGGTCCCACATGCATGGCGCATTTCATGGGGGCCCCAAATGCATGCCGCATGTCATAGGGGCCCCACATGCATGGCGCATGTCATGGGGGCCCCACATTCATACCGCATGTCATGGAGGCCCCAAATGCATGCCGCATGTAATGGGAGCCCCCATGCATGCCACATGTCATGGGGGCCCCAAATGAATGTCGCATGTCAAGGGGGCCCCACGCGCATGCCGCATGTCATGTGGGCCCCACGTGCATGCTGCATGTCATTGTGGCACCACGTGCATGCCGCATGTCACGGGGGCCCCGCAGGCATTCCACATGTCATGGGGGCCCCAAATAAATGTCGCATTTCATGGGGGCCCCACATGCATGCCGCATGTCACGGGGTCCCCGCAGGCATTCCACATGTCATGGGGGCCCCAAATAAATGCCGCATTTCATGGGGAACCCATGTGCATGCCACATGTCTTGGGGCCCACAAATGCATGCCGCATGTCATAGGGGCCCCACATGCATGGCGCATTTCATGGGGGCCCCAAATGCGTGCCGCATATCATGGGGGCTCCAAATGCATGCAGCATGTCATGGGGGCCCCACGTGCATGCCACATGTCATTGGGGGCCCACATGCATGCCGCATGTCATGGGGGCCCCACTTGCATGCAGCATGTAATGGGGGATCCAAATGCATGACGCATGTCATGGGGGTCCCACATGCATACCACATGTCATGGGGGAACCAAATGCATGCCGCATGTCCTGGGGGCCCCACATGCATGACACATTTCATGGGGGACCCAAATGCATGCCGCATGCCATGGGGGCCCAAAATGCATGCCGCATGCCATGAGGGTGCCGCATGCATGCCGCATGTCTTGGGGCCACAAATGCATGCCGCATGTCATAGGGGCCCCACATGCATGACGCATTTCATGAGTGCCCAAATGCATGCCGCATGTCATGGGAGCCCCACATGAATGTCGCATGTCAAGGGGGCCCAACGTGCATGCCGCATGTATTGGGGGCCCCAAATTCATGCCGCATATCATGAGGGCCCTGCATGCATGCCGCATGTCATGGGTGCCCCGCAGGCATTCCGCATGTAATGGGGGATTCAAATGCATGCCGCATGTCATGGGGGCCCCACATTCATACCGCATGTCATGGAGGCCCCAAATGCATGGCGCATGTAATGGGAGCCCCCATGCATGCCACATGTCATGGGGGCCCCAAATGAATGTCGCATGTCAAGGGGGCCCCACGTGCATGCCGCATGTCATGGGGGCCCCAAATGCATGCCGCATGTTCAGGGGGCCCCACATGCATGCCGCATGTCATGGGGGGCCAAATGCTTGCCACATGTCATGAGGGCCATAAATGCATGCCGCATGTCATGGGAGCCCCACATGCATGCCACATGTCATGGGGGCCCCAAACGAATGTCGCATGTCAAGGGGGCCCCACGTGCATGCCGCATGTCATGTGGGCCCCAAATGCATGCCGCATGTCATGGGGGCCCCAAATAAATGCCGCATGTCATGGGGCCCCCCAAATGCATGCAGCATGTCTTGGGGCCCACAAATGCATGCCGCATGTCATAGGGGTCCCACATGCATGGCGCATTTCATGGGGGTCCCACATGCATGCCACATGTCATGGGGGCCCCAAATGAATGTCGCATGTCAAGGGGGCCCCACGTGCATGCCGCATGTCATGGGGGCCCCAAATGCATGCCGCATGTTCAGGGGGCCCCACGTGCATGCCGCATTTCATGGGGGACCCAAATGCATGCCGCATGTCATGGGGGCCATAAATGCACGCGGCATGTCATTGGGGCCCCACGTGCATACCACATGTCATGGGGGCCCCAAATGCATGCCGCATGTACTGGGGGGCCCACGTGCATGCTGCATGTCATGGGGCCCCAAATGCATGCCGCATGTCATGGGGGCCCCAAATGCATGCCGCATGTCATGGGGCCCCCAAATGCATGCAGCATGTCTGGGGGCCCACAAATGCATGCCGCATGTCATGGGGGAACAACCTGCATGCCGCATGTAATGGGGGATTCAAATGCATGCCGCATGTCATGGGGGTCACACATGCATGCTGCATGTCATGGGGGCCCCAAATGCATGCCGCATATCATGGGGGCCCCGCAGGCATTCCGCATGTCATGGGGGGATCACGTGCATGCCGCATGTCATGGGGGCCTCACGTGCATGCCGCATGTATTGGGGGCCCCCAACTTGCATGCCGCATGTCTCAGGTACCCCAAATGCATGCAGCATGTTATGCAGGCCCCAAATGCATGCCGCATGTCATGGGGGCCCAAATGCATGACGCATGTCATGGGGGCCTCACGTGCATGCCGCATGTATTGCGGGCCCCAACTTGCATGCCGCATGTCTCAGGTACCCCAAATGCATGCAGCATGTTATGCAGGCCCCAAATGCTTGCCGCTTGTCATGGGGGCCCCACGTGCATGCCTCATGTTACGGGGGCCACGAATGCATGCCGCATGTCATAGGGGCCCCACGTGCATACTAAATGTCATGGGGGCACCAAATGCATGCCGCATGTCATGGGGGCCCCACATGCATGCCACATGTCATGGGGGCCCCACGTGTATGCCTCATGTTACGGGGGCCACGAATGCATGCCGCATGTCATAGGGGCCCCACGTGCATACCACATGTCATGGGGCCCCAAATGCATGCCGCATGTCATGGGGGCCCCACATGCATGCTACATGTCATGGGGGCCCCAAATGAATGTCGCATGTCAAGGGGGCCCCACGTGCATGACGCATGTCATGGGGACCCACATGCATGCCGCATGTCATGGAGGCCCCCATGACATGCGGCATGCATTTGGGGGCCCCACATGCATGCCGCATGTCATGGGGGGCCAAATGCTTGCCGCATGTCATGAGGGCCATAAATGCATGCCGCATGTCATGGGAGCCCCACATGCATGCCACATGTCATGGGGGCCCCAAATGAATGTCGCATGTCAAGGGGGCCCCACGTGCATGCCGCATGTCATGGGGGCCCCAAATGCATGCCGCATGTCACGGGGGCCCCGCAGGCATTACACATGTCATGGGGGGCCCAAATAAATGCCGCATTTCATGGGGGCCCCATTTGCATGCCACATGTCTTGGGGCCCACACATGCATGCCGCATGTCATAGGGGCCCCACATGCATGGCGCATTTCATGGGGGCCCTACATGCATGCCGCATGTCATGGGGGCCCCAAATGCATGCCTCAAGTCATGGGGCCCCAAATGCATGCAGCATGTCATAGGGGCCCCACATGCATGGTGCATGTCATGGGGGCCCCACATGCATGCCTCATGTCACGGGGGCCCCAAATGCATGCCACATATCATGGGGGCCCCACATGCATGCCGCATATATTGGGGGCCTCAATTGCATGCCGCATGTCATGAGGGCCCCGCATGCATGCCGCATGTCAATGGGGCCCCGTAGGCATTCCGCATGTCATGGGGGCCTCACGTGCATTCCGCATGTCATGGGGGTCCCACGTGCATGATTCATGTCATTGGGGCCCCACGTGCTTGCCGCTTGTCATGGGGGCCCCACGTGCATGCCTCATGTTACGGGGCCACGAATGCATGCCGCATGTCATAGGGGCCCCACGTGCATACCACATGTCATGGGGCCCCAAATGCATGCCCCATGTCATGGGGGCCCCACATGCATGCCACATGTCATGGGGGCCCCAAATGAATGTCGCATGTCAAGGGGGCCCCACGTGCATGACGCATGTCATGGGGACCCACATGCATGCCGCATGTCATGGAGGCCCCCATGACATGCGGCATGCATTTGGGGGCCCCACATGCATGCCGCATGTCATGGGGGGCCAAATGCTTGCCACATGTCATGAGGGCCATAAATGCATGCCGCATGTCATGGGAGCCCCACATGCATGCCACATGTCATGGGGGCCCCAAATGAATGTCGCATGTCAAGGGGGCCCCACGTGTATGCCGCATGTCATGGGGGCCCCAAATGCATGCCGCATGTCATGGGGGCCCCAAATGCATGCCGCATGTCATGGGGGCCCCCAAATGCATGCAGCATATCTTGGGGCCCACAAATGCATGCCGCATGTCATAGGGGTCCCACATGCATGGCGCATTTCATGGGGGTCCCACATGCATGGCGCATTTCATGGGGGCCCCAAATGCATGCCGCATGTCATAGGGGCCCCACATGCATGGCGCATGTCATGGGGGCCCCACATTCATACCGCATGTCATTGATGCCCCAAATGCATGCCGCATGTAATGGGAGGCCCCATGCATGCCACATGTCATGGGGGCCCCAAATGAATGTCGCATGTCAAGTGGGCCCCACGTGCATGCCGCATGTCACGGGGGCCCCAAATGCATGCCGCATGTACAGGGGGCCCCACGTGCATGCCGCATTTCATGGGGGACGCAAATGCATGCCGCATGTCATGGGGCCGCCAAATGCATGCAGCATGTATTGGGGCCCACAAATGCATGCCGCATGTCATAGGGGTCCCACATGCATGGCGCATTTCATGGGGGTCCCAAATGCATTGCCATGTCATGGGGGCCCCAAATGCGTGCCGCATATCATGGGGGCCCCAAATGCATGCAGCATGTCATGGGGGCCCCACGTGCATGCCACATGTAATTGCCCCCCCCAAATGCATGCCGCATGTCATAGGGGCCCCACATGCATGGAGCATGTCATTGGGGCCCCACATGCATGCCGCATGTCATGGGGGCCCCACGTGCATACTGCATGTCATGGGGGCCCCAAATGCATGCTGCATGTCATGGGGGCCCCAAATGCATGCCGCATGTCATGGGGGCCCCACGTGCATGCCGCATGTCATGGGGGCCCCGCAGGCATTCCGCATGTCATGGGGGCCCCAAATGCATGCCGCATTTCATGGGGGCCCCACGTGCATGCCGCATGTCATGGGGCCCCCCAAATGCATGCAGCATGTCTTGGTGCCCTCAAATGCATGCCGCATGTCATAGGGGTCCCACCTGCATGCCGCATGTCATGGGGGAACCACCTGCATGCCGCATGTCTTGGGGCCCACAAATGCATGCCGCATGTCATGGGGGCCCCACATGCATGGCGCATTTCATGGGGGCCCTACATGCATGCCGCATGTCATGGGGGCCCCAAATGCATGCCTCAAGTCATGGGGCCCCAAATGCATGCAGCATGTCATAGGGGCCCCACATGCATGGTGCATGTCATGGGGGCCCCACATGCATGCCTCAAGTCATGGGGGCCCCAAATGCATGCCACATATCATGGGGGCACCACATGCATGCCGCATATATTGGGGGCCTCAATTGCATGCCGCATGTCATGAGGGCCCCGCATGCATGGGGGTCCCACGTGCATGCTTCATCTCTTTGGGGCCCCACGTGCTTCCCGCTTGTCATGGGGGCCCCACGTGCATGCCTCATGTTACGGGGCCACGAATGCATGCCACATGTCATAGGGGCCCCACGTGCATACCACATGTCATGGGGGCCACAAATGCATGCCGCATGTCATGGGGCCCCCACATGCATGCCACATGTCATGGGGGCCCCAAATGAATGTCGCATGTCAAGGGGCCCCACGTGCATGACGCATGTCATGGGGACCCACATGCATGCCGCATGTCATGGAGGCCCCCATGACATGCGGCATGCATTTGGGGGCCCCACATGCATGCCGCATGTCATGGGGGGCCAAATGCTTGCCGCATGTCATGTGGGCCCCAAATAAATGCCGCATGTCATGGGGCCCCCCAAATGCATGCAGCATGTCTTGGGGCCCACAAATGCATGCCGCATGTCATAGGGGTCCCACATGCATGGCGCATTTCATGGGGGTCCCACATGCATGGCGCATTTCATGGGGGCCCCAAATGCATGCCGCATGTCATAGGGGCCCCACATGCATGGCGCATGTCATGGGGCCCCCACATTCATACCGCATGTCATGGAGGCCCCAAATGCATGCCGCATGTAATGGGAGCCCCCATGCATGCCACATGTCATGGGGGCCCCAAATGAATGTCGCATGTCAAGGGGGCCCCACGCGCATGCCGCATGTCATGGGGGCCCCAAATGCATGCCGCATGTACAGGGGCCGCCAAATGCATGCAGCATGTCTTGGGGCCCACAAATGCATGCCGCATGTCATAGGGGTCCCACATGCATGGCGCATTTCATGGGGGGTCCCAAATGCATGCGCATGTCATGGGGCCCCAAATGCATGCCGCATATCATGGGGGCCCCAAATGCGTGCAGCATGTCATGGGGGCCCCACGTGCATGCCACATGTAATTGGGCCCCCCAAATGCATGCCGCATGTCATAGGGGCCCCACATGCATGGAGCATGTCAATGGGGCCCCACATGCATGCCGCATGTCATGGGGGCCCCACGTGCATACTGCATGTCATGGGGGCCCCAAATGCATGCTGCATGTCATGGGGGCCCCAAATGCATGCCGCATGTCATGGGGGCCCCACATGCATGCCGCATGTCATGGGGGCCCCAAATGCATGCCGCATTTCATGGGGGCCCCACGTGCATGCCGCATGTCATGGGGCCCCCCAAATGCATGCAGCATGTCTTGGTGCCCTCAAATGCATGCCGCATGTCATAGGGGTCCCACCTGCATGCCGCATGTCATGGGGGAACCACCTGCATGCCGCATGTAATGGGGGATTCAAATGCATGCCGCATGTCATGGGGGTCCCACATGCATGCCTCATGTCATGGGGGCCCCAAATGCATGCCGCATATCATGGGGGCCCCGCAGGCATTCCGCATGTCATGGGGGCCTCACGTGCATGCCGCATGTAATGGGGGATTCAAATGCATGCCGCATGTCATGGGGGTCCCACATGCATGCCACATGTCATTGGGGCCCCACAGGCATTCCGCATGTCATGGGGGACTCACGTGCATTCCGCATGTCATGTGGGCCCCACGTGCATGCTGCATGTCATTGTGGCACCACGTGCATGCCGCATGTCACGGGGGCCCCGCAGGCATTCCACATGTCATGGGGGCCCCAAATAAATGCCGCATTTCATGGGGGCACACATGCATGCCGCATGTCACGGGGTCCCCGCAGGCATTCCACATGTCATGGGGGCCCCAAATAAATGCCGCATTTCATGGGGACCCCATGTGCATGCCACATGTCTTGGGGCCCACAAATGCATGCCGCATGTCATAGGGGCCCCACATGCATGGCGCATTTCATGAGGGCCCCAAATGCGTGCCGCATATCATGGGGGCCTCAAATGCATGCGGCATGTCATGGGGGCCCCACGTGAATGCCACATGTCATTTGGGGCCCACATGCATGCCGGATGTCATGGGGGCCCCACTTGCATGCAGCATGTAATGGGGATCCAAATGCATGACGCATGTCATGGGGGTCCCACGTGCATGCCGCATGTCATGGGGGCCCCACATGCATGCCGCATGTCATGGGGGCACCACTTGCATGCAGCATGTAATGGGGGATCCAAATGCATGACGCATGTCATGGGGGTCCCACATGCATACCACATGTCATGGGGGAACCAAATGCATGCCGCATGTCCTGGGGGCCCCACATGCATGACACATTTCATGGGGGACCCAAATGAATGCTGCATGTCACGGGGTCCCCAAATGCATGCCGCATGTCATGAGGGCCCCACGTGCATGCTGCATGTCATGGGGGCCCCAAATGCATGCCGCATGTCATGGGGGCCCCACTTGCATGCCGCATGTCATGGGGGCCCCACGTGCATGTCGCATGTCATGGGGCTCAAAATGCATGCTGCATGTCATGAGGGCGCCGCATGCATGCCGCATGTCATGGGGCCCAAAAGCTTGCCGCATGTCATGGGTGCCATAAATGCATGCCGCATGTCATGGGAGCCCCACATGAATGTCGCATGTCAAGGGGGCCCAACGTGCATGCCGCATGTATTGGGGGCCCCAAATTCATGCCGCTTATCATGAGGGCCCTGCATGCATGCCGCATGTCATGGGTGCCCCGCAGGCATTCCGCATGTCATGGGGGGCCCAAATGCATGCCGCATGTCATGGGGGCCCCACATGCATGCCGCATGTCATGGGGGGCCCAAATGCATGCCGCATGTCATGGGGGCCCCACATGCATGCCGCATGTAATGGGGGATTCAAATGCATGCCGCATGTCATGGGGGTCCCACATGCATGCCGCATGTCATGGGGGCCCCAAATGCATGCCTCAAGTCATGGGGGCCCCAAATGCATGCCGCATGTCATGGGGTCCCCACATGCATGCCGCATGTCATGGGGGCTCAAATGCTTGCCGCATGTCATGGGGGCGATAAATGCATGCCGCATGTCATGTGAGCCCAACAAGCATGCCGCATGTATTGGGGGCCCCAAATTCATGCAGCATGTCATAGGGGCCCCACATGCATGGTGCATTTCATGGGGGCCCCACTTGCATGCAGCATGTAATGGGGGATCCAAATGCATGCTGCACGTCATGGGGGCCCCACATGCATGCCGCATGTCATGGGGGCCCCCGCAGGCATTCCACATGCCATGGGGGCCCCAAATAAATGCAGCATTTCATGGGGGCCCCACGTGCATGCTGCATGTCATGGGGCCCCAAAAATGGATGCCGAATGTCATAGGGGCCCCACATGCATGCCGCATATCTTGGGGCCCACAAATGCATGCCGCATGTCATGGGTGCCCCACATGCATGCCGCATGTCATTGGGGTCCCAAATGCATGCCGCATGTAATGGGGGCCCCACGTGCATGCCGCATGTCTTGGGCACCCCAAATGCATACAGCATGTCATAGGGGCCCCACGTGCATACCACATGTCATGGGGGCCCCAAATGCATGCCGCATGTACTGGGGTCCCCACGTGCATGCCACATTTCATGGGGGACCCAAATGCATGCCGCATGTCATGGGGGCCCCAAATGCATGTTGCATGTCATGGGGGTCCCACGTGAATGCCGAATGTTATGGGGCCCCCAAGTGCATGCAGCATGTCTTGGGGCCCACAAATGCATGCCGCATGTCATAGGGGCCCCACATGCATGGCGCATTTCATGGGGGCCCCACATGCATGCGCATGTCATGGGGGCACCACATGCATGCCGCATGTCATGGGGCCCAAAAGCTTGTCGCATGTCATGGGGGCCATAAATGCATGCCGCATGTCATGGGAGCCCCACATGAATGTCGCATGTCAAGGGGGCCCAACGTGCATGCCGCATGTATTGGGGGCCCCAAATTCATGCCGCATGTCATGAGGGCCCTGCATGCATGCCGCATGTCATGGGGGCCCCGCAGGCATTCCGCATGTCATGGGGGCCCAAATGCATGCCGCATGTCATGGGGGCCCCACGTGCATGCCGCATGTAATGGGGGATTCAAATGCATGCCTCAAGTCATGGGGGCCCCAAATGCATGCCGCATATCATGGGGGTCCCACATGCATGCCGCATATCATGGGGGTCCCACATGCATTCCGCATGTCATGGGGGCCCCGAATGCATGCCGCATGTCACATTGGCACCAAATGCATGATGCATGTCATGAGGGCCCCACGTGCATACCGCATGTCATAGGGGCCCCACGTACATGGCACATGTCATCGGTGCCCCACATGCATGCCGCATGTCATTGGGGCCCCAAATGCATGCCGCATGTAATGGGGGCCCCACGTGCATGCTGCATGTCATGGGGGCCCCAAATGCATGCCGCATGTCATGGGGGCATCATGTGCATGCTGCATGTCATGGGGGCCCCAAATGCATGCCGCATGTAATGGGGGATTCAAATGCATGCCTCAAGTCATGGGGGCCCCAAATGCATGCCGCATATCATGGGGGTCCCACATGCATGCCGCATGTCATGGGGGCCCCGAATGCATGCCGCATGTCACATTGGCCCCAAATGCATGCAGCATGTCATTGGGGCTCCACGTGCATGCCGCATGTAATGGGGCCCCCAAATGCATGCCGCATGTCATGGGGGCCCCATGTGCATGCCACATGTAATGGGGGCCCCAAAAGCATGTGGCATGTCATAGGGGCCCCACGTGCATGCCGCATGTCTTGGGCACCCCAAATGCATGCAGCATGTCATAGGGGCCCCACGTGCATACCACATGTCATGGGGGCCCCAAATGCATGCCGCATGTACTGGGGGCCCCACGTGCATGCCGCATTTCATGGGGGACCCAAATGCATGCCGCATGTCATGGGGGCCCCAAATGCATGTTGCATGTCATGGGGGTCCCACGTGCATGCCGCATGTTATGGGGCCCCCAAGTGCATGCAGCATGTCTTGGGGCCCACAAATGCATGCCGCATGTCATAGGGGCCCCACATGCATGGCGCATTTCATGGGGGCCCCACATGCATGCGCATGTCATGGGGGCACCACATGCATGCCGCATGTCATGGGGCCCAAAAGCTTGCCACATGTCATGGGGGCCATAAATGCATTCCGCATGTCATGGGAGCCCCACATGAATGTCGCATGTCAAGGGGGCCCAAGTGCACGCCGCATGTATTGGGGGCCCCAAATTCATGCCGCATGTCATGAGGGCCCTGCATGCATGCCGCATGTCATGGGGGCCCCGCAGGCATTCCGCATGTCATGGGGGCCCAAATGCATGCCGCATGTCATGGGGGCCCCACGTCCATGCCGCATGTAATGGGGGATTCAAATGCATGCCTCAAGTCATGGGGCCCCCAAATGCATGCCGCATATCATGGGGGTCCCACATGCATGCCGCATATCATGGGGGTCCCACATGCATGCCGCATGTCATGGGGGCCCCGAATGCATGCCGCATGTCACATTGGCCACAAATGCATGATGCATGTCATGAGGGCCCCACGTGCATACCGCATGTCATAGGGGCCCCACGTACATGGCACATGTCATCGGTGCCCCACATGCATGCCGCATGTCATTGGGGCGCCAAATGCATGCCGCATGTAATGGGGGGCCCACGTGCATGCTGCATGTCATGGGGGCCCCAAATGCATGCCGCATGTAATGGGGGCCCCACGTGCATGCAGCATGTCATGGGGGCCCCAAATGCATGCAGCATGTCATTGGGGCTCCACGTGCATGCCACATGTAATGGGGCCCCCAAATGCATGCCGCATGTAATGGGGGCCCCATGTGCATGCCACATGTAATGGGGGCCCCAAAAGCATGCGGCATGTCATAGGGGCCCCACGTGCATGCCGCATGTCTTGGGCACCCCAAATGCATGCAGCATGTCATAGGGGCCCCACGTGCATACCACATGTCATGGGGGCCCCAAATGCATGCCGCATGTACTGGGGGCCCCACGTGCATACCACATGTCATGGGGGAACCAAATGCATGCCGCATGTCCTGGGGGCCCCACATGCATGACACATTTCATGGGGGACCCAAATGCATGCCGCATGTCATGGGGTCCCCAAATGCATGCTGCATGTCATGAGGGCCCCACGTGCATGCTGCATGTCATGGGGGCCCCAAATGCATGCCGCATGTCATGGGGGCCCCACGTGCATGTCGCATGTCATGGGGGCCCAAAATGCATGCCGCATGTCATGAGGGCGCCGCATGCATGCCGCATGTCATTGGGGCCCCAAATACATGCCGCATGTAATGGGGGCCCCGCGTGCATGCCGCATGTCACGGGGGCCCCAAATGCATGCCGCATGTAATGGGGGCCCCACTTGCATGCCGCATGTCATGGGGCCCCCAAATGCATGCAGCATGTCATTGGGGCCCTCAAATTCATGCCGCATGTCATAGGGACCCACGTGCATGGCACATGTCATGGGGGCCCCACATTCATACCGTATGTCATGGAGGCCCCAAATGCATGCCGCATGTAATGAGAGCCCCCATGCATGCCACATGTCATGGGGGCCCCAAATGAATGTCGCATGTCAAGGGGGCCCCACGTGCATGCCGCATGTCATGGGGGCCATAAATGCATGCGGCATGTCATAGGGGCCCCACGTGCATACCACATGTCATGGGGGCCCCAAATGCATGTCGCATGTACTGGGGGCCCCACGTGCATGCTGCATGTCATGGGGCCCCAAATGCATGCCGCATGTCATGGGGCCCCCAAATGCATGCAGCATGTCTTGGGGCCCACAAATGCATGCCGCATGTCATAGGGGTACCACATGCATGGCGCATTTCATGTGGGTCCCACATGCATGCACATGTCATGGGGGCCCCAAATGCGTGCCGCATATCATGGGGGCCCCAAATGCATGCCGCATGTCATAGTGGCCCCACATGCATGGCGCATGTCATGGGGGCCCCACATTCATACCGCATGTCATGGAGGCCCCAAATGCATGCCGCATGTAATGGGAGCCCCCATGCATGCCACATGTCATGGGGGCCCCAAATGAATGTCGCATGTCAAGGGGGCCCCAAATGCATGCCGCATGTCATGGGGCCCCCAAATGCATGCAGCATGTTTTGGGGCCCACAAATGCATGCCGCAAGTCATGGGGGAACCACCTGCATGCCGCATGTAATGGGGGATTCAAATGCATGCCGCATGTCATGGGGGTCACGCATGCATGCTGCATGTCATGGGGGCCCCAAATGCATGCCGCATATCATGGGGGCCCCGCAGGCATTCCGCATGTCATGGGGGCCTCACGTGCATGCCGCATGTCATGGGGGCCTCACGTGCATGCCGCATGTATTGGGGGCCCCAACTTGCATGCCGCATGTCTCAGGTACCCCAAATGCATGCAGCATGTTATGAAGGCCCCAAATGCATGCCGCATGTCATGGGGGCCCAAATGCATGACGCATGTCATGGGGGCCTCACGTGCATGCCGCATGTATTGGGGCCCCAACTTGCATGCCGCATGTCTCAGGTACCCCAAATGCATGCAGCATGTTATGCAGGCCCCAAATGCATGCCGCATGTCATGGGGGCCCAAATGCATGACACATGTCATGGGGTCCTCACGTGCATGCCGCATGTATTGGAGGCCCTAACTTGCATGCCGCATGTCTCAGGTACCCCAAATGCATGCATCATGTTATGCAGGCCCAAAATGCATGCCGCATGTCATGGGGGCCCAAATGCATGACGCATGTCATTGGGGCCCCACGTGCTTGCCGCTTGTCATGGGGGCCCCACGTGCATGCCTCATGTTACGGGGGCCACGAATGCATGCCGCATGTCATAGGGGCCCCACGTGCATACCACATGTCATGGGGGCCCCACATGCATGCCACATGTCATGGGGGCCCCAAATGAATGTCGCATGTCAAGGGGGCCCCACGTGCATGACGCATGTCATGGGGACCCACATGCATGCCGCATGTCTTGGGGCCCACAAATGCATGCCGCATGTCATAGGGGCCCCACATGCATGGCGCATTTCATGGGGGCCCTACATGCATGCCGCATGTCATGGGGGCCCCAAATGCATGCCTCAAGTCATGGGGCCCCAAATGCATGCAGCATGTCATAGGGGCCCCACATGCATGGTGCATGTCATGGGGGCCCCACATGCATGCCTCAAGTCACGGGGGCCCCAAATGCATGCCACATATCATGGGGGCACCACATGCATGCCGCATATATTGGGGGCCTCAATTGCATGCCGCATGTCATGAGGGCCCCGCATGCATGCCGCATGTCATTGGGGCCCCGTAGGCATTCCGCATGTCATGGGGGCCTCACGTGCATTCCGCATGTCATGGGGGTCCCACGTGCATGCTTCATGTCATTGGGGCCCCACGTGCTTGCCGCTTGTCATGGGGGCCCCACGTGCATGCCTCATGTTACGGGGCCACGAATGCATGCCACATGTCATAGGGGCCCCACGTGCATACCACATGTCATGGGGGCCACAAATGCATGCCGCATGTCATGGGGGCCCCACATGCATGCCACATGTCATGGGGGCCCCAAATGAATGTCGCATGTCAAGGGGGCCCCACGTGCATGACGCATGTCATGGGGACCCACATGCATGCCGCATGTCATGGAGGCCCCCATGACATGCGGCATGCATTTGGGGGCCCCACATGCATGCCGCATGTCATGGGGGGCCAAATGCTTGCCACATGTCATGAGGGCCATAAATGCATGCCGCATGTCATGGGAGCCCCACATGCATGCCACATGTCATGGGGGCCCCAAACGAATGTCGCATGTCAAGGGGGCCCCACGTGCATGCCGCATGTCATGTGGGCCCCAAATGCATGCCGCATGTCATGGGGGCCCCAAATAAATGCCGCATGTCATGGGGCCCCCCAAATGCATGCAGCATGTCTTGGGGCCCACAAATGCATGCCGCATGTCATAGGGGTCCCACATGCATGGCGCATTTCATGGGGGTCCCACATGCATGGCGCATTTCATGGGGCCCCAAATGCATGCCGCGTGTCATAGGGGCCCCACATGCATGGCGCATGTCATGGGGGCCCCACATTCATACCGCATGTCATGGAGGCCCCAAATGCATGCCGCATGTAATGGGAGCCCCCATGCATGCCACATGTCATGGGGGCCCCAAATGAATGTCGCATGTCAAGGGGGCCCCACGCGCATGCCGCATGTCATGGGGGCCCCAAATGCATGCCGCATGTACAGGGGCCGCCAAATGCATGCAGCATGTCTTGGGGCCCACAAATGCATGCCGCATGTCATAGAGGTCCCACATGCATGGCGCATTTCATGGGGTCCCAAATGCATGCGCATGTCATGGGGCCCCAAATGCATGCCGCATATCATGGGGGCCCCAAATGCATGCAGCATGTCATGGGGGCCCCACGTGCATGCCACATGTAATTGGGCCCCCCAAATGCATGCCGCATGTCATAGGGGCCCACATGCATGGAGCATGTCACTGGGGCCCCACATGCATGCCGCATGTCATGGGGGCCCCACGTGCATACTGCATGTCATGGGGGCCCCAAATGCATGCTGCATGTCATGGGGGCCCCAAATGCATGCCGCATGTCATGGGGGCCCCACATGCATGCCGCATGTCATGGGGGCCCCGCAGGCATTCCGCATGTCATGGGGGCCCCAAATGCATGCCGCATTTCATGGGGGCCCCACGTGCATGCCGCATGTCATGGGCCCCCCCAAATGCATGCAGCATGTCTTGGTGCCCTCAAATGCATGCCGCATGTCATAGGGGTCCCACCTGCATGCCGCATGTCATGGGGGAACCACCTGCATGCCGCATGTAATGGGGGATTCAAATGCATGCCGCATGTCATGGGGGTCCCACATGCATGCCTCATGTCATGGGGGCCCCAAATGCATGCCGCATATCATGGGGGCCCCGCAGGCATTCCGCATGTCATGGGGGCCTCACGTGCATGCCGCATGTCATGGGGGCCTCACATGCATGCCGCATGTAATGGGGGATTCAAATGCATGCCGCATGTCATGGGGGTCCCACATGCATGCCACATGTCATTGGGGCCCCACAGGCATTCCGCATGTCATGGGGGACTCACGTGCATTCCGCATGTCATGTGGGCCCCACGTGCATGCTGCATGTCATTGTGGCACCACGTGCATGCCGCATGTCACGGGGGCCCCGCAGGCATTCCACATGTCATGGGGGCCCCAAATAAATGCCGCATTTCATGGGGGCACACATGCATGCCGCATGTCACGGGGTCCCCGCAGGCATTCCACATGTCATGGGGGCCCCAAATAAATGCCGCATTTCATGGGGACCCCATGTGCATGCCACATGTCTTGGGGCCCACAAATGCATGCCGCATGTCATAGGGGCCCCACATGCATGGCACATTTCATGGGGGCCCCAAATGCGTGCAACATATCATGGGGGCCTCAAATGCATGCGGCATGTCATGGGGGCCCCACGTGAATGCCACATGTCATTTGGGGCCCACATGCATGCCGGATGTCATGGGGGCCCCACTTGCATGCAGCATGTAATGGGGATCCAAATGCATGACGCATGTCATGGTGGTCCCACGTGCATGCCGCATGTCATGGGGGCCCCACATGCATGCCGCATGTCATGGGGGCACCACTTGCATGCAGCATGTAATGGGGGATCCAAATGCATGACGCATGTCATGGGGGTCCCACATGCATACCACATGTCATGGGGGAACCAAATGCATGCCGCATGTCCTGGGGGCCCCACATGCATGACACATTTCATGGGGGACCCAAATGAATGCTGCATGTCACGGGGTCCCCAAATGCATGCCGCATGTCATGAGGGCCCCACGTGCATGCTGCATGTCATGGGGGGCCCAAATGCATGCCGCATGTCATGGGGGCCCCACTTGCATGCCGCATGTCATGGGGGCCCCACGTGCATGTCGCATGTCATGGGGCTCAAAATGCATGCTGCATGTCATGAGGGCGCCGCATGCATGCCGCATGTCATGGGGCCCAAAAGCTTGCCGCATGTCATGGGTGCCATAAATGCATGCCGCATGTCATGGGAGACCCACATGAATGTCGCATGTCAAGGGGGCCCAACGTGCATGCCGCATGTATTTGGGGCCCCAAATTCATGCCGCTTATCATGAGGGCCCTGCATGCATGCCGCATGTCATGGGTGCCCCGCAGGCATTCCGCATGTCATGGGGGGGCCCAAATGCATGCCGCATGTCATGGGGGCCCCACATGCATGCCGCATGTAATGGGGGATTCAAATGCATGCCGCATGTCATGGGGGTCCCACATGCATGCCGCATGTCATGGGGGCCCCAAATGCATGCCTCAAGTCATGGGGGCCCCAAATGCATGCCGCATGTCATGGGGTCCCCACATGCATGCCGCATGTCATGGGGGCTCAAATGCTTGCCGCATGTCATGGGGGCGATAAATGCATGCCGCATGTCATGTGAGCCCAACAAGCATGCCGCATGTATTGGGGGCCCCAAATTCATGCAGCATGTCATAGGGGCCCCACATGCATGGTGCATTTCATGGGGGCCCCACTTGCATGCAGCATGTAATGGGGGATCCAAATGCATGCTGCACGTCATGGGGGCCCCATATGCATGCCGCATGTCATGGGGGCCCCCGCAGGCATTCCACATGCCATGGGGGCCCCAAATAAATGCAGCATTTCATGGGGGCCCCACGTGCATGCTGCATGTCATGGGGCCCCAAAAATGGATGCCGAATGTCATAGGGGCCCCACATGCATGCCGCATATCTTGGGGCCCACAAATGCATGCCGCATGTCATGGGTGCCCCACATGCATGCCGCATGTCATTGGGGTCCCAAATGCATGCCGCATGTAATGGGGGCCCCACGTGCATGCCGCATGTCTTGGGCACCCCAAATGCATACAGCTTGTCATAGGGGCCCCACGTGCATACCACATGTCATGGGGGCCCCAAATGCATGCCGCATGTACTGGGGGCCCCACGTGCATGCCACATTTCATGGGGGACCCAAATGCATGCCGCGTGTCATGGGGGCCCCAAATGCATGTTGCATGTCATGGGGGTCCCACGTGCATGCCGAATGTTATGGGGCCCCCAAGTGCATGCAGCATGTCTTGGGGCCCACAAATGCATGCCGCATGTCATAGGGGCCCCACATGCATGGCGCATTTCATGGGGGCCCCACATGCATGCGCATGTCATGGGGGCACCACATGCATGCCGCATGTCATGGGGCCCAAAAGCTTGCCGCATGTCATGGGGGCCATAAATGCATGCCGCATGTCATGGGAGCCCCACATGAATGTCGCATGTCAAGGGGGCCCAACGTGCATGCCGCATGTATTGGGGGCCCCAAATTCATGCCGCATGTCATGAGGGCCCTGCATGCATGCCGCATGTCATGGGGGCCCCGCAGGCATTCCGCATGTCATGGGGGCCCAAATGCATGCCGCATGTCATGGGGGCCCCACGTGCATGCCGCATGTAATGGGGGATTCAAATGCATGCCTCAAGTCATGGGGGCCCCAAATGCATGCCGCATATCATGGGGGTCCCACATGCATGCCGCATATCATGGGGGTCCCACATGCATTCCGCATGTCATGGGGGCCCCGAATGCATGCCGCATGTCACATTGGCACCAAATGCATGATGCATGTCATGAGGGCCCCACGTGCATACCGCATGTCATAGGGGCCCCACGTACATGGCACATGTCATCGGTGCCCCACATGCATGCCGCATGTCATTGGGGCCCCAAATGCATGCCGCATGTAATGGGGGCCCCACGTGCATGCTGCATGTCATGGGGGCCCCAAATGCATGCCGCATGTCATGGGGGCCCCATGTGCATGCCACATGTAATGGGGGCCCCAAAAGCATGTGGCATGTCATAGGGGCCCCACGTGCATGCTGCATGTCTTGGGCACCCCAAATGCATGCAGCATGTCATAGGGGCCCCACGTGCATACCACATGTCATGGGGGCCCCAAATGCATGACGCATGTCATGGGGGCCCCACTTGCATGCCGCATGTCATGGGGGCCCCACGTGCATGTCGCATGTCATGGGGGCCCAAAATGCATGCCGCATGTCATTAGGGCGCCGCATGCATGCCGCATGTCTTGGGGCCCACAAATGCATGCCGCATGTCATGGGTGCCCCACATGCATGTCGCATGTCATTTGGGCCCAAATGCATGCCGCATGTAATGGGGGCCCCGCGTGCATGCCGCATGTCACGGGGGCCCCAAATGCATGCCGCATGTAATAGGGGGCCCACGTGCATGCCGCATGTACTGGGGGCCCCACGTGCATGCTGCATTTCATGGGGCCCCAAATGCATGCCGCATGTCATGGGGCCCCCCAAATGCATGCAGCATGTCTTGGGGCCCACAAATGCATGCCGCATGTCATAGGGGTACCACATGCATGGCGCATTTCATGGGGGTCCCACATGCATGCGCATGTCATGGGGCCCCAAATGCGTGCCGCATATCATGGGGGCCCCAAATGCATGCCGCATGTCATAGTGGCCCCACATGCATGGCGCATGTCATGGGGGCCCCACATTCATACCGCATGTCATGGAGGCCCCAAATGCATGCCGCATGTAATGGGAGCCCCCATGCATGCCACATGTCATGGGGGCCCAAAATGAATGTCGCATGTCAAGGGGGCCCCAAATGCATGCCGCATGTACAGGGGGCCCCACGTGCATGCCGCATTTCATGGGGGACCCAAATGCATGCCACATGTCATGGGGGCCATAAATGCATGCGGCATGTCATAGGGGCCCTACGTGCATACCACATGTCATGGGGGCCCCAAATGCATGCCGCATGTACTGGGTGGGCCCACGTGCATGCTGCATGTCATGGGGCCCCAAATGCATGCCGCATGTCATGGAAGCCCCACGTGCATGCCGCATGTCATGGGCCCCCAAATGCATGCAGCATGTCTTGGCGCCCTCAAATGCATGCCGCATGTCATAGGGGTCCCACATGCATGCCGCATGGCATGGGGGCCCCAAGTGCGTGCCCCATATCATGGGGGCCCCAAATGCATGCAGCATGTCATGGGGGCCCAACGTGCATGCCACATGTATTGGGGGCCCCAAATGCATGCCGCATGTCATGGGGGAACCACCTGCATGCCGAATGTCATGGGGGAACCACCTGCATGCCGCATGTAATGGGGGATTCAAATGCATGCCGCATGTCATGGGGGTCCCACATGCATGCTGCATGTCATGGGGGCCCCAAATGCATGCCGCATATCATGGGGGCCCCGCAGGCATTCCGCATGTCATGGGGGCCTCACGTGCATGCCGCATGTCATGGGGGCCTCACGTGCATGCTGCATGTATTGGGGGCCCCAACTGCATGCCGCATGTCTCAGGTACCCCAAATGCATGCAGCATGTTATGCAGGCCCAAATGCATGCCGCATGTCATGGGGCCCAAATGCATGTCGCATGTCATGGGGGCTCCACGTGCATGCCGCATGTAATGGGGCTCCCAAATTCATGTCGCATGTCATAGGGGCCCCACGTGCATGCCGCATGTCATAGGGGAACCACCTGCATGCCGCATGTAATGGGAGATTCAAATGCATGCCGCATGTCATGGGGGTCCCACATGCATGCCTCATGTCATGGGGGCCCCAAATGCATGCCGCATATCTTGGGGGCCCCGCAGGCATTCCGCATGTCATGTGGGCCCCACGTGCATGCTGCATGTCATTGTGGCACCACGTGCATGCCGCATGTCACGGGGGCCCCGCAGGCATTCCACATGTCATGGGGGCCCCAAATAAATGTCGCATTTCATGGGGGCCCCACATGCATGCCGCATGTCACTGGGTCCCCGCAGGCATTCCACATGTCATGGGGGCCCCAAATAAATGCCGCATTTCATGGGGACCCCATGTGCATGCCACATGTCTTGGGGCCCACAAATGCATGCCGCATGTCATAGGGGCCCCACATGCATGGCGCATTTCATGGGGGCCCCAAATGCGTGCCGCATATCATGGGGGCCCCAAATGCATGCAGCATGTCATGGGGGCCCCACGTGCATGCCACATGTCATTGGGGGCCCACATGCATGCCGCATGTCATGGGGGCCCCACTTGCATGCAGCATGTAATGGGGGATCCAAATGCATGACGCATGTCATGGGGGTCCCACATGCATACCACATGTCATGGGGGAACCAAATGCATGCCGCATGTCCTGGGGGCCCCACATGCATGACACATTTCATGGGGGACCCAAATGCATGCCGCATGCCATGGGGGCCCAAAATGCATGCCACATGCCATGAGGGTGCCGCATGCATGCCGCATGTCTTGGGGCCCACAAATGCATGCCGCATGTCATAGGGGCCCCACATGCATGGCGCATTTCATGAGTGCCCAAATGCATGCCGCATGTCATGGGAGCCCCACATGAATGTCGCATGTCAAGGGGGCCCAACGTGCATGCCGCATGTATTGGGGGCCCCAAATTCATGCCGCATATCATGAGGGCCCTGCATGCATGCCGCATGTCATGGGTGCCCCGCAGGCATTCCGCATGTAATGGGGGATTCAAATGCATGCCGCATGTCATGGGGGCCCCACATTCATACCGCATGTCATGGAGGCCCCAAATGCATGGCGCATGTAATGGGAGCCCCCATGCATGCCACATGTCATGGGGGCCCCAAATGAATGTCGCATGTCAAGGGGGGCCCACGTGCATGCCGCATGTCATGGGGGCCCCAAATGCATGCCGCATGTTCAGGGGGCCCCACGTGCATGCCGCATTTCATGGGGGACCCAAATGCATGCCGCATGTCATGGGGGCCATAAATGCACGCGGCATGTCATTGGGGCCCCACGTGCATACCACATGTCATGGGGGCCCCAAATGCATGCCGCATGTACTGGGGGGCCCACGTGCATGCTGCATGTCATGGGGCCCCAAATGCATGCCGCATGTCATGGGGGCCCCAAATGCATGCCGCATGTCATGGGGCCCCCAAATGCATGCAGCATGTCTGGGGGCCCACAAATGCATGCCGCATGTCATGGGGGAACAACCTGCATGCCGCATGTAATGGGGGATTCAAATGCATGCCGCATGTCATGGGGGTCACACATGCATGCTGCATGTCATGGGGGCCCCAAATGCATGCCGCATATCATGGGGGCCCCGCAGGCATTCCGCATGTCATGGGGGGATCACGTGCATGCCGCATGTCATGGGGGCCTCACGTGCATGCCGCATGTATTGGGGGCCCCCAACTTGCATGCCGCATGTCTCAGGTACCCCAAATGCATGCAGCATGTTATGCAGGCCCCAAATGCATGCCGCATGTCATGGGGGCCCAAATGCATGACGCATGTCATGGGGGCCTCACGTGCATGCCGCATGTATTGCGGGCCCCAACTTGCATGCCGCATGTCTCAGGTACCCCAAATGCATGCAGCATGTTATGCAGGCCCCAAATGCTTGCCGCTTGTCATGGGGGCCCCACGTGCATGCCTCATGTTACGGGGGCCACGAATGCATGCCGCATGTCATAGGGGCCCCACGTGCATACTACATGTCATGGGGGCCCCAAATGCATGCCGCATGTCATGGGGGCCCCACATGCATGCCACATGTCATGGTGGCCCCACGTGTATGCCTCATGTTACGGGGGCCACGAATGCATGCCGCATGTCATAGGGGCCCCACGTGCATACCACATGTCATGGGGCCCCAAATGCATGCCGCATGTCATGGGGGCCCCACATGCATGCTACATGTCATGGGGGCCCCAAATGAATGTCGCATGTCAAGGGGGCCCCACGTGCATGACGCATGTCATGGGGACCCACATGCATGCCGCATGTCATGGAGGCCCCCATGACATGCGGCATGCATTTGGGGGCCCCACATGCATGCCGCATGTCATGGGGGGCCAAATGCTTGCCGCATGTCATGAGGGCCATAAATGCATGCCGCATGTCATGGGAGCCCCACAAGCATGCCACATGTCATGGGGGCCCCAAATGAATGTCGCATGTCAAGGGGGCCCCACGTGCATGCCGCATGTCATGGGGGCCCCAAATGCATGCCGCATGTCACGGGGGCCCCGCAGGCATTACACATGTCATGGGGGCCCCAAATAAATGCCGCATTTCATGGGGGCCCCATTTGCATGCCACATGTCTTGGGGCCCACACATGCATGCCGCATGTCATAGGGGCCCCACATGCATGGCGCATTTCATGGGGGCCCTACATGCATGCCGCATGTCATGGGGGCCCCAAATGCATGCGTCAAGTCATGGGGCCCCAAATGCATGCAGCATGTCATAGGGGCCCCACATGCATGGTGCATGTCATGGGGGCCCCACATGCATGCCTCATGTCACGGGGGCCCCAAATGCATGCCACATATCATGGGGGCCCCACATGCATGCCGCATATATTGGGGCCTCAATTGCATGCCGCATGTCATGAGGGCCCCGCATGCATGCCGCATGTCAATGGGGCCCCGTAGGCATTCCGCATGTCATGGGGGCCTCACGTGCATTCCGCATGTCATGGGGGTCCCACGTGCATGCTTCATGTCATTGGGGCCCCACGTGCTTGCCGCTTGTCATGGGGGCCCCACGTGCATGCCTCATGTTACGGGGCCACGAATGCATGCCGCATGTCATAGGGGCCCCACGTGCATACCACATGTCATGGGGCCCCAAATGCATGCCCCATGTCATGGGGGCCCCACATGCATGCCACATGTCATGGGGGCCCCAAATGAATGTCGCATGTCAAGGGGGCCCCACGTGCATGACGCATGTCATGGGGACCCACATGCATGCCGCATGTCATGGAGGCCCCCATGACATGCGGCATGCATTTGGGGGCCCCACATGCATGCCGCATGTCATGGGGGGCCAAATGCTTGCCACATGTCATGAGGGCCATAAATGCATGCCGCATGTCATGGGAGCCCCACATGCATGCCACATGTCATGGGGGCCCCAAATGAATGTCGCATGTCAAGGGGGCCCCACGTGTATGCCGCATGTCATGGGGGCCCCAAATGCATGCCGCATGTCATGGGGGCCCCAAATGCATGCCGCATGTCATGGGGGCCCCCAAATGCATGCAGCATATCTTGGGGCCCACAAATGCATGCCGCATGTCATAGGGGTCCCACATGCATGGCGCATTTCATGGGGTCCCACATGCATGGCGCATTTCATGGGGGCCCCAAATGCATGCCGCATGTCATAGGGGCCCCACATGCATGGCGCATGTCATGGGGGCCCCACATTCATACCGCATGTCATTGATGCCCCAAATGCATGCCGCATGTAATGGGAGGCCCCATGCATGCCACATGTCATGGGGGCCCCAAATGAATGTCGCATGTCAAGTGGGCCCCACGTGCATGCCGCATGTCACGGGGCCCCAAATGCATGCCGCATGTACAGGGGGCCCCACGTGCATGCCGCATTTCATGGGGGACGCAAATGCATGCCGCATGTCATGGGGCCGCCAAATGCATGCAGCATGTATTGGGGCCCACAAATGCATGCCGCATGTCATAGGGGTCCCACATGCATGGGGCATTTCATGGGGGTCCCAAATGCATTGCCATGTCATGGGGGCCCCAAATGCGTGCCGCATATCATGGGGGCCCCAAATGCATGCAGCATGTCATGGGGGCCCCACGTGCATGCCACATGTAATTGCCCCCCCAAATGCATGCCGCATGTCATAGGGGCCCCACATGCATGGAGCATGTCATTGGGGCCCCACATGCATGCCGCATGTCATGGGGGCCCCACGTGCATACTGCATGTCATGGGGGCCCCAAATGCATGCTGCATGTCATGGGGGCCCCAAATGCATGCCGCATGTCATGGGGGCCCCACGTGCATGCCGCATGTCATGGGGGCCCCGCAGGCATTCCGCATGTCATGGGGGCCCCAAATGCATGCCGCATTTCATGGGGGCCCCACGTGCATGCCGCATGTCATGGGGCCCCCCAAATGCATGCAGCATGTCTTGGTGCCCTCAAATGCATGCCGCATGTCATAGGGGTCCCACCTGCATGCCGCATGTCATGGGGGAACCACCTGCATGCCGCATGTAATGGGGGATTCAAATGCATGCCGCATGTCATGGGCGTCCCACATGCATGCCTCATGTCATGGGGGCCCCAAATGAATGCCGCATATCATGGGGGCCCCGCAGGCATTCCGCATGTCATGGCGGCCTCACGTGCATGCCGCATGTCATGGGGGCCTCACATGCATGCCGCATGTATTGGGGGCCCCAACTGCATGGCGCATGTCTCAGGTACCCCAAATGCATGCAGCATGTTATGCAGGCCCCAAATGCATGCCGCATGTCATGGGGGCCCAAATGCATGACGCATGTCATGGGGGCTCCACGTGCATGCCGCATGTAATGGGGCTCCCAAATTCATGTCGCATGTCATAGGGGCCCCACGTGCATTCCGCATGACATGGGGGCCGCAAATGCATGCCGCATGTCATGGGGGCCCCACGTGCATGCCGCATGTAATGGGGGATTCAAATGCATGCCGCATGTCATGGGGGTCCCACATGCATGCCACATGTCATTGGGGCCCCACAGGCATTCCGCATGTCATGGGGGACTCACGTGCATTCCGCACGTCATGTGGGCCCCACGTGCATGCTGCATGTCATTGTGGCCCCACGTGCATGCCGCATGTCACGGGGGCCCCGCAGGCATTCCACATGTCATGGGGGCCCCAAATAAATGCCGCATTTCATGGGGGCCCCACATGCATGCCACATGTCACGGGGTCCCCGCAGGCATTCCACATGTCATGGGGGCCCCAAATAAATGCCGCATTTCATGGGGACCCCATGTGCATGCCACATGTCTTGGGGCCCACAAATGCATGCCGAATGTCATAGGGGCCCCACATGCATGGCGCATTTCATGGGGGCCCCAAATGCGTGCCGCATATCATGGGGGCCCCAAATGCATGCAGCATGTCATGGGGGCCCCACGTGCATGCCACATGTCATTGGGGGCCCACATGCATGCCGCATGTCATGGGGGCCCCACTTGCATGCAGCATGTAATGGGGATCCAAATGCATGACGCATGTCATGGGGGTCCCACGTGCATGCCGCATGTCATGGGGGCCCCACATGCATGCCGCATGTCATGGGGGCACCACTTGCATGCAGCATGTAATGGGGGATCCAAATGCATGACGCATGTCATGGGGGTCCCACATGCATACCACATGTCATGGGGGAACCAAATGCATGCCGCATGTCCTGGGGGCCCCACATGCATGACACATTTCATGGGGGACCCAAATGCATGCCGCATGTCATGGGGTCCCCAAATGCATGCCGCATGTCATGAGGGACCCACGTGCATGCTGCATGTCATGGGGGCCCCACTTGCATGCCGCATGTCATGAGGGTGCCGCATGCATGCCGCATGTCTTGGGGCCCACAAATGCATGCCGCATGTCATAGGGCCCCACATGCATGGCGCATTTCATGAGGGCCCAAATGCATGCCGCATGTCATGGGAGCCCCACATGAATGTCGCATGTCAAGGGGGCCCAACGTGCATGCCGCATGTATTGGGGGCCCCAAATTCATGCCGCATATCATGAGGGCCCTGCATGCATGCCGCATGTCATGGGTGCCCCGCAGGCATTCCGCATGTCATGGGGGCCCAAATGCATGCCGCATGTAATGGGAGCCCCCATGCATGCCACATGTCATGGGGGCGCCAAATGAATGCCGCATGTCAAGGGGGCCCCACGTGCATGCCGCATGTCATGGGGGCCATAAATGCATGCGGCATGTCATAGGGGCCCCACGTGCATACCACATGTCATGGGGGCCCCAAATGCATGCCGCATGTACTGGGGGCCCCACGTGCATGCTGCATGTCATGGGGCCCCAAATGCATGCCGCATGTCATGGGGGCCCCAAATGTCCGCATGTCATGGGGGCCCCTTATTAGTAAGTAAATGAAAAAAAATCTCCAAGGATTAGAACTCATGAACTCATGCTTACAAGACAGGTGCATAAACCCAGTAAGCCACTGGAACATCACAGGTGCAAAGTTATGTCAAGAAGGGCAGTGAACAATGAATCACTATTAGGTAAGTTCAAAAAGAAATCCATTGGTTTCACTATGTTATTCTTAATGCCAATCTTTGCAGCGCATCATGACATATTGTTCTTGATGAACACGTAATACAGATTCTATATCTCACAATTGCACTATCTCAAGCCCAAAATCAATGCAAATTTCCATTGGCTCCATAGGAAGCTTATTAGTAAGTAAATGAAAAAGGCTCTCCAAGGATTAGAACTCAAGAACTCCTGTTTACAAGACAGGTGCATAAACCCAGTAAGCCACTGGAACAACACAGTTGAAAAGTTATGTCAAGAAGGGCAGTGAACAATGAATCACTATTAGGTATGTTCAAAAAGAAATCCATTGGTTTCACTTGGTATTATTAATGCCAATCTTTGCAGCGCATCATGACATATTGTTCTTGATGAACACGTAATACAGATTCTATATCTCAAAATCATTGCAAATTTCCATTGCTCCATAGGAAGCTTATTAGTAAGTAAATGAAAAAGACTCTCTATGGATTAGAACTAATGAACTCCTGTTTACAAGACAGGTGCATAAACCCAGTAAGCTACTGGAACATCACAGGTGCAAATTTATGTCAAGACGGGCAGTGAACAATGAATCACTATTTGGTAAGTTCAAAAAGAAATCCATTGGTTTTACTATGTTATTCTTAATGCCAATCTAAACAGCTTGTAATGACATATTGTTCTTTATGAACACTTAGTACAGATTCTATCTCACAATTGCACTATCTCAATCCCAAAATCAATGCAAATTTCCATTGCCTCTATAGGAAACTGATTGGTAAGTAAATGAAAAAAAGCTCTTTGAGGACTAGAACTCACAAAATCCTTTTTAAAAGACAGGGACATTAACCCACTAAGCCATTGGAACATCACAAGTGCAAAGTCATGTCAAGAAGGGCAGTGAACAATGAATCACTATTAGGTAAGTTCAAAAAGAAATCCATTGGTTTCACTATGTTATTCTTAATGCTAATATTTGCAGCGCATCATGACATATTGTTCTTGATGAACACGTAATACAGATTCTATATCTCACAATTGCACTATATCAAGCCCAAAATCAATGCAAATTTCCATTGGCTCCATAAGAAGGTTATTAGTAAGTAAATGAAAAAAACTCTCCAAGGATTAGAACTCATGAAATCCTTTTTACAAGACAGGTGCATTAACCCAGTAAGCCACAACAACATCACAGGTGCAAATTTATGTCAAGAAGGGCAGTGACCAATGAGTCACTATTAGGTAAGTTCAAAAATAAATCCATTGGTTTTACTATGTTATTCTTAATGCCAATCTAAACAGCTTGTAATGACATATTGTTCTTTATGAACACTTAGTACAGATTCTATCTCACAATTGCACTATCTCAGTCCCAAAATCAATGCAAATTTCCATTGGCTCCATGGGAAGCTTATTAGTAAGTAAATGAAAAAAAATCTCCAAGGATTAGAACTCACGAACTCCTGTTTAAAAGACAGGGACATTAACCCACTAAGCCATTGGAACATCACAAGTGCAAAGTGATGTCAAGAAGGGCAGTGAACAATGAATCACTATTAGGTAAGTTCAAAAAGAAATCCATTGGTTTGACTATGTTATTCTTAATAGTAATCTTTGCAGCGCATCATGACATATTGTTCTTGATGAACACGTAATACAGATTCTATATCTCACAATTGCACTATCTCAAGCCCAAAATCAATGCAAATTTCCATTGGCTCCATAGGAAGCTTATTAGTAAGTAAATGAAAAAGGCTCTCCAAGGATTAGAACTCAAGAACTCCTGTTTACAAGACAGGTGCATAAACCCAGTAAGCCACTGGAACAACACAGGTGAAAAGTTATGTCAAGAAGGGCAGTGAACAATGAATCACTATTAGGTATGTTCAAAAAGAAATCCATTGGTTTCACTTGGTATTATTAATGCCAATCTTTGCAGCGCATCATGACATATTGTTCTTGATGAACACGTAATACAGATTGTATATCTCAAAATCAATGCAAATTTCCATTGCTCCATAGGAAGCTTATTAGTAAGTAAATGAAAAAGACTCTCTATGGATTAGAACTCATGTTTACAAGACAGGTGCATAAACCCAGTAAGCCACTGGAACATCACAGGTGCAAATTTATGTCAAGACGGGCAGTGAACAATGAATCACTATTTGGTAAGTTCAAAAAGAAATCCATTGGTTTTACTATGTTATTCTTAATGCCAATCTAAACAGCTTGTAATGACATATTGTTCTTTATGAACACTTAGTACAGATTCTATCTCACAATTGCACTATCTCAATCCCAAAATCAATGCAAATTTATATTGGCTCTATAGGAAACTTATTGGTAGGTAAATGAAAGAAAGCTCTCTGAGGACTAGAACTCACAAACTCTTTTTAAAAGACAGGGACATTAACCCACTAAGCCATTGGAACATCACAAGTGCCAAGTGATGTCAAGAAGGGCAGTGAACAATGAATCACTATTAGGTAAGTTCAAAAAGAAATCCATTGGTTTCACTATGTTATTCTTAATGCTAATATTTGCAGCGCATCATGACATATTGTTCTTGATGAACACGTAATACAGATTCTATATCTCACAATTGCACTATCTCAAGCCCAAAATCAATGCAAATTTCCATTGGCTCCATGGGAAGCTTATTAGTAAGTAAATGAAAAAAAATCTCCAAGGATTAGAACTCATGAACTCATGCTTACAAGACAGGTGCATAAACCCAGTAAGCCACTGGAACATCACAGGTGCAAAGTTATGTCAAGAAGGGCAGTGAACAATGAATCACTATTAGGTAAGTTCAAAAAGAAATCCATTGGTTTCACTATGTTATTCTTAATGCCAATCTTTGCAGCGCATCATGACATATTGTTCTTGATGAACACGTAATACAGATTCTATATCTCACAATTGCACTATCTCAAGCCCAAAATCAATGCAAATTTCCATTGGCTCCATAGGAAGCTTATTAGTAAGTAAATGAAAAAGGCTCTCCAAGGATTAGAACTCAAGAACTCCTGTTTACAAGACAGGTGCATAAACCCAGTAAGCCACTCTAACAACACAGGTGAAAAGTTATGTCAAGAAGGGCAGTGAACAATGAATCACTATTAGGTATGTTCAAAAAGAAATCCATTGGTTTCACTTGGTATTATTAATGCCAATCTTTGCAGCGCATCATGACATATTGTTCTTGATGAACACGTAATACAGATTCTATATCTCAAAATCAATGCAAATTTCCATTGCTCCATAGGAAGCTTATTAGTAAGTAAATGAAAAAGACTCTCTATGCAAATTTATGTCAAGACGGGCAGTGAACAATGAATCACTATTTGGTAAGTTCAAAAAGAAATCCATTGGTTTTACTATGTTATTCTTAATGCCAATCTAAACAGCTTGTAATGACATATTGTTCTTTATGAACACTTAGTACAGATTCTATCTCACAATTGCACTATCTCAGTCCCAAAATCAATGCAAATTTCCATTGGCTCTATAGGAAACTTATTGGTAAGTAAACGAAAAAAAGCTCTATGAGGACTAGAACTCACGAACTCCTGTTTAAAAGACAGGGACATTAACCCACTAAGCCATTGGAACATCACAAGTGCAAAGTGATGTCAAGAAGGGCAGTGAACAATGAATCACTATTAGGTAAGTTCAAAAAGAAATCCATTGGTTTCACTATGTTATTCTTAATGCTAATATTTGCAGCGCATCATGACATATTGTTCTTGATGAACACGTAATACAGATTCTATATCTCACAATTGCACTATCTCAAGCCCAAAATCAATGCAAATTTCCATTGGCTCCATAGGAAGCTTATTAGTAAGTAAATGAAAAAGGCTCTCCAAGGATTAGAACTCATGAACTCCTGTTTACAAGACAGGTGCATAAACCCAGTAAGCCACTGGAACATCACAGGTGCAGAGTTATGTCAAGAAGGGCAGTGAACAATGAATCACTATTAGGTATGTTCAAAAAGAAATCCATTGGTTTCACTATGTTATTCTTAATGCCAATCTTTGCAGCGCATCATGACATATTGTTCTTGATGAACACGTAATAAAGATTCTATATCTCAAAATCAATGCAAAATTTCCATTGCTCCATAGGAAGCTTATTAGTAAGTAAATGAAAAAGACTCTCCATGGATTAGAACTCATGAACTCCTGTTTACAAGACAGGTGCATAAACCCAGTAAGCCACTGGAACATCACAGGTGCAAATTTATGTCAAGACGGGCAGTGAACAATGAATCACTATTTGGTAAGTTCAAAAAGAAATCCATTGGTTTTACTATGTTATTCTTAATGCCAATCTAAACAGCTTGTAATGACATATTGTTCTTTATGAACACTTAGTACAGATTCTATCTCACAATTGCACTATCTAAGTCCCAAAATCAATGCAAATTTCCATTGGCTCTATAGGAAACTGATTGGTAAGTAAATGAAAAAAAGCTCTTTGAGGACTAGAACTCACGAACTCCTTTTTAAAAGACAGGGACATTAACCCACTAAGCCATTGGAACATCACAAGTGCAAAGTCATGTCAAGAAGGGCAGTGAACAATGAATCACTATTAGGTAAGTTCAAAAAGAAATCCATTGGTTTCACTATGTTATTCTTAATGCTAATATTTGCAGCGCATCATGACATATTGTTCTTGATGAACACGTAATACAGATTCTATATCTCACAATTGCACTATCTCAATCCCAAAATCAATGCAAATTTCCATTGGCTCTATAGGAAACTTATTGGTAAGTAAGTCATGGGGGTCCACATGCATGCCGCATGTCATGGGGGCCCCATGTGCATGTCGCATTTCATGGGGGCCCCAAATGTATGCCGCATGTCATGAGGGCCCCAAATGCATGCCGCATGTCATGGAGGCCCCAAATGTATGCCGCATGTCATGGGGGCCCCAAATACATGCCGCATGTCATGGGGGCCCCCGTGCATGCCGCATGTCATGGGGGCCACAAATGCATGTCACATGTTTTGGGGCCCCCAAATACGTGCCACATGTCATGGGGGCCCCACGTGCTTGCCGCATGTTATGGAGTCCCCAAATGCATGCCGCCTGTCATGGGGGCCCCACGAGCATGCCGCATTTCCTTGGGGGCCCCAAATGCATGCTACATGTCAGGGGCCCCAAATGCTTGCTGCATGTCATGGAAGCCCCAAATACGTGCCGCTTGTAATGGAGGCCCCAAATGCATGCCGCATGTCATGGGGGCCCACATGCATACCGCTTGTCATGGGGGCAACACGTGCATACCGCATATCATGGGGCCCCACGTGCATGCCGCATGTCATGGGGGCCCCACATGCATGCCGCATGTCATGGGGGCCCCACATGCATGCCGCTTGTCATTGGACCCCGAATGCATGCCGCAAGTCATGGGGGCCCCACGTGCATGTCGCATGTCATGGGTGCCCCACGTGCATGACACATGTCATGGTTGCAACACGTGCATTCTGCATGTCAAGGCGGCCCTAAGTGCACGGCGCATGTCACGATTACCCCAAATGCATGTCACATGTCATGAGGGCCCCACGCGCATGCCGCATGTCATAAGGGGCCCCACATGCATTCCGCATGTCATTGGGGCCCCACGTGCATGCCGCTTGTCAAGGGGGCTCCAAATGCATGCTGCATATCAAGGGGGCCCCACGTGCATGCCGCATGTCATGGGGCCCCATGTGCATGCTGAATGTCAAAGGGGTCCCACGTGCATGCCGCATGTCACGGGTACCCCAAATGCATGCCACATGTCATGGTGGCCCCACATGCATGCCTCATGTCAAGAGGGGCCCAAATGCATGCCTCATGTCACGTGTACCCCAAATGCATGCCGCATGTCATGTGGCCCCAAGTGCATGCAGCAGGTCATGGGACCCCATGTGCATGCCGTATGTCATGGGTGTCCCACCCGCATGCCGCATGTCATGGGGACCCACATGCATGCCGCATGTCATTTGGGCCAACATGCATGCCGCATGTCATGGCGGCACCACATGCATACCGCATGTCATGGGGCTCCACGTGCATAGCACATGTCATGGGGCCCCAGGTGCAAGCCGCTTGTCATGAGGGCCAAGAAAGCATGCCGCATGTCATAGGGGCCCCAAATGCATGCCTCATGTCATGGGGGCCCCAAATGCATGCCTCATGTCGTGGGTGCCCCACGTGCATGCCGCATGTCATGGGGGCCCCACATGCATGCCACATGTCATGGGGGACCCATGTGCATGCCGCATGTCATGGGGGCCCCAAATGCATGCCACATGTCATGGGTACCCCAAATGCATGTTCCATGTCATGGGGTTCCCAAATGCATGCTGCTTGTCTTGAGAACCCAAATTGCATGCCGCATGCCATGGGGACCCTAAATGCATGCCTCATGTCATGGGGGCCCCATGTGCATGCCGCATGTCATGGGGCCCCATGTGCATCCTGAATGTCCTGGGGGTACCACGTGCATGCCACATGTCATGGGGGCCCCACATGCATGCTGCATGTCATGGGGGCCCCAAATGCAAAGTGCATGTCATGGGGGCCTCACGTGCATACCGCATGTCATGGGGACCCCCAAAGCTCGACTCATGTCATAAGGCCCCAAATGCATACTGCATGTCATGGGAGCTCCACATGCATGCCGCATGTCATGGGGGACCCACATGCATACCACATATCATTGGGGCAACACGTGTATACCGCATATCATGGGGCCCCACGTGCAGAACGCATGTCATTGGGGCCCCAAATGCATGCTGCATGTCATGGGGCCCCATGTGCATGCCACACGTCATGGGGGCCCACATGCATAATGCATGTCATGGGGGCAACACGTGCATGTCGCAAGTCATGGGGCACCATGTGAATGCCACATGTCATGGGGGCCTCAAATGCATGCCACATGTCATGGAGGCCCCAAATGCATGCCGAATGTCATTGGGGCCCCAAATGCATACTGCCTGTCATGGGATCTCCATATGCATGCCGCATGTCATGTGGCCCCATGTGCATGCCGCATGTCATGGGGGCCCCACATGCATGCCGCATGTCATGGGGGCCCACATGCATGCCGCATGTCATGGAGGCACCAAATGCATACCGCATGTCATGGGGCTCCACGTGCATACCGCATGTCTTGGGCCCCCAAGTGCATGCCGCATGTCATGGATGCCCCAAATGCATGCCGCATGTCATGGGGGCCTAAAAAACATGCCGCTTGTCATAGGGGCCCCAAATGCATGCCGCATGTCATGGGGGTCACACGTGCATGCCCCTTGTCATGGGGGCTCCACATGCATGCCACATGTCATGTAGGCCCCACGTGCATGCCACATTTCATTGGGGGCCCAAAATGCATGCTGCATGTCAGGGGCAACAAATGCATGCTGCATGTCATGGGGGCCCCAAATACGTGCCACATATCATGGGGGCACCAAATGCATGGGCCATGTCATAGGGGCCCCACATGCATGCCGCATGTCATGGGGCCCCAAATGCATGCTACATGTCATGGGGGCCTCAAATGCATGCTGCATGTGATGGGAGACCCAAATGCATGCCACATGTCATGGTAGCTCCACATGCATGCCAAATGTCATGGGGGCCCCAAATACGTGCCACATTTCATGAGGGCCCCACATGCCTGGTGCATGTCATAGGGCCCCACATTCATGATGCATGTCATGGAGGCCCCACATGCATGCCGCATGTCATGGGGCCTCACATGCATGCCGCATGTCATGGGGCCCCCAAATGTATGCTGCATGTCATGGGGGCCCAAATGCATGCCGCATGTCATGTGGTCCCCACGTGCATTCCGCATGTCATGGGGGCTCTACATGCATGCCGCATGTCATGGGGGCACCAAGTGCATGCCTCATGTCATGGGGGCCCCAAATGCATGCCGCATGTCATGGTGGCTCCAAAAGCATGCCGCATGTCATGGGGGCCCCAAATGTATGCCACATGTCATGGGGGCCCCAAGAGCATACCGCATGACATGGGGGCCCCAAGTGCTTGAGGCATGTCATGGGGGCCCAACATGCATGCCGCATGTCTTGGGTACCCCAAATGCATGTCGCATGTCATTTGGGCCCCACATGCATGAAGCATGTCATGGTGGCACCAAATGCATTCTACATATCATGGAGGCCCCACGTGCATGCCACATGTCATGGGGGCCCCAAATGCAAGCCACATGTCATGGGGGCCAAAAAAGCATGCCGCGTGTCATAGGGGCCCCAAATGCATTCCGAATGTCATGGGGGTCACACATTCATGTCGCATGTCATGGGGGCCCCACGTGCATTCCACATTTCATTGGGGGCCCCAAATGCATGCTGCATGTCTGGGGCCCAAAATGCATGCTGCATGTGATGGGGGCCCCAAATGCATGCAACATGTCATGGTAGCCCCACATGCATGCCACATGTCATGGGGGACCCACGTGCATGCCGCATGTCATGAAAGCCCCACGTGCATGCCGCATGTCATGGGGGCCCCACATGCATGCCACATGTCATGGGGGCCCCAAATGCATGCCACATGTCAGGGGGGCCCCAAATGCATGCCGTATGTCATGGGTGCCCCAAATGCATGCCGCTTGTCATGGGTACCCCAAATGCATGCCGCATATCATGTGTACCCCAAATGCATACCCCATGTCATGGGGGACCCACGTGCATACCGCATGTCATGGGGACCCCCTATGCATGCCTCATGTCATGGGGGCCCCAAATGCATACTGCATGTCTTGGGAGCTCCACATGCATGCCGCATGTCTTGTGGCCCCACGTGCATGCCGCATGTCATGGGGCCCCATGTGGATGCCGAATGTCATGGGGGTACCAATTTCATGCCGCATGTCATGGGGGACACTCATGCATACCGCATGTAATGGGGGCAACACGTGCATACCGCATATCATGGGGCCCCACGTGCATACCGCATGGCATTGGTCCCAAAATGCATGCCGCATGTCATGGGGCCCCATGTGCATGCCACATGCCATGGGGTCCACATCCATACCGCATGTCATTGGGGGAACATGTGCATACCGCATATCATGGGCCCCACATGCATACCGCATGTCATAGGTGCCCCAAATGCATGCCGCATGTCATGGGGCCCCATGTGCATGCCACATGTCATGGGGGCCCCAAATGCATGCCACATGTCATGGAGGCCCCAAATGCATGCCGCATGTCATTGGGGCCCCAAATGCATACTGCCTGTCATGGGACCTCCACATGCATGCCGCATGTCATGGGGCCCCATGTGCATGCTGCATGTCATGGGGGCCCCAAATGCATGCCGCATGTTATGTGGCCCCAAGTGCATGACGTATCTTATGGGGCCCCATGTGCATGCCGCATGTCATGGGGGCCCACATGCATGCCACATGTCATGGGGGCACCACATGCATACCGCATGTCATGGGGCTCCACGTGCATACCGCATGTCATGGGGCCCCACGTGCATGACGCATGTTATGGGTGCCCCAAATGCATGCCGCATGTCATGGGGGCCAAAAATGCATGCCACATGTCATGGGGGCCACACGTGCATGACACATGTCATGTGGGCTCCACATGCATGCCACATGTCAACGAGGCCCCACGTGCATGCCACATTTCATTGGGGGCCCAAATGCATGCTGCATGTCAGAGGCCACAAATGCATGCTGCATGTCATGGGGCCCCACATGCATGCCCCATGTCTTGGGGGCCTCAAATGCATGCTGCACATGATGGGGGACCCAAATGCATGCCACATGTCATGGGGGCCCCAAATGCATGCCGCATGTCATGTGGCCCCAAGTGCATGACGCATGTCATGGGGCCCCTTGTGCATGCCGCATGTCATGAGGGCCCACATGCATGCCACATGTCATGGGGGCCCCAAATGCATGCCGCATGTCATGTGGCCCCAAGTGCATGCCGCATGTCATGGGGCCCCTTGTGCATGCCGCATGTCATGAGGGCCCACATGCATGCCACATGTCATGGGGGCACCACATGCATACCGCATGTCATGGGGCTCCACGTGCATACCGCATGTCATGGGGCCCCACGTGCATGACGCATGTTATGGGTGCCCCAAATGCATGCCGCATGTCATGGGGGCCAAAAATGAATGCCACATGTCATGGGGGCCACACGTGCATGACACATGTCATGGGGGCTCCACGTGCATGCCACATTTCATTGGGGGCCCAAATGCATGCTGCATGTCAGAGGCCACAAATGCATGCTGCATGTCATGGGGCCCCACATGCATGCCCCATGTCTTGGGGGCCTCAAATGCATGCTGCACGTGATGGGGGACCCAAATGCATGGCACATATCATGGTAGCCGACACGCATGCCGCATGTCATGGGGGCCTCAAATACATGCCACATGTCATGGGGGCCCCACATGCATGGTGCATGTCATAGGGGCCCCACATGCATGCCGCATGTCATGGGGCCCCACATGCATGCCGCATGTCATGGGGGCCTCAAATGCATGCTGCATGTCATGGGAGCCCCAAATGCATGCCGCATGTCATGGGGTCCCCACATGCATTCCGCATGTCATGGGGGCTCTACATCCATGCCGCATGTCATGAGGGCACCAAGTGCATGCCGCATGTCATGGGGGCCCCAAATGCATGCCGCATGTCATGGGGGCTCCAAATGCATGCCGCATGTCATGGGGGCCCCAAATGCATGCCACATGTCATGGGGGCCCCAAGAGCATGCCACGTGACATGGGGGCCCCACGTGCTTGACGCATGTCATGGGGGCCCCACATGCATGCCGCATGTCTTGAGTACCTCAAATGCATGTCGCATGTCATTTGGGCCCCACATGCATGACGCATGTCATGGTGGCCCCAAATGCATTCTACATATCATGGAGGCCCCACATCCATGCCGCATGTCATGGGGGCCCCAAATGCAAGCCGCCTGTCATGGGGGCCAAAAAAGCATTCCGCATGTCAAGGGGACCCCAAATGCATGCCTCATGTCATGGGGGCCACAAATGCATGCTGCATGTCATGGGGCCCCACATGCATGCCCCATGTCTTGGGGGCCTCAAATGCATGCTGCACGTGATGGGGGACCCAAATGCATGGCACATGTCATGGTAGCCGACACGCATGCCGCATGTCATGGGGGCCTCAAATACGTGCCACATGTCATGGGGGCCCCACATGCATGGTGCATGTCATAGGGGCCCCACATGCATGCCGCATGTCATGGGGCCCCACATGCATGCCGCATGTCATGGGGGCCTCAAATGTATGCTGCATGTCATGGGGGCCCCAAATGCATGCCGCATGTCATGGGGTCCCCACATGCATTCCGTATGTCATGGGGGCTCTACATCCATGCCGCATGTCATGAGGGCACCAAGTGCATGCCGCATGTCATGGGGGCCCCAAATGCATGTCGCATGTCATGGGGGCTCCAAATGAATGCCGCATGTCATGGGGGCCCCAAATGCATGCCACATGTCATGGTGGCCCCAAGAGCGTGCCGCGTGACATGGGGGCCCCACGTGCTTGACGCATGTCATGGGGGCCCCACATGCATGACGCATGTCTTGAGTACCCCAAATGCATGTCGCATGTCATTTGGGCCCCACATGCATGACGCATGTCATGGTGGCCCCAAATGCATTCTACATATCATGGAGGCCCCACGTCCATGCCGCATGTCATGGGGGCCCCAAATGCATGCTGCGTGTCTTGGGAACCCCAAATGCATGTCGCATGTCATGTGGCCCCATGTGCATGCCGCATGTCATGGGGACCCATGTGCATGCCGAATGTCATGGGGGTACCACGTGCATGCCACATATCATAGGGTCCCCACATGCATGCCTCATGTCATGGGGGCCCCAAATGCAAAGTGCATGTCTTGGGGGCCTCACGTGCATACCGCATGTCATGGGGACCCCCAAAGCTTGACTCATGTCATGGGGGCCCCAAATACATACTGCATGTCATGGGAGCTCCACATGCATGCCGCATGTCATGTGGCCCCACGTGCATGCCGCATGTCATGGGGGACCCAAATGCATACCGCATATCATGGGGGCAACACGTGTATACCGCATATCATGGGGCCCCACGTGCATACCGCATGTCATGGGGGTCACACGTGCATGCCCCATGTCATGGGGGCTCCACATGCATGCCACATGTCATGTAGGCCCCACGTGCATGCCGCATTTCATTGGGGGCCCCAAATGCATGCTGCATGTCAGGGGCCACAAATGCATGCTGCATGTCATGGGGGCCCCAAATACGTGCCTCATATCATGGGGGCACCAAATGCATGGGCCATGTCATAGGGGCCCCACATGCATGCCGCATGTCATGGGGCCCCAAATGCATGCTGCATGTCATGTGGTCCCCACTTGCATTCCGAATATCATGGGGGCTCTACATGAATGCCGCATGTCATGGGGGCACCAAGTGCATGCCTCATGTCATCGGGGCCCCAAATGCATCACGCATGTCATGGTGGCTCCAAATGCATGCCGCATGTCATGGGGGCCCCAAATGCATGCCACATGTCATGGGGGCCCCAAGAGCATGCCGCATGACATGGGGGCCCCACGTGCTTGAGGCATGTCATGGGGGCCCAACATGTATGCCGCATGTCTTGGGTACCATAAATGCATGTCGCATGTCATTTGGGCCCCACATGCATGAAGCATGTCATGGGGGCCCGAAATGCAAGCCACATGTCATGGGGGCCAAAAAAGCATGCCGCATGTCATAGGGGCCCCAAATGCATTCCGCATGTCATGGGGGCCCCACGTGCATGCTGCATGTCTGGGGCCCCAAATACATGCTGCATGTGATGGGGGCCCCAAATGCATGCAACATGTCATGGTAGCCCCACATGCATGGGCCATGTCAAGGGGCCCCACATGAATGCCGCATGTCATGGGGGCCCCAAATGCATGCCGCATGTCATGGGGGCCCCACATACATGCCGCATGTCATGGGTACCCCAAATGCATGAAACATGTCATGGGGGCCCCACGTGCATGCCGCATGTCATGGAAGCCCCACGTGCATGCCGCATGTCATGGGGGCCCCACATGCATGCCACATGTCATGGGGGACCCAAATGCATGCCACATGTCATGGGGGCCCCAAATGCATGCCGTATGTCATGGGTGCCCAAAATGCATGTCGCATGTCATGGGTACACCAAATGCATGCCGCATGTCATGTGTACCCCAAATGCATGCCCCATGTCATGAGGGACCCACGTGCATACTGCATGTCATGGGAGCTCCACATGCATGCCGCATGTCATGTGGCCCCACGTGCATGCCGCATGTCATGGGGCCCCATGTGCATGCCGAATGTCATGGTGGTACCAATTTCATGCCGCATGTCATGGGGGACACTCATGCATACCGCATGTCATGGGGGCAACACGTGCATACCGCATATCATGGGGCCCCACGTGCATACCGCATGGCATTGGGGCCCAAAATGCATGCCGCATGTCATGTGGCCCCATGTGCATGCCACATGCCATGGGGGCCCACATGCATACCGCATGTCATGGAGTGAACATGTGCATACCGCATATCATGGGCCCCACGTGCATACCGCATGTCATAGGTGCCCCAAATGCCTGCCGCATGTCATGGGCCCCATGTGCATGCCACATGTCATGGGGGCGCCAAATGCATGCCACATGTCATGGAGGCCCCAAATGCATACCGCATGTCATGGGGCTCCACGTGCATACCGCATGTCATGGGGCCCCACGTGTATGACGCATGCCATGTGTGCCCCAAATGCATGCCGCATGTCATGGGGGCCAAAAAAGCATGCCGCATGTCATAGGGGCCCCAAATGCATGCCACATGTCATGGGGGCCGCAAGAGCATACCGCATGACATGGGGGCCCCAAGTGCTTGAGGCATGTCATGGGGGCCCAACATGCATGCCGCATGTCTTGAGTACCCCAAATGCATGTCGCATGTCATTTGGGCCCCACATGCATGAAGCATGTCATGGGGGCCCCAAATGCATTCTACATATCATGGAGGCCCCACGTGCATGCCGCATGTCATGGGGGCCCCAAATGCAAGCCACATGTCATGGGGGCCAAAAAAGCATGCCGCATGTCATAGGGGCCCCAAATGCATTCCGCATGTCAACAGCTGGACCTTTGGATTTTGGAAATGTTTGCGGTTTTTGACCAGATTCGCGTCAGGCGCTCCCACACTCGTCCCGAGGGGACGAGCATCTCCGGAATTTGCGATTAAGCCTCGGCGTCCGCGCTACAGTTTTCTGGCTCTGGAACGCACGCGGTTTGGAGCTGGACGCCGATATTCGGCGTGCCGCACTCTTATCACATGCCGGACGCGCTGTACTTTTTTCGTAACGTTTCGAGATAAAAAGATTTTTCAAAAGAAATCCTCTCTGCCATCTTCTTTAATAGCCAGCTCTCACCTACAATAGCCAGCCCTCACGAAAAAACTTTGCCGCTGGACGACGCAACGCTCGCCATTTTACAGATCCAGCCCGGGAGATGCTCTGCACGCCGCCCCGGGTCGATCCGACGCCATTAAGGCTCCGAAAAAAGGCTTGCAAAAACCTCGTCTGTTCCAGGTCCGAAAAACAAGCCATTTAGCCAGCCCTCACAACATTTCATCACTTGGAAATGACCACCAGATGGCATCTGTGCTTTAAATATCATTCATTACTTGTCAGCCAGAATTCAGCTGCATTTCTGGAAATTGAACACTGGATGGCAGCTGTGCTTTAAAAGCCATTCACTCGTTCATGATAGACCCTCACAGGAAACACACAATAAGGAGATTTTTCACTTATCCTTCGGTGGAAAGGCTGTGATGGGGGGAGGGGATGATGATGTAGCATTTTTGTCTCTGTTGTTTCACTGAGATTAGGACTTTCAATGTGCTGCTGCCTGACCTTGTAAAACACTAACTCTTTTAACACAGATTGTGACCATATAATCAAATGAGAATAAGGAGTTTAATTAAAGGCATTTAAAAAGTTGCAATTTTATTACATCATTATTTAAAAAGACACAAAAATGGCAGCAATAATCACATCCATAGATGGAGCCCATATTTCATATCAAAAGTAGGTAAAAGTAAATAGAGCATGTGACCATGTTGTAAAACACTTAAAGTTGTGTAAAAACCGTGGCGTAGGAACGGGCGGTGAAATAAGCGCGCCAAAAAAACTATAAAGTTTAAGGTTTTTTTCCGTAATTCATCAGATGAGCGTGATAACGGACGCTGCACTGAATGGCGGCGCATAGGAACGGGCGGTGAAATAAGCGCGCCTAAACAACTATAAAGTTTACGTTTTTTTTCCGTAATCCATCAGATGAGCGTGATAACGGTTGCTGTGCTGAACGGCGGCACGTAGGAACGGGCGGTGAAATAAGTGCGCCAAAAAAACTATAAAGTTTACGTTTTATTTCTGTAATTCATCAGATGAGCGTGATAACGGACGCTGCGCTGAACGGCGGCGCGTAGGAACGGGCGGTGAAATAAGCGCGCCAAAAAAACTATAAAGTTTACGTTTGTTTTCCGTAATTCATCAGATGAGCATGATAACGGACGCTGTGCTGAACAGCGGCACGTAGGAACGGGCGGTGAAATAAGTGCACCAAAAAAACGATAAAGTTTACGTTTTTTTTCTGTAATTCATCAGATGAGCGTGATAACGGACGCTGCACTGAACGGCGAAGCGTAGGAACGGGCGGTGAAATAAGCGCGCCAAAAAAACTATAAAGTTTACGGGTTTTTTCCGTAATTCATCAGATGAGCGTGATAACGGAAGCTGCGCTGAACGGTGGCGCGTAGTAACAGGCGGTGAAATAAGCGTGCCAAAAAACTATAAAGTTTACTTTTTTTCCATAATTCATTAGATGAGCGTGATAACGGAAGCTGCGCTGAACGGCGGCGCGTAGGAACGGGCGGTGAAATAAGCGCGCCAAAAAAACTATAAGGTTTACGTTTTTTTTCCGTAATTCATCAGATGAGCGTGATAACGGAAGGTGCGCTGAACCGCGGCGCGTAGGAACGGGCGGTGAAATAAGCGCGCCAAAGAAACTATAAAGTTTACGTTTTTTTCCATAATTCATTAGATGAGCATGATAACGGAAGCTGTGCTGAACGGCGGCGCGTAGGAAAAGGCAGTGAAATAAGCGCGCCAAAAAAACTATAAAGTTTACGTTTTTTTTCCGTAATTTATCTGATGAGCGTGATAACGGACACAGCCCTTAACGGCGGCGTCAGAGCGACTTTTTTTTGTTGCAGATTGAATTTTAAGTGCTTTTGGTATCATCAAACCTGTAGCCAGCTCTCATCCTCATTGAGCTATTCCAAGGGTGAGGGCTGGCTACGGGTCGCCCTGGAGGCACCTGTAGCCAGCTCTCATCCTCATTGAGCTATTCCAAGGGTGAGGGCTGGCTAGGGGTCGCCCTGGAGGCACCTGTAGCCAGCTCTCATCCTCATTGAGCTATTCCAACGGTGAGGGCTGGCTAGGGGTCGCCCTGGAGGCACCTGTAGCCAGCTCTCATCCTCATTGAGCTATTCCAAGGGTGAGGGCTGGCTAGGGGTCGCCCTGGAGGCACCTGTAGCCAGCTCTCATCCTCATTGAGCTATTCCAAGGGTGAGGGCTGGCTACGGGTCGCCCTGGAGGCACCTGTAGCCAGCTCTCATCCTCATTGAGCTATTCCAAAGGTGTGGGCTGGTTACGGGTCGCCCTGGAGGCACCTGTAGCCAGCTCTCATCCTCATTGAGCTATTCCAAGGGTGAGGGCTGGCTACGGGTCGCCCTGGAGGCACCTGTAGCCAGCTCTCATCCTCATTGAGCTATTCCAAGGGTGAGGGCTGGCTAGGGGTCGCCCTGGAGGCACCTGTAGCCAGCTCTCGTCCTCATTGAGCTATTCCAAGGGTGAGGGCTGGCTACGTGTCGCCCTGGAGGCACCTGTAGCCAGCTCTCATCCTCATTGAGCGTGATAACGGACGCTGCGCTGAACGGCGGCGCATAGGAACGGGCGGTGAAATAAGCGCGCCAAAAAAACTATAAAATTTACGTTTTTTTTCCGTAATTCTTCAGATGAGCGTGATAACAGAAGCTGCGCTGAACGGCGGCGCGTAGGAACGGGCGGTGAAATAAGCGCGCCAAAAAAGCTATAAAGTGTACGTTTTTTTTCCATAATTCATTAGATGAGCGTGATAACGGAAGCTGCGTTGAACGGCGGCGCGTAGGAACGGGCGGTGAAATAAGCGCACCAAAAAAACTATAAAGTTTACGTTTTTTTTCCGTAATTCATCAAATGAGCGTGATAACGGACGCTGCACTGAATGGCGGCGTGTAGGAACGGGCGGTGAAATAAGCGCGCCAAAAAACTATAAAGTTTACGTTTTTTTTCCGTAATTCATCAGATGAGTGTGATAAAGGATGCTGTGCTGAACGGCGGCACGTAGGAACGGGCGGTGAAATAAGTGCGCCAAAAAAACGCTAAAGTTTACGTTTTTTTTCTGTAATTTATCAGATGAGCGTGATAACGGACGCAGCCCTTAACGGCGGCGTCAGAGCGACTTTTTTTTGTTGCAGATTGAATTTTAAGTGCTTTTGGTATCATCAAACCTGTAGCCAGCTCTCATCCTCATTGAGCTATTCCAAGGGTGAGGGCTGGCTAAGGGTCGCCCTGGAGGCACCTGTAGCCAGCTCTCATCCTCATTGAGCTGCTCCAAGGGTGAGGGCTGGCTACGGGTCGCCCTGGAGGCACCTGTAGCCAGCTCTCATCCTCATTGAGCTGCTCCAAGGGTGAGGGCTGGCTACGGGTCGCCCTGGAGGCACCTGTAGCCAGCTCTCATCCTCATTGAGCTGCTCCAAGGGTGAGGGCTGGCTACGGGTCGCCCTGGAGGCACCTGTAGCCAGCTCTCATCCTCATTGAGCTGCTCCAAGGGTGAGGGCTGGCTACGGGTCGGCCTGGAGGCACCTGTAGCCAGCTCTCATCCTCATTGAGCTGCTCCAAGGGTGAGGGCTGGCTAGGGGTCGCCCTGGAGACACCTGTAGCCAGCTCTCATCCTCATTGAGCTGCTCCAAGGGTGAGGGCTGGCTAGGGGTCGCCCTGGAGGCACCTGTAGCCAGCTCTCATCCTCATTGAGCTGCTCCAAGGGTGAGGGCTGGCTACGGGTCGCCCTGGAGGCACCTGTAGCCAGCTCTCATCCTCATTGAGCTGCACCAAGGGTGAGGGCTGGCTAGGGGTCGCCCTGGAGGCACCTGTAGCCAGCTCTCATCCTCATTGAGCTGCTCCAAGGGTGAGGGCAGGCTAAGGGTCGCCCTGGAGGCACCTGTAGCCAGCTCTCATCCTCATTGAGCTGCTCCAGGGGTGAGGGCTGGCTAGGGGTCGCCCTGGAGGCACCTGTAGCCAGCTCTCATCCTCATTGAGCTATTCCAAGGGTGAGGGCTGGCTAGAGGCAGCCGTGGACACACGATAGCCAGCCCTCATGGTGTTTGTGTTATTAAAGAAAAAAAATAAATTTGAGGGCTGGCTAGAGGCAGCCGTGGACACATGATAGCCAGCCCTCATGGTGTTTGTGTTATTAAAGAAAAAAAATAAATTTGATGGCTGGCTAGAGGCAGCCGTGGACACACTATATATATATATATATATATATATATATATATATATATATATATATATATTTCTGCAGTATCTGTGCATTATGAATCGTGATATGTGTTAAAGGGGCCCACTGAGACTTTCGCCTAGGGCCCACATAAACCTGGAGCCGGCCCTGCCCATGTGTGGTGATTATTGATTCCAGTACTAATAGGAATAGCAGGGGCACTAACAGCATGAATGGGGTGTTTATTTATTTGTATTTTGGATATTGTTTCTTCTGGTGTGTGAATATATGGCACTGACCAGTTTAATGCCCTGTATTTGTGTGGTTTTTGCCTTGGATTCTTACATTTTATTATATTGTCTGCTATAGCAGGGTTCCCCAACTCCAGTCCTCAAGGCCCACCAACAGGTCATGTTTTCAGGATTTCCTTAGTATTACACAGGTGATAATTGCATCACCTGCACAGGCAATAATTCCATCACCTGTGCAATACTAAGGAAATCCTGAAAACATGACCTGTTGGTGGGCCTTGAGGACTGAAGTTGGGGAACCCTGTGCTATAGTATATATTTTGTGCTATAGTGCATTACCTCTAATACTGGTGGCGGATTTGCCAGTCAGTATATTAATGTGCAAAATTGATCACCAGGGACAGCCTAAGTGTATATTTGATCTTTACTTGATCTATTACAATCATGTGTTTTTCTGGGATGGATTTTGGAGTAGGTGGGCTTTCCATTAGTGGGTAATTCCACTATATTAACTTTTACTTGTGTTTTCATGAATTGGATTGTGACATTGATTGTATGTATTTATAAAAAATATAATTCATTGTAATTTATTGAAGTATTGTCTAGATTGGGTGATCACTGCACAAGAGCATACCCCTTTTCTTCTTGCCGATGTTTATATATATTTCGTATGCTGCATGTTGATCCCATAGTGATTAGATGGTGCCCTCCATAACTTTGAGTTTGTGACAAAAGTATTCTTGGGGTGATACCTTTATCGACTAACCAGAAAATATATATATATATATATGCAAGCTTTCAGAGCATTAGAGGCTTCTTCTTCAGGCAACATTACAAATGAATTCATAAGATAAAAGGCACAGCATTGGAGAGATGTTACAAGAAGACATTTGTTCATGAGGTGTAAGTTGCAAAAGGCCTTGGGAATGTTTAATTATCTGGAGGTGTGAATTGTGTCCATGTAGTGAGTCATAAAGCTATGTTTTATCGTTAGTCCTGTTGTCAGTGAATTGAACATCCTTATCAATTTGAATTCCCAAATGTTTCTTTCTCTGTTGCCCTTGAAGTGACCTTTTAGTATCAAAACTTTTAGATTTTTCATACAGTGTCCCCTTCAGTGTCCAATTCAGACCTTCAGATAATTAAACATTCCCAAGGCCTTTCATTCATACAAAAAAACTAATTTGCTCTCCCTAACATATCAGTAGAAGACATCACAACTTACACCTCATGAAGAAATGTCTTGTTGTAACATCTCAAGTCCTTCTGCAGCCTTATCTCAATTGAATTAACATACAAACCAAAGCTTTTTTTTTTTTCTTTTTTCAAATGCTTCCTCAGGGTATATGAGAGCCTACAGTAGTTGGTGTATCTGAGTCTATATTCTGGCTTTTGAAGGAGCAACTTGCTAATTCTTACTATTGCTAGAAAATGGACTCTCCTGGAAATCCAGACCTGTTTCTCTGCAAGATATGCCTGAAGCTCTATAAAAACCTGCGCAGGCATCTAAAGACCGTATGCATGAAAACCCGTCAGGCGGAGATCGACAATGAAATCAAGAATACAAAAAGGAACATGCACAAGGTGGCTGAATCCCTTTCTGTTGTGCCTTATGACAGCCTCGATTTCAAAAACAGCCAATTTACAAGTGCTCAGGACTTCTTCACAGAATTTTTGGAAAGTCGAGGTTGCATCGTGACCGGAAAACCATCTGAAAGGTATGTATATGTTTCTTCATAATATTTCAGGGTTTTCTAGCATTTACCTATTCATTACCTATCCTAATTTTGCACGTAATTTTGTTTTTTACCTATATACATCTTATGCAATATATCTTAGTTGAGTGCTATCAAAATGGCTGAAAGACATGCCAACATAGTGCCAAAAAGTCTACCCCTACCCATCTAAGTAAGCTTCATACTTTATACTTTTATTTTTCTGTTAATCTAGATAGAAAAAAGGCTTGTTTTTTTTCAGTGAGCTAGTGTTACTTTTACCATATATTGTACTGTAAAATTGGGAAAAAATTCTATGTGCGCTTAAATTGCAAAACTGTGCAATTGCACTTTTTAACACTGCGTTCACTACATGGAGTGATGCCTCAGCTCAGCTCAGTATAACTTTGCGGATACCAAAAATGTATACTTTTGCTTTTATCTAAGTGCTGGAGAAAATTCTGAATTTTTTTAAAAAAAAAGTTTTGCACTTTGTGGTCATTTTTGCCAACCTATAGCATTATTTTTTGTGATCCATGTGATGACATTTTTTTGTGGCTAGGAGTGATGTATTCAAAGATATCATTTTTAGGTAGACAGTGTTTTGATCACCCAGTATTGAATTTTATTGGCGCATGTGTGTGCATATATATATATATATTTTTTTTTTTCTTCAATATAATAAAATATAATAACATAATGTAATTACCTTATAATAATGTAAATATAATATGGCATACTATAATAATATATTAATAATATAATTAATACACTATAAAAATATAAAATTGTATCTAATACAAGATAATATACATATAATATAACAATATAATATATTATATTATATTAAATATAATATAATGCTATATTAAATAATATATTACTAATATAATATGATATAATTAAAATGTATATAATCTAATATTGTAAATATAATATAATGTAGTAATAATAGAATTATAGTATGATATAATTACAATATAATAAGAATATCGTTTATGTGACAGCTGGCTACTGATGGTCCTAGATGTCCCTGTAGCTGGCTCTCACTTCTACTCCTAACTCAGATGTCTCAAAGCTCTCCTTTGCTATTGGGTCAAAACTAAGATTGTTGTCACTAGAATGGCCCTACAGGCACCACAATAGTGGTAAAGGGCCTTGACCAACCATCCAAGTCGCCTGCAAAGTTCTATATGTTGATACTCTCAATTATAGAGGAATTAATGCAGATTTTGGGTTTCTTTTTTAGGCCATCCACTGAAGAAGAGGAGCCTATGACACTTCCTCCTGAGGTTGAAGAAGCTAGGTAAGAACTATGCACCAGATTTCTAAAAACATTTGTAACAGCTTTACTATTATTAGTAAAGGAAGCTTATGATGTCAATAATCACCCTAATATATTCTTGCCTCTTTCAGTTCGAATGCCACGATGCCCATGCGGAAAAAACTTGCTGTGGTTGGGTTTCATAAGATGCACAGCTTAAGTTCCTCAATTTTACTGGCTTTTAAAAACTATTTAAAGGGAAAATGTACCGAATCGACCATAACACCGATGGTAAGTGTAATTTTATCATTTTGCGTGTGTTTGAGGAATCCTTACAGATGTGAACCCTGATGCATGATCATTTTTTTAAATTTTAGATACGAATCGTTTCTCGCTTTCTTTATTATGTAAACCCGGAAGACATCTCTGCTGACTTTTTAAAGAACTTGAAGGCCACTAGAGAATATTTTATTTCCTTGGAAAGCTTAAAGACCAATGAAGAAACAATAAAAAAGCATATTAGTCACCTGCGGAGATTTGTAACTTTTGTATGCTCAAAGGACTACCCCTATCTCCTTGACGAAGAAGCAAAAAATGCAGTTGAGCCCTTTAAGGAGACTTTGAGTGTTGTAGTAAAGAGATTAAACAAGAAGCTTGCAAAAGGCAGGAAGAGGGGGTAAGTAGCTCAAGTTTATACTACACCTGCAATTTAAATTTTTACTGTCATGGGGATGTAAAATGCCATAAAAACATCATGGGAAAGGTTGATTATTAGAAAGTCTAGATTTATTTATTACTTGTTCTGCCATGCAAGGTTGGAACAAAGTAATATTTAGCTCTTAGAAGCTCAGGCCAATCCCATATTTCCATTTCAATTGAATTCAAAATATTTTAACTTGCTAAAATGAGTTCATAATCACAAATGCGCAGAGGTTACATCTTCTGGCTCCATTATGGGATCGGTAAAATGGAACCCCTAGATAAAAGATTTGTCGAATGATGGAAACAAAGAATGCTAAATGTATCTAATGGGCTAACATGCAAAAAAAATAAATAAAAAGAATGAACCTGTAACATAACTCATTTTATCATCCACAGATTGGAATCCACGCCTGTGACTATGGCTGATTGCTGCAAAATTTTGAAAGTGGCAAAGCCTCACGTGACTGATATTTTTACACAGGCAGAAATTAGTAAGATGTTGAGTGATAAGGAGAAGACCCTAGCATGTTATTATCTTCAGGCTGTTATTATCTATAAGCATCTACGTAAGCCATCTGAGGCAAAAAATCTAATGGTAGGTTTAATTTAATTAACCAACTTAGCATATTGCTGACAGATGCTGCTTCACCATATCTTATGTATTTTCAATGTTTTTCTCTTAGTTAAAAGACTGGCTTGAAAGGGAGAAGTTAGATGTTGATGGACAGACCTTAACAGTGGTAAAGACAAAAAAAAATCTTTTGATACTGCAGGAGGAGGATGAGAAGGTAAAATGTTAAAAACATAACTCCTATAAAGCTGTGCTGTAGGTTCTTCAAGGTTTTGCCATTTGCAATCGCATCTTTAACACAGAGTTTCACTTTGACAGAATTTCAATACATATTTCGAAAAGATTAGGACAACTAATTAACCCAAGGATGCAGATACGGTGCCTACATTCTTTGTGTCCTGCAATGGACAACACATCAAGAATCCCGGCAAAGACATGGAGCGCTTCCATAATAAGTTCGTAAAAAATGAGGCCCTCCTTCTCTGCACTACCAAGCATTTAACAAGACTAACAAATGTTTTATCCACAGGTATCAGCTGCCCGTAAAAATATGGGTGATGGCAATAGACGCATACAAAAAGTGGGCTGAAGAATGTCTTTCACAGGTGGAAAGAGACCAGGCCAATGCGTACGTGCACTTTGTGTCCAGACCCGACATGGTGGATAAATCTCCATTTGCTGCAGGGATGTTAATTGTGGCTACACTGAAGGGAGATGAGCAAGCAGGAACCTCTGTGTAAGAGACCTAACTTTATCCCCACAGGCATTCCCAAAATCCATCTTTTTATTGCATGAGACTTAAGTAATTATGCCTTATTGTATATATGATTTCAACCAAATTCTTGGTTAAGTCGTCTAGTAGGTAACAATGCCTTTATGAGTTTTTCCTAACTTAACTGTTTTTTTTTTAACTTCACAGATGTACATTGCCCAAGAGAAGGAGGATCAGGGGAGAAGAGGACTGTGAGGGACAAGCAGATGAGGAAGAGACAGAAGGCGCTGGGTAGGAGACTGAACAGACACCCTATGATGCCACCACAATTAATTTCTCCACAGTACCATCCACACACAGTATGATGACCCAACTGTGCCTCCCTCCACTACCCTGGTGATGAATGGTGATCCCAGCACAGTAAAATCCTCAATTGTGATTCCCATACAGCCCTCCATGCAGTACATGGGGCCTACGTGCAGTATCATGGCCCCTACTATCACTGTACGTCGTATTAATACCCCCACACAGCCTTCCGCACAGTGTGATGGACCCCACGCAGACCTTCACACTGTATATTTGCTGGCATACAATATAGTGGCCCTCAAATAGTCATCCATAAGATATAAAGGCTCCTTCATAGCCATCCACATATTATAATGCCCTCCATAAATTCATTCAAATATTATAATGGCCCCGCATACCTTATGGATGGGAAATGGGCCCTACATAGTAGTTCTCCATATGGTATAATGCACCTCCCATTGCCTTCTATATAGAATAATACTTTCCCATAGTTTTCTGTATATTACAATGCATCACCCATAGTCCTCCATATAACTTATTGTAACCTCCATATAACATATTGCAGCCTTTATGCAATATTATGTAATCTCCATACTACTCAATATATAAAGCAGCCTCTATAGTTCATCATATTGTATAATGTAGGCTCTATAATCCTCCATATAGTATAATGTAGCTTCTTTAATTATCCATATTGCATAATGTAGCCTCTATAATCCTCTGTATAGCATACAGCTTCTATATTCCTTCATATAGCATAATGTAGCATCTGTCATCTTGCATATAGGATAATGTGGCCCTACAGTCCTGTCCTCTATATCATAATGGGGCCCCATAGTTAATGGTTAATATATTTAATTTTGTATTAAGCAAAAAATCATTCTCTAACCAATAATCTATTATACAAATAAATAGCGGCACTTTCCGTAAAGTAATTCTGCCTTTTAGTATATGATGAATTCCAAATTCTTGGTTAAGTAGTCCGGTGAGGAACAACACCATTTTTAGTATATTCTAATTTACCATCTATCCATTAAACTTTACAGAAGTTCCATTGACATCACAGGAGAAGGCGGCGGCAATCGGAGACATTCTGAAGCGGCAGAAATCCATGAGGAAGAGGCAGTCCAGCAGACTGACAATGCTCAAAAAGAGCTCTATTTCAACAGATTAATTGAAAAGTACCCTGTAGGAGTAAACACCCAATTACCATCCCTGTCCACCTGCAGTCAGTACACAGAGCGTTTCGCACACTACTGTCGGGACAAGTGGAGGCGAGACCAATACAATCTACGCGTTTCAAGTGCTGTCGGTAAGTTTTTTTTCTCTTTCTTTAAATTTAAATCTGTCTACTTGATGTTATTGTATTCTTTGGGATGTGCTGCCTGAATATTTTTTTTGCTGAATATTTTACAGTATTTTCTCTTTTTTAGATTATTTCAGGCTTTTCCCCAAAGAAGATGATTTAAAGCACTATCTGAATCAACAGCATTGGACGTCCAACCTACCTGTCCTAGTAGATGTCCAACGTGGATGGAAGCCCAAACCAAAAAGAGGGGATACAGAGAACATTGCCAGACTTCAAGAAAAGCTAAAATTGCAAACGTGGACAGGCCTAATGATTGTAAATGAACGAGGCAAAGGTGAAGGACTGTGCACAACTCGTGCTTTTAGTAAAGGAGAAGTCATTTGTGACTATCATGGAGTGCTTAGAGAAGGAGCTGAGGCTTGCAAAATACAGGCAACTCTGAACGAGGATGAATGTTATATGTTTTTTTTCTTCATTGGTGAAAAGCAGTGGTGTATTGATGCCAGGGAGGTTCCGTGCAGTTGTCACCCAGACATGCCTTCCACATTTGGGCGAAAAATGAATCATTCTTATAAAAATTACAACGTCAAACCAATCCTTAAATTTATAATTGATGGTAACACGCCATCAATACTATTTCTGGCTAATTGCGATATCAAACCAGGGACAGCGCTTTTGTTCGATTATGGAGTGAAACCTAATGACTATGGAGAAGGTTCAGATATCCCATGGCTGACAACGTGACATTTAAGGTACCATTACACTCTTCAATATCGTGTGCGATATTGCACAAGCGTCAGGTGTTTCACATCGCACACACTATCCTTAATTGATCGTACGTGCGCTGTTACATGCTATATCGTAGATAACGCATGTACAATGTTGCGATGCAGCGCTATTCTGTACCATGCTGCGATTCTGCAAATTCAATGCAAAGTATAGGTGAATCGTATGGTTCCATGCTTCAATGCTGCAGCCTGCACGATGGTTAATTACACGACGATCGTGAGATTTGAGGTCAGGATCTCAAATCAAACAAATAATACTGGATAAATAAATATCCAGTTCTACATGCAGACATGCTATACACATCTACTCCCATTCACACTTAAATGATATCACAGCAGACCTCGGTCATATCAGACCTGCCAACTTATACCACTCTAAGTGCCCAGAAAATGTAATGTTATTATTTATATCAGGTGGAGAGCACCAATCGAACCTAGGGTCACAACAAGGTCCATGAAGACAGGGATGCAGTTGAGGAAAAGGAAACACCCAGGGTAATTGGTCAATATACTCATTCACATTGTCCTTGAACAATAAACATTTCTGTTTTAACATATGTATTCCCCTTCTTTCCTTTAAAGAGATTAAGAAGACGGCAGTAATCAGCTCCCAAGAAAGAATGAGGCGTTTCGGAGACTAAAGTTCCGGTCTTGTTAAAGTTTTTGAATTCATGTTTTATTTGTTTCTTTTCTGTTCTAGGTTGTTCTACAATTCCAGGTGAACGGGGCCCTCGAAGCAATGGGAGAAGATTTTCTTTATTATAAACATTTGTACTGTTTGTATTAGTGTTAAAGGGATTCTGTCACCAGGTTTTAGCCATCTCATCTGAGCGCACCATAATGTGGACACAGAGATCTTTATTCCAGTGATGTATCACTTACTAGGCTGCTCAGTGTAGTTTGCATTAAAACACTGTTAAATCATCTGGAGATTATCATTAGAGCACTACTCCAGTAGTCCAGTCATACTTGGGAGCTGCCAAATCTGCAACAGAGAAAACAGTAATTTTATCAAAATGACAGCAAGGAGCTCAGTAAGTGAAACATTGCTGGATCAGGATTTCTATCTCTACATTATGCTGCTGTCAGATGGGATGTCAAAAACCTGGTGACACAGTCCCTTTAATAACTATTTTAAAGCTAAATATAAATAGTCCTATGGCTATGATGAAACAATTCTGACAACTGTTCAAATGGCACAATCATTTACTACCGTCAGGTTTCTGAGCCGTTTAGTCTAATGCTTTGTCAGTATTACTAGAATCCATAATAATTTAAAGGTCAGGTAGCCATAAAAGTGCTCCTGCCAGTCAGAGCAGTGCAGTCCCTGGAAATCGGGCCTAGGGAAGCAGAATATATTACCATCCCTAACAACGGTAAGCATGACCCCCAGCTGTCCAGCAACCCGACATGTAGAACTGCCTATAAAAATGACCATTTGTCCAGTCAGTGCATCACTCTCTGGTGCCCTTTTACACTGGCACACTGCTTTCTGTCTCTCTCTCTCTTTCTCTCTCCGCAGTGCAATGCTCTCTGGTGCTCCTTCACTCTCTCTCCAGTGCACCACTCTCTGACGTGTTCTCTTTCTCCCTACTGCACCGCTCTCTGGCACTCCTCTGTCTTTATAGTGCACTGCTCTCTTTTGTGCTCTCTCAGTCTCCAGTGCATCACTGGCGCTCGCTTTTGATCTCTCCCCATTGCACCACTCTCTCGCATGCTCTCTCTCTGGTGCTCTCTTTCCGTCCAAAGTGCCTTTTTTTGTCTCTGTGCCTTCACGAGCTTCTCAATCTCTGTCTTTGCCCATCTGTGGCTCTCTATCGGTCTCTGTGCCTCTCTGTCCCTCCCTGTGCTTCTATTTACCTTTTGCATCCCTCTATGTGCCTACCTTTGTCCCTTTGCTCCCTTCTTTGCCTCTATGTGCCTCTTAATGACTCTCTCACGAGCACACCTCTTTCTGTAGGTCAAAGGTAAGAAGCACTACTCAAGTTGCAGCAGAGAAGATGAATTGGTAAGTAACCACAAAGCTACACAGTGTTTAACACTTGTGTATTTTTTAAGAATCTTGTTGGTGTAGGATGCTTCCTGAACATTAAAGTGAATGGTCAGGAAACATCTTTAAGCTACAGGATCCTTGAAAAATATGCAAGTTTTTATGGGATGATTTGTCAGGCTATCAACAATCACACAGGGCCACATGCCCGTCAACAGGGCAATAGCCGACTCCACAAGGCCAATGACCCTTTGCAAAGGGCCAGAGGTCCCTTTCCGCAGGGCCATAGGCATTTCCACAGGGCCATAACCCCCTCCAACTCTCTCCACAGGACCACAGGCTACTACCGGGCCACAGGCTTTTCCACAGTGCCACAAGCCCCATCCAGCTCTCTTCACAGGCAATCATGCTGCACTTTTGCAACAAAAGAGTCAATCTTTGTTGCAGTTGCAGCTCTCTTCACAGGCAATCATGTTGCACTTTTGCAACAAAAGAGTCAATCTTTGTTGCAGTTCGGCAACATTAGAGTCAACCCTGTTGCAGATCGGACACAAAGCTTGAAAATTTAGATGTTTACTGCAGAGGACTTCATAGGCCCCCATCTTACTCCAGAGCCTTCCACAGGCCCCTCCAGCCCGCTCCACAGGCCACAACTCCCTCCAGCTCGCTTTACATCGCCACATGCCCATCTGCGGGGCAACAGACCCCTATGCAGGGTCACAGGCCTTTCCACAGGGCCGCAACCCCTTCAGCTCTCTCCAAAGGACCACTGGCTCCTTCTGCCGGGCCACAAGCCTTTCCACAGGGCCACAATCCCCTCCAACTCTCTGCACAGGACAACAGGCTCTCTTTACAGGGCCATAGCTCCCCTCCACAGGGCCAAATGCACTTTCCACACGGCAAAAATCCCCTCCAGCTCTCTCCACAGAGTCACGGGGTTCGTCTGCAGGGCACAAGCCCCTTCATCAAGGCCAAGGGACCTTTCTACAGGGCCACTGGCCTTTAAATAGGGACACAACCCCCTCAAGCTCTCTCCACAGAACCGCAGGCTCCTTCTACAGGTTTACAGGCATATACACAGGGCCACATCCGCCTTCACCTCTCTCCACAAGGCGACAGGGCCCTTTTACTGTGTCATAGGCCTTTCCATAAGGCCACAACCCCCTCTGTCTCTCTCAAAAAGGACAGAGGCTCCCTTTACAAGGCAACAGCCCCCTCCACAAGGCCAAAGGCCTTTTTCAAAGGTCCACAGGTCCCTTTCGCAGGGCCATAGGCATTTCCCCAAGGCAATAACCCCCTCCAGCTCTCTCCACAGGACCACAGGCTCCTTCTACAAGACTACAACCCCTTTGAGCTCTTTCATCAGGGCCACAGCCTCCTCCGCCCCCCTTTAATCAGTTAAAAGGGCTCAAATGAGTGACCACAACACCTTCAGCTCTCTCCACAGGACCACAGGCTCCTACTGAGCCACAGGACTTTCCACAGTGCCACAAGCCCCACTAGCTCTCTCCACAGGCAATCAAGTTGCATGTTTTTTAGTGCAAAGGACTTCATAGGCCCAAATCTTACTCCAGAGCCTTCCACAGGCCCCTCCAGCCGGCTCCACATGGCCTTTTCCTCAGGCCACAACTCCCTCCAGCTCTCTTTACATCGCCACATGCCCCTCTGCGGGGCCACAGACCCCTATACAGGGTCACATGCCTTTCCACAGGGCCTCAACCCCTTCAGCTCTCTCCACAGGACCACAGGCTTTTCCACAGCCCACAACTCCTTGCAGCTCTCACCACAGGGCCACTGCCCCTTCCACAAGGCTAAAGGGCCTATCCATAGGGCCACAGACCTTTCCACAGGGCCACAACACGCTCCAGCTCTCTCCACAGGACAAGAAGCTCTCTTTACAGGGCCATAGCTCACCTCCACAGGGCCAAATGCACTTTCCACACGGCCACAACTCCCAACAGCCCTCTCCACAGAGTCACAGGGCCCGTCTGCAGGGCAATAGCCCCTCTTCAAGGCCAAAAGTCCTTTCTACATGGCCATAGTCATTCCCATAGGGCACGAGCACCTCCAGCTCTCTCCACAGGGCAACGGACCCCTGTACAGGGTCACAGTCCTTTCCACAGGGCCACAACAGCTTCAGCTCTCTCCACAGGCAATCATGTTGCATGTTGTTTACTGCAGAGGACTTCATAGGCCCAAACCTTACTCCAGAGCCTTCCACAGGCCCCTCCAGCCCGCTCCACATGGCCTTTTCCTCAGGCCACAACTCCCTCCAGCTCTCTTTACATCGCCACATGCCCCTCTGCGGGGCCACAGACCCCTATACAGGGTCACATGCCTTTCCACAGGGCCTCAACCCCTTCAGCTCTCTCCACAGGACCACTGCCTCCTTCTGCCGGGCTACAAGCCTTTCCACAGGGCCACAATCCCCTCCAACTCTTCTCCACACGACAACAGGCTCTCTTTACAGGGCCATAGCTCCCCTCCACAGGGCCAAATGCACTTTCTGCACGGCCACAGCCCCCTTTAGCTCTCTCCACAGAGACACAAGGCCCGTCTGCAGGGCACAAGCCCCCTCTTCAAGGCCAAAAGGCCTTTCTACATGGCCATAGTCATTTCCATAGGGCACGAGCCCCTCCAGCTCTCTCCACAGGGCAACGGACCGCTATACAGGGTCACAGGCCTTTCCACAGGGCCACAACACATTCAGCTCTTCCACAGGACCACAGGCTCCAGCCCGGCCACAGGCCTTTCCACAGTGCTACAAGTCCCTCCAGCTCTCTCCACAGGCAATCATGTTTCATGTTGTTTACCGCAAAAGGACTTCATAGGCCCAAATCTTACTTCAGACCCTTCCACAGGCCCCTCCAGCCCGCTCCACATGGCCTTTTCCTCAGGCCACAACTCCCTCCAGCTCTCTTTACATCGCCACATGCCCCTCTGCGGGGCCACAGACCTTTCCTCAGGGCCTCAACCCCTTCAGCTCTCTCCACAGGACCACAGGCTTTTCCACAGCCCACAACTCCTTCCAGCTCTCACCACAGGGCCACAGCCCCTTCCACAAGGCTAAAGGGCCTATCCATATGGCCACAGACATTTCCACAGGGCCACAACACCCTCCAGCTCTCTCCACAGGACAAGAAGCTCTCTTTACAGGGCCATAGCTCACCTCCACAGGGTCAAATGCACTTTCCACACGGCCACAACTCCCAACAGCTCTCTCCACAGAGTCACAAGGCCCGTCTGCAGGGCACAAGCCCCCTCTTCAAGGCCAAAAGGCCTTTCTACATGGCCATAGTCATTTCCATGGGGCACGAGCCCCTCCAGCTCTCTCCACAGGGCAACGGACCCCTATACAGTGTCACAGGCCTTTCCACAGGGCCACAACACTTTCAGCTCTCTCCACAGGACCACAGGCTCCTACTGGGCCACAGGCCTTTCCACAGTGCCACAAGCCCCTCCAGCTCTCTCCACAGGCAATCATGTTGCATGTTGTTTACTGCAAAGGACTTCATAGGCCCAAATCTTACTCCAGAGCCTTCCACAGGCCTCTCCAGCCCACTCCACATGGCCTTTTCCTCAGACCACAACTCCCTCCAGCTCTCTTTACATCGCCACATGCCCCTCTGCAGGGCCACAGACCCCTATACAGGGTCACAGGCCTTTCCACAGGGCCTCAACCCCTTCAGCTCTCTCCACAGGACCACTGGCTCCTTCTGCCGGGCCACAAGCATTTCCACAGGGCCACAATCCCCTCCAACTCTTCTCCACAGGACAACAAGCTCTCTTTACAGAGCCATAGCTCCCCTCCACAGGGCCAAATGCACTTTCTGCACGGCCACAGCCCCCTTTAGCTCTCTCCACAGAGACACAGGGCCCGTCTGCAGGACACAAGCCCCCTCTTCAAGGCCAAAGGGCCTTTCCACATGGCCATAGTCATTTCCATAGGGCACAAGCCCCTCCAGCTCTCTCCACAGGGCAACGGACCCCTATACAGGGTCACAGGCCTTTCCACAGGGCCACAACACCTTCAGCTCTCTCCACAGGACCACAGGCTACTACCGGGCCACAGGTAATCATGTTGCACTTTTGCAATAAGAGTCAATTTTTGTTGCAGTTCGGCAACATTGGAGTCAACCCTGTTGCAAATCAGACACGAAGCTTGAAAATTTAGATGTTTACTGCAAAGGACTTCATAGGCCCCCATCTTACTCCAGAGACTTCCACAGGCCCCTCCAGCACGCTCCACATGGCCTTTTCCACAGGCCACAACTCCATCCAGCTGTCTTTACATCGCCACATGCCCCTCTGCAGGGCAACAGACCCCTATACAGGGTCACAGGCCTCTCCACAGGGCCTCAACCCCTTCAGCTCTCTCCAGGACCACTGGCTCCTTCTGCCGGCCACAAGCCTTTCCACAGGGCCACAATCCCCTCCAATTCCACAGGACAACAGGCTCTCTTTACAGGGCCATAGCTCCCCTCCACAGGGCCAAATGCACTTTCCACATGGCCACAACCCCCTCCAGCTCTCTACACAGAGTCATGGGGCCCGTCTGCAGGACACAAGCCCCCTCTTCAAGGCCAAAGGGCCTTTCTACATGGCCATAGTCATTTCCATAGGGCACAAGCCCCTCAAGCTCTCTCCACAGGGCAACGGACCCCTATACAGGGTCACAGGCCTTTCGACAGGGCCACAACACCTTCAGCTCTCTCCACAGGACCACAGGCTACTACCGGGCCACAGGTCTTTCCACAGTGCCACAAGCACCATCCAGCTCTCTCCACAGGCAATCATGTTGCACTTTTGCAACAAGAGTCAATTTTTGTTGCAGTTCGGCAACATTGGAGTCAACCCTGTTGCAAATCGGACACGAAGCTTGAAAATTTAGATGTTTACTGCAAAGGACTTCATAGGCCCCCATCTTACTCCAGAGACTTCCACAGGCCCCTCCAGCACGCTCCACATGGCCTTTTCCACAGGCCACAACTCCATCCAGCTGTCTTTACATCGCCACATGCCCCTCTGCGGGGCAACAGACCCCTATACAGGGTCACAGGCCTCTCCACAGGGCCTCAACCCTTTCAGCTCTCTCCACAGGACCACTGGCTCCTTCTGCCGGGCCACAAGCCTTTCCACAGGGCCACAATCCCCTCCAATTCCACAGGACAACAGGCTCTCTTTACAGGGCCATAGCTCCCCTCCACAGGGCCAAATGCACTTTCCACATGGCCACAACCTCCTCCAGCTCTCTACACAGTCATGGGGCCCGTCTGCAGGGCACAAGCCCCTTCATCAAGGCCAAGGGGCCTTTCTACAGGGCCACTGTCCTTTAAATAGTGCCACAACCTCCTCTGGCTCTCTCAAGAGGGCCACAGGCTCCTTCTACAGGGCAAGGGCCCCCTCCACAAGGCCAAAGGCCCTTTGCAAAGGGCCATAGGTCCATTCCACAGGGTCATAGTCATTTCCATAGGGCCATAACCCCCCTCAAGCTCTCTCCACAGAACCGCAGGCTCCTTCTACAGGTTTACAGGCATATACCCAGCGCCACATCCGCCTTCACCTCTCTCCACAAGGCGACAGGGCCCTTTCACTGTGTCATAGGCCTTTCCATAAGGCCACAACCCCCTCTGTCTCTCTCAAAAAGGACAGAGGCTCCCTTTACAAGGCAACAGCCCCCTCCACAAGGCCAAAGGCCTTTTTCAAAGGGCCACAGGTCCCTTTCGCAAGGCCATAGGCATTTCCCCAAGGCAATAACCCCCTCCAGCTCTCTCCAGAGGACCACAGGCTCCTTCTACAAGACTACAACCCCTTTGAGCTCTTTCATCAGGGCCACAGCCTCCTCCGCCCCCCTTTAATCAGTTAAAAGGGCTCAATTGAGTGACCACAACACCTTTAGCTCTCTCCACAGGACCACAGGCTCCTACTGAGCCACAGGACTTTCCACAGTGCCACAAGCCCCTCTAGCTCTCTCCACAGGCAATCATGTTGCATGTTTTTTAGTGCAAAGGACTTCATAGGCCCAAATCTTACTCCAGAGCCTTCCACAGGCCCCTCCAGCCGGCTCCACATGGCCTTTTCCTCAGGCCACAACTCCCTCCAGCTCTCTTTACATCGCCACATGCCCCTCTGCGGGGCCACAGACCCCTATACAGGGTCACAGGCCTTTCCACAGGGCCTCAACCCCTTCAGCTCTCTCCACAGGACCACAGGCTTTTCCACAGCCCACAACTCCTTCCAGCTCTCACCACAGGGCCACAGCCCCTTCCACAAGGCTAAAGGGCCTATCCATAGGGCCACAGACCTTTCCACAGGGCCACAACACGCTCCAGCTCTCTCCACAGGACAAGAAGCTCTCTTTACAGGGCCATAGCTCACCTCCACAGGGCCAAATGCACTTTCCACACGGCCACAACTCCCAACAGCCCTCTCCACAGAGTCACAGGGCCCATCTGCAGGGCACAAGCCCCTCTTCAAGGCCAAAAGGCCTTTCTACATGGCCATAGTCATTCCCATAGGGCACGAGCACCTCCAGCTCTCTCCACAGTGCAACGGACCCCTGTACAGGGTCACAGTCCTTTCCACAGGGCCACAACAGCTTCAGCTCTCTCTCCACAGGCAATCATGTTGCATGTTGTTTACTGCAGAGGACTTCATAGGCCCAAACCTTACTCCAGAGCCTTCCACAGGCCCCTCCAGCCCGCTCCACATGGCCTTTTCCTCAGGCCACAACTCCCTCCAGCTCTCTTTACATCGCCACATGCCCCTCTGTGGGGCCACAGACCCCTATACAGGGTCACATGCCTTTCCACAGGGCCTCAACCCCTTCAGCTCTCTCCACAGGACCACTGCCTCCTTCTGCCGGGCTACAAGCCTTTCCACAGGGCCACAATCCCCTCCAACTCTTCTCCACAGGACAACAAGCTCTCTTTACAGGGCCATAGCTCCCCTCCACAGGGCCAAATGCACTTTCTGCATGGCCACAGCCCCCTTTAGCTCTCTCCACAGAGACACAAGGCCCGTCTGCAGGGCACAAGCCCCCTCTTCAAGGCCAAAAGGCCTTTCTACATGGCCATAGTCATTTCCATAGGGCACGAGCCCCTCCAGCTCTCTCCACAGGGCAACGGACCGCTATACAGGGTCACAGGCCTTTCCACAGGGCCACAACACCTTCAGCTCTTCCACAGGACCACAGGCTCCAGCCCGGCCACAGGCCTTTCCTCAGTGCTACAAGTCCCTCCAGCTCTCTCCACAGGCAATCATGTTTCATGTTGTTTACCGCAAAAGGACTTCATAGGCCCAAATCTTACTTCAGACCCTTCCACAGGCCCCTCCAGCCCGCTCCACATGGCCTTTTCCGCAGGCCACAACTCCCTCCAGCTCTCTTTACATCGCCACATGCCCCTCTGCGGGGCCACAGACCCCTATACAGGGTCACAGGCCTTTCCACAGGGCCTGAACCCCTTCAGCTCTCTCCACAGGACCACAGGCTTTTCCACAGCCCACAACTCCTTCCAGCTCTCACCACAGGGCCACAGCCCCTTCCACAAGGCTAAAGGGCCTATCCATAGGGCCACAGACATTTCCACAGGGCCACAACACCCTCCAGCTCTCTCCACAGGACAAGAAGCTCTCTTTACAGGGCCATAGCTCACCTCCACAGGGCCAAATGCACTTTCCACACGGCCACAACTCCCAACAGCTCTCTCCACAGAGTCACAAGGCCCGTCTGCAGGGCACAAGCCCCCTCTTCAAGGCCAAAAGGCCTTTCTACATGGCCATAGTCATTTCCATAGGGCACGAGCCCCTCCAGCTCTCTCCACAGGGCAACCGACCCCTATACAGGGTCACAGGCCTTTCCCCAGGGCCACAATCCCCTCAAACTCTTCTCCACACGACAACAAGCTCTCTTTACCGGGCCATAGCACCCCTCCACAGGGCCAAATGCACTTTCTGCATGGCCACAGCCCCCTTTAGCTCTCTCCACAGAGACACAAGGCCCGTCTGCAGGGCACAAGCCCCCTCTTCAAGGCCAAAAGGCCTTTCTACATGGCCATAGTCATTTCCATAGGGCACAAGCCCCTCCAGCTCTCTCCACAGGGCAACGGACCCCTATACAGGGTCACAGGCCTTTCCACAGGGCCACAGCACTTTCAGCTCTCTCCACAGGACCACAGGCTCCTACTGGGCCACAGGCCTTTCCACAGTGCCACAAGCCCCTCCAGCTCTCTCCACAGGCAATCATGTTGCATGTTGTTTACTGCAAAGGACTTAATAGGCCCAAATCTTACTCCAGAGCCTTCCACAGGCCATTCCAGCCCACTCCACATGGCCTTTTCCTCAGGCCACAACTCCCTCCAACTCTCTTTACATCGCCACATGCCCCTCTGCGGGGCCACAGACCCCTATACAGAGTCACAGGCCTTTCCACAGGGCCTCAACCCCTTTAGCTGTCTACACAGGACCACAGGCTTTTCCATAGCCCACAACTCCTTCCACCTCTCACCACAGGGCCACAGCCCCTTCCACAAGGCCAAAGGGCCTATCCATAGGGCCACAAACCTTTCCACATGGCCACAACACCCTCCAGCTCTCTCCACAGGACAAGAAGCTCTCTTTACAGGGCCATAGCTCACCTCCACAGTGCCAAATGCACTTTCCACACGGCCACAACTCCCAACAGCCCTCTCCACAGAGTCACAGGGCCCGTCTGCAGGGCACAAGCCCCCTCTTCAAAGCCAAAAGGCCTTTCTGCATGGCCATAGTCATTTCCATAGGGCACGAGCCCCTCAAGCTCTCTCCACAGGGCAACGGACCGCTATACAGGGTCACAGGCCTTTCCACAGGGCGACAACACCTTCAGCTCTCTCCACAGGACCACAGGCTCCTACCCGGCAACAGGCTTTTCCTCAGTGCTACAAGTCCCTCTAGCATTCATGTTGCATGTTGTTTACCGAAAAAAGGACTTCATAGGCCCAAATCTTACTTCAGACCCTTCCACAGGCCCCTCCAGCCCACACCACATGGCCTTTTCCGCAGGCCACAACTCCCTCCAGCTCTCTTTACATCGCCACATGCCCCTCTGCGGGGCCACAGACCCCTATACAGGGTCACAGGCCTTTCCACAGGGCCTCAACCCCTTCAGCTCTCTCCACCGGACCACTGGCTCCTTCTGCCGGGCCACAAGCATTTCCACAGGGCCACAATCCCCTCCAACTCTTCTCCACAGGACAACAAGCTCTCTTTACAGAGCCATAGCTCCCCTCCACAGGGCCAAATGCACTTTCTGCACGGCTACAGCCCCCTTTAGCTCTCTCCACAGAGACACAGGGCCCGTCTGCAGGACACAAGCCCCCTCTTCAAGGCCAAAGGGCCTTTCTACTTGGCCATAGTCATTTCCATAGGGCACAAGCCCCTCCAGCTCTCTCCACAGGGCAACGGACCCCTATACAGGGTCACAGGCCTTTCCACAGGGCCACAACACCTTCAGCTCTCTCCACAGGACCACAGGCTCCTACCCGGCCACAGGCTTTTCCACAGTGCTACAAGTCCCTCTAGCTCTCTCCACAGGCAATCATGTTGCATGTTGTTTACCGAAAAAAGGACTTCATAGGCCCAAATCTTACTTCAGACCCTTCCACAGGCCCCTCCAGCCCGCTCCACATGGCCTTTTCCGCAGGCCACAACTCCCTCCAGCTCTTTACATCGCCACATGCCCCTCTGCAGGGCCACAGACCCCTATACAGGGTCACAGGCCTTTCCACAGGGCCTCAACCCCTTCAGCTCTCTCCACAGCACCACTGCCTACTTCTGCCGGGCCACAAGCCTTTCCACAGAGCCACAATCCCCTCCAACTCTTCTCCACAGGACAACAAGCTCTCTTTACTGGGCCATAGCTCCCCTCCACAGGGCCAAATGCACTTTCTACACGGCCACAGCACCCTTTAGCTCTCTCCACAGAGACACAAGGCCCGTATGCAGGGCACAAGCCCCCTCTTCAAGGCCAAAAGGCCTTTCTACATGGCCATAGTCATTTCCATAGGGCACGAGCACCTCCAGCTCTCTCCACAGGGCAACGGACCCCTATACAGGGTCACAGGCCTTTCCACAGCGCCTCAACAGCTTCAGCTCTCTCCACAGGACCACTGGCTCCTTCTGCCGAGCCACAAGCATTTCCACAGGGCCACAATCCGCTCAAACTCTTCTCCACAGGACAACAAGCTAACTTTACAGGGCCATAGCTCCCTTCCTCAAAGCCAGCCCTCATGGTGTTTGTGTTATTAAAGAAAAAAAAAATTTGAGGGCTGGCTAGAGGCAGCCGTGGACACACGATTGCCAGCCCTCATGGTGTTTGTGTTATTAAAAAAAAAATAATAATTTTAGGGCTGGCTAGAGGAAGCCGTGGACACAACATAGCAAGCCCTCATGGTGTTTGTGTTATTAAAGAAAAAAAATAAATTTGAGGGCTGGCTAGAGGCAGCAGTGGACACACGATAGCCAGCCCTCATGGTGTTTGTGTTATTAAAGAAAAAAAATAAATTTGAGGGCTGGCTAGAGGCAGCCGTGGACACACGATAGCCAGCCCTCATGGTGTTTGTGTTATTAAAGAAAATAAATAAATTTGAGGGCTGGCTAGAGGCAGCCGTGGACACACGATAGCCAGCTCTCATGGTGTTTGTGTTATTAAAGAAAAAAAATAAATTTGAGGGCTGGCTAGAGGCAGCCGTGGACACACGATAGCCAGCCCACATGGTGCTTGTGTTATTAAAGAAAAAAAATAAATTTAAGGGCTGGCTAGAGGCAGCCGTGGACACACGATAGCCAGCCCACATGGTGTTTGTGTTATTAAAGAAAATAAATAAATTTGAGGGCTGGCTAGAGGCAACCGTGGACACACGATAGCCAGCCCACATGGTGTTTGTGTTATTAAAGAAAAAAAATAAATTTAAGGGCTGGCTAGAGGCAGCCGTGGACACACGATAGCCAGCCCTCATGGTGTTTGTGTTATTAAAGAAAATAAATAAATTTGAGGGCTGGCTAGAGGCAGCCATGGACAAACGATAACCAGCCCTCATGGTGTTTGTGTTATTAAAGAAAAAAAATAAATTTGAGGGCTGGCTAGAGGCAGCCGTGGACACACGATAGCCAGCCCACATGGTGTTTGTGTTATTAAAGAAAAAATATAAATTTGATGGCTGGCTAGAGGCAGCCGTGGACACACTATATATATATATATATATATATATATATATATATATATATATATATATATATATTTCTGCAGTATCTGTGCATTATGAATCGTGATATGTGTTAAAGGGGCCCACTGAGACTTTCGCCTATGGCCCACAAAAACCTGGAGCCGGCCCTGCCCATGTGTGGTGATTATTGATTCCAGTACTAAAAGGAATAGCAGGGGCACTAACAGCATGAATGGGGTGTTTATTTATTTGTGTTTTGGATATTGTTTCTTCTGGTGTGTGAATATATGGCACTGACCAGTTTAATGCCCTGTATTTGTGTGGTTTTTGCCTTGGATTCTTACATTTTATTATATTGTCTGCTATAGTATATATTTTGTGCTATAGTGCATTACCTCTAATACTGGTGGCGGATTTGCCAGTCAGTATATTAATGTGCAAAATTGATCACCAGGGACAGCCTAAGTGTATATTTGATCTTTACTTGATCTATTACAATCATGTGTTTTTCTGGGATGGATTTTGGAGTAGGTGGGCTTTCCATTAGTGGGTAATTCCACTATATTAACTTTTACTTGTGTTTTCATGAATTGGATTGTGACATTGTTTGTATGTATTTATAAAAAATATAATTCATTGTAATTTATTGAAGTATTGTCTGGATTGGGTGATCACTGCACAAGAGCATACCCCTTTTCTTCTTGCCGATGTTTATATATATTTGGTATGCTGCATGTTGATCCCATAGTGATTAGATGGTGCCCTCCATAACTTTGAGTTTGTGACATGGACAGATTTTTCACACTTCTACAATTGAGTTCACTCCCAACTTTTCAGACGTCTGCAGACGGAGTCTCTTATCTTTTCTGTACTACAAGATGTTTTGCTGACAATTGGCCAAATACACAAGTCCTTCTGCAGCCTTATCTCAAATGAAATAACATACAAACCTTAGCTTTTTTTTTTCTTTTTTCAAATGCTTCCTCAGGGCTGGCTGGAGACAGCCATTGGCACATGAGAGCCAGCCCTCGTGGTTTTAATGTTATTAAAAAAAATAAAAAAATTTGAGGGCTGGCTGGTGACAGCCATGGGCACACGATAGCCAGCCTTCATGGTTGCATTTCTTATAAATAAAAATATAAACCTTTAGGGCTGGCTGGCGAGAGCCGTGTGCACGCGGATAGCCAGCCTTCATGGGGGTGTTATATTTATATCCCACCAAGGACAACATCTGAAACGAGTTTGTATGTTCTCCCCGTGTTTGCATGGGTTTCCTCCGGGTTCTCCGGTTTCCTCCCACACTCCAAAGACACACTGATAGGGAATCTAGATTGTGAGCCCCAATGGGGACAGCGACAATAATGTATGTAAAGCGCTGTGGAATATGTAAGCGCTATATAAAAATAAAAATAAGATGATGATAAAAAATATAAACCTTGAGGGCCGGCTGGAGACAGCCGTGGGCACACGATAGCCAGCCCTCATGCTCTTTACAGAGCCATAGCTCCCCTCCACAGGGCCAAATGCACTTTCCACATGGCCACAATCCCCTCCAGCTCTCTCCACAGAGTCACTGGGCCCGTCTGCTGGGCACAAGCCCCTTCATCAAGGCCAAGGGGCCAGTCTACAGGGCCACTGGCCTTTAAATAGGGCCACAACCCCCTCTGGCTCTCTCAACAGGGCCACAGGCTCCTTCTGCAGGGCAACAGCCCCCTCCACAAGGCCAAAGGCCCTTTGCAAAGGGCTATAGGTCCATTCCACAGGGCCATAGTCATTTCCATAGGGCCATAACCCCCCTCAAGCTCTCTCCACAGAACCACAGGCTCCTTCTACAGGTTTACAGGCATTTACACAGGGCCACAACCGCCTTCACCTCTCTCCACAGGGCCCTTTCACTGTGTCATAGGCCTTTCCATAAGGCCACAACCCCCTCTGTCTCTCTTAAAAAGGACAGAGGCTCCCTTTACAAGGCAACAGCCCCCTCCAAAAGGCCAAAGGCCTTTTTCAAGGGGTCATAGGTCCCCTCCGCAGGGCCATAGGCATTTCCCCAAGGCAATAACCCCCTCCAGCTCTCTCCAGAGGACCACAGGCTCCTTCTACAAGGCTACAACCCCTTTCAGCTCTTTCATCAGGGCCACAGCCTCCTCCACCCCCCTTTAATCAGTTAAAAGGGCTCATTTGCGTGACCACAACACCTTCAGCTCTCTCCACAGGACCACAGGCTCCTACCCGGCCACAGGCCTTTCCACAGTGCTACAAGTCCCTCCAGCTCTCTCCACAGGCAATCATGTTGCATGTTGTTTACCGCAAAAGGACTTCATAGGCCCAAATCTTACTTTAGACCCTTCCACAGGCCCCTCCAGCCCGCTCCACATGGCCTTTTCCGCAGGCCACAACTCCCTCCAGCTCTCTTTACATCGCCACATGCCCCTCTGCGGGGCCACAGACCCCTATACAGGGTCACAGGCCATTCCACAGGGCCACAATCCCCTCCAACTCTTCTCCACAGGACAACAAGCTCTCTTTACCGGGCCATAGCTCCCCTCCACAGGGCCAAATGCACTTTCTGCACGGCCACAGCCCCCTTTAGCTCTCTCCACAGAGACACAAGGCCCGTCTGCAGGGCACAAGCCCCCTCTTCAAGGCCAAAAGGCTTTTCTACATGGCCATAGTCATTTCCATAGGGCACGAGCCCCTCCAGCTCTCTCCACAGGGCAACGGACCCCTATACAGGGTCACAGGCCTTTCCACAGGGCCACAAGCCCCTCCAGCTCTCTCCACAGGCAATCATGTTGCATGTTGTTTACTGCAAAGGACTTCATAGGCCCAAATCTTACTCCAGAGCCTTCCACAGGCCTCTCCAGCCCGCTCCACATGGCCTTTTCCTCAGGCCACAACTCCCTCCAGCTCTCTTTACATCGCCACATGCCCCTCTGCGGGGCCACAGACCCCTATACAGGGTCACAGGCCTTTCCACAGGGCCTCAACCCCTTCAGCTGTCTCCACAGGACCACAGGCTTTTCCACAGCCCACAACTCCTTCCAGCTCTCACCACAGGGCCACAGCCCTTTCCACAAGGCTTAAGGGCCTATCCATGGAGCCACAGACCTTTCCACAGTGCCACAACACCTTCCAGCTCTCTCCACAGGACAAGAAGCTCTCTTTACCGGGCCATAGCTCACCTCCACAAGGCCAAATGCACTTTCCACACGGTCACAACTCCCAACAGCTCTCTCCACAGAGTCACAGGGCATGTCTGCAGGGCACAAGCCCCCTCTTCAAGGCCAAAAGGCCTTTCTACATGGCCATAGTCATTTCCATAGGGCACGAGCCCCTCCAGCTCCCTCCACAGGGCAACGGACCCCTATACAGGGTCACAGGCCTTTCCACAGGGCCACAACACCTTCAGCTCTCTCCACAGGACCACAGGCTCCTACTGGGCCACAGGCCTTTCCAAAGTGCCACAAGCCCCTCCAGCTCTCTCCACAGGCAATCATGTTGCATGTTGTTTACTGAAAAGGACTTCATAGGCCCAAATCTTACTCCAGAGCCTTCCACAGGCCTCTCCAGCCCGCTCCACATGGCCTTTACCTCAGGCCACAACTCCCTCCAGCTCTCTTTACATCGCCACATGCCCCTCTGCGGGGCCACAGACCCCTATACAGGGTCACAGGCCTTTCCACAGGGCCTCAACCCCTTCAGCTGTCTCCACAGGACCACAGGCTTTTCCACAGTCCACAACTCCTTCCAGCTCTCACCACAGGGCCACAGCCCCTTCCACAAGGCTAAAGGGCCTATCCATAGGGCCACAGACCTTTCCACAGGGCCACAACACCCTCCAGCTCTCTCCACAGGACAAGAAGCTCTCTTTACAGGGCCATAGCTCACCTCCACAGGGCCAAATGCACTTTCCACACGGCCACAACTCCCAACAGCTCTCTCCACAGAGTCACAGGGCCCGTCTGCAGGGAACAAGCCCCCTCTTCAAGGCCAAAAGGCCTTTCTACATGGCCATAGTCATTTCCATAGGGCACGAGCCCCTCCAGCTCTCTCCACAGGGCAATGGACCACTATACAGGGTCAGAGGCCTTTCCACAGGGCCACAACACCTTCAGCTCTCTCCACAGGACCACAGGCTCCTACTGGGCCACAGGCCTTTCCACAGTGCCACAAGCCCCTCCAGCTCTCTCCACAGGCAATCATGTTGCATGTTGTTTACTGCAAAGGACTTCATAGGCCCAAATCTTACTCCAGAGCCTTCCACAGGCCTCTCCAGCCCGCTCCACATGGCCTTTTCCTCAGGCCACAACTCCCTCCAGCTCTCTTTACATCGCCACATGCCCCTCTGCGGGGCCACAGACCCCTATACAGGGTCACAGGCCTTTCCACAAGGCCTCAACCCCTTCAGCTGTCTCCACAGGACCACAGGCTTCTCCACAGCCCACAACTCCTTCCAGCTCTCACCACAGGGCCACAGCCCCTTCCACAAGGCTAAAGGGCCTATCCATAGGGCCACAGACCTTTCCACAGGGCCACAAAACCCTCCAGCTCTCTCCACAGGACAAGAAGCTCTCTTTACATTGCCATAGCTCACCTCCACAAGGCCAAATGCACTTTCCACACGGCCACAACTCCCAACAGCTCTCTCCACAGAGTCACAGGGCACGTCTGCAGGGCACAAGCCCCCTCTTCAAGGCCAAAAGGCCTTTCTACATGGCCATAGTCATTTCCATAGGGCACGAGCCCCTCCAGCTCTCTCCACAGGGCAACGGACCCCTATACAGGGTCACAGGCCTTTCCACAGGGCCTCAACCCCTTCAGCTGTCTCCACGGGACCACAGGCTTTTCCACAGCCCACAACTCCTTCCAGCTCTCACCACAGGGCCACAGCCCTTTCCACAAGGCTAAAGGGCCTATCCATAGGGCCACAGGCCTTTCCACAGTGCCACAAGCCCCTCCAGCTCTCTCCACAGACAATCATGTTGCATGTTGTTTACTGCAAAGGACTTCATAGGCCCAAATCTTACTCCAGAGCCTTCCACAGGCCTCTCCAGCCCGCTCCACATGGCCTTTTCCTCAGGCCACAACTCCCTCCAGCTCTCTTTACATCGCCACATGCGCCGCTGCGGGGCCACAGACCCCTATACAGGGTCACAGGCCTTTCCACAGGGCCTCAACCCCTTCAGCTATCTCCACAGCACCATTGCCTACTTCTGCCGGGCCACAAGCCTTTCCACAGAGCCACAATCCCCTCCAACTCTTCTCCACAGGACAACAAGCTCTCTTTACAGGGCCATAGCTCCCCTCCACAGGGCCAAATGCACTTTCTGCACGGCCACAGCCCCCTTTAGCTCTCTCCACAGAGACACAAGGCCCGTATGCAGGGCACAAGCCCCCTCTTCAAGGCCAAAAGGCCTTTCTACATGGCCATAGTCATTTCCATAGGGCACGAGCACCTCCAGCTCTCTCCACAGGGCAACGGACCCCTATACAGGGTCACAGGCCTTTCCACAGGGCCACAACACCTTCAGCTCTCTCCACTGGACCACAGGCTCCTACCCGGCCACACGCCTTTCCACAGTGCTACAAGTCCCTCCAGCTCTCTCCACAGGCAATCATGTTGCATGTTGTTTGCCGCAAAAAGACTTCATAGGCCCAAATCTTACTTCAGACCCTTCCACAGGCCCCACCAGCCCGCTCTACATGGCCTTTTCCGCAGGCCACAACTCCCTCCTGCTCTCTTTACATCGCTACATGCCCCTCTGCGGGGCCACAGACCCCTATACAGGGTCACAGGCCTTTCCACAGGGCCTCAACCCCTTCAGCTCTCTCCACAGTACCACTGGCTCATTCTGCCGAGCCACAAGCATTTCCACAGGGCCACAATCCCCTCAAACTCTTCTCCACAGGACAACAAGCTAACTTTACAGGGCCATAGCTCCCTTCCTCATAGCCAGCCCTCATGGTGTTTGTGTTATTAAAGAAAAAAAAAATTTGAGGGCTGGCTAGAGGCAGCCATGGACACACGATAGCCAGCCCTCATGGTGTTTGTGTAATTAAAGAAAAAAAAAAATTGAGGGCTGGCTAGAGGCAGCCGTGGACACATGATAGCCAGCCCTCATGGTGTTTGTGTTATTTAAGAAAAAAAAAATTTGAGGGCTGGCTAGAGGCAGCCGTGGACACATGATAGCCAGCCCTCATGGTGTTTGTGTTATTAAAGAAAAAATAATAATTTTAGGGCTGGCTAGAGGCTGCCGTGGACACATGATAGCCAGCCCTCATGGTGTTTGTGTCATAAAAGAAAAAATAATAATTTGAGGGCTGGCTAGAGGCAGCCGTGGACACACGATAGCCAGCCCTCATGGTGTTTGTGTAGCACCCTGAGGATTCGGCTGCTACAGGGGTATTGCACCTCAACCCAGAGGTGTGATATTCCACTCCCGGGTAAGGATGGAGTGTGGATCTGAGCTCAGATAGACTGCATGCACTACACACATCCCATTTCAGAGGAGCAGGCCGACGGTACTCCCACTTAGAAATGTGCAGGTACAACCGAGCCTGTTCCTGGCTGGAGTGGGAGGGGGGTGGAACATCCCATGTAGTGTAGGGGCAGATAGGGGGAGCAGTCTGGGTAGTGTTAGGAGCTCATTGGGTGCTGGTCACCTGAGCTCACACATAGAGGGATATATAAGGAGGGCACCAACTTAGATCAGAGTCAGACGCAGAGAGTCAGTCAGCTGCAGAGGACAAGTCAGATGCAGAGAGCAGGAAACAGCAGCCCTGGAGAGAGAGAGAGTGGAGCAGAGAAAGACCCAGAGGGGGAAGACTGAAGGGACCCAAGAACCCAAATTAGAGCACCGGGTGAGGAGTCAGCAAAAGGGTACCGGAACCCAAGCTGGTGGGGGCAAAGACATTCCCCAGCCAGAGACCGGAGACCGTGGGCAGTGTCTGTCACGGTCACCCACCACATTCACCCCGAAGGCACACCACATGAAGGGTCAGGGAACCCAGGGCCAAGGGTGTCCCAACAGAAGGCCCGAGGGAGCTGGACCTAGGTGAATCACTGGTGGGGACGGCTGAAGAAAGGACAGAGGGAGAGCTCAGGGCCACGCTCCGGACTTGTTTGGGGGTTGGCTGGATCCAGGACCTGGTGGACGCAGCACGGCTCGGGTGGTCACTAGCAGCTGGAGTGACCAGTACAACATCTGCAGTAAGTAAACACCCTTAACTGCACAACCCGAGTCTGTCTTCATTGCCGGCTGCACCGCACCACTACAACCCCCATCCTCTGCGCCTGTCCCCTCTGAGGCTATACCCCTCCCCTCCCACCAAGCTGCGCACCCACCATCAGCCTCAGCGGACCCTGCTGCAGCGGCGGCCACAGTGACCGCATCACAACGGGTGGCGTAGTCGACACAAAAGAACTCTTAATAACATCTGTAGGACTGCCACATAACACTGAGCTTGACGCCCTGGGCACGGGCCGGGTCACAGCCGCTCGGAGACTACAACCCCCCATCTGATCCGGTGCCGGGTATTCCCCTCAAAAAGGAATATGTCCCAGGGGGCGCGTCAACTTTGGCGTAGTCGGCAGGATTACGTGCCCACAACAACCGGGTACTGCGTGCCTGAAGAAAAGTGCAAGTTTACCTCAGAAAGAAGTCTCCTGCCGGTTCCGGAGGGTCCACGCCATCGGACTCCATCACCAGTCGTTTCCCGCCGATTGTCCGCCATTTCCAGCTTGTTCCCGCCATCTGCAGAGTTTCCCGCCACTGGGCGACGATTCCCGCCAAAACCGCAGATTTCCCGCCTTGGAAGAGCAGCGGACGCCATTATGGGCGTGCCAAAGGAGGGCAGGAGGCCGCCTCCCATCGTGGGCCGGGACAGAAAATGGCGCCAAAAGTGGAAACCGCCCCCACCAACAGAGACTGTGATGCTGGAGGTGTCTGTCAGCGTGAAAGAACTGCCCCTGGAGCTGACAGTCACCGAGTTGCCCCGGGACCGCCCTCTAAGTGGGAGGAGACGAAAGAGAAGAGAAAAGATGGGTGTCGCCTGGAGCAGTCTGGAGCGAGCGCACCCGGAGGCAAGAGGTCTAATAAGGAGTAGCGGAGAAGCTCACCCGGAGATGTCCAGAGAGCAGAGCAGCACCGGCCCGCTGGCCAGGAGCCTGCTGGAAGAAGAGCAGAGCAGCACCGACCCGTTGGTCAGGAGCCTGCTGGACACTACGACCCCACTAGGCCTAGTGGAGGTCCTTGCACAGCTCCCCCGAGACCGGGAGTGTGCACAGACTGCCCTGGAGGGCCTCGCACGGAGGATGGCCCGGGTACAGCGCGAGATATTGGCGGAATGGAGCCGGGAGATGGCCCAGCAAGCTGAAACCAAGACCCGGAGCACGCCAGCCGAGATGAGGAAGCAGACCGCCTCTGAGGATGGCGCGGGAGGACCCAAGGCCGGAGACGGCGCCGAGAAGGGAGCCGAACGCATGGAGGCAGGTAAAGGGGACGCCTATACCCCAAGCCGTGACACCGCCCACCTGCCCCAGCTCCCCGTCGCAGAGCCCGAAGGTCCCCCTGCTGTGCCCGTAGCCGCCATGTCACCGCCATGGACTAGGCCCCGGCCGGAAGCCGCCGCAGCGACCCCTGTGACGTCACGCGCCTCGACCCGGAGCGTGACAAAGCAGGAATTACCACCAGCCTGGTCGCAAGGCCTAGTAACCCCGGGCGCCGCACCACCAACAGCGCCCCCTACCTCCGCGGAGCCTCCGGCCTGGCCGCAAGGCCAGGTAGCCCAGGGCGCCGCCGTCCTAACGGTACCCTTCACCTTCCAGGTGCCCCAGGCCTGGCCGCAAGGCCTGGGCAACCCGGGCGCCACCACCACCGCGCCCGCGCCCGCAATACCTAGGGCGCCACACCTGGGGGAGGACCTCTTCAGCCAGCTCACATGGCCGGACGGGCGGCCCTTCATCTGGCCCGAAGGATACCATGAGCTGGAGCGGCAACAAAGACTAGGGCCCTTGTGTGAGCCCCTGATCCCGGCTCCGAAGCCCGTGACTCGGGTCTCGCCTCCTCTAGAAGAAGCCCAATTCGTGTGGGACCCCACGGGAGAAGATTTGATGGGGTTCACCGGAGAAACTCGGGCAGTCACAGCTGAGCGTACTGAGTGTTGTCGTCAGCAGCTGGCAGAGTTTGCGAGAGAACGGGAGGAGAGGCGGGTCAGAGAACAACAGGCCCAAATCCAGAGCGCGGAGCAGAAGAGCCGGACTAGGAGGAACCCCCGTGCAGCGCACTGTCCCCGCACCATCGGGACGGTGATAAAGTTCAACCCGCAGCATGGGTGGGGCTTTATTCGGGACCGTAACAACCGCGGTGACGTTTTTGTGACCCGCAGAGACGTCGAGTCCCACCTGCCGGAAGGTCACAAAGGCCGTGACCTCTACGTCGGAGACGAAGTCACTTTCACCCGGCACAAGTGTGCCAAGGGACCTTACGCCCTCCACGTACACCGCTTGACGGAGGAGGAGTTGCGGTACGGAGAGGAGGAGCAAGAGGACCCGGACGGGTCTGAAGCAACACCATATCAAGGAAAAGCAGGAGGGAGCCGTCGTTGAGGACGGGAATAGAGACTGTATATAGTTGCCTGTCGGGGCACAGTGAACCGTTGATGCAAAAATAGTCCCCGTTGGGACCAGTGAACTGTTTACCCGTTAACCCCTTCATCCTACAGGCTGAGGACTGTGAACAGCCATTCCCTTCCCTCTACCTGGCCGAGGACTGAGAGCGGCCATACTCCTGTAAATAGTTGCGCTTCCTAAAGCGCCCCCTACCGGTTTTATAGGAAAACCATTTTTTCTAAGAGACTGTCGTACTGTACCCGGTCACACGTTGCACAGTGACCGGAGGAGGAGCCTGAGACGACGAGAAAGTTTTATATATATATGTTTTATATGTTTTATATGTTTATAAAAATTTGTATGTTTTTGGTGTTTTATGTCTTACAGCCCGAGGACGTGCTGTGATTTACCAGGGGGGAATGTAGCACCCTGAGGATTCGGCTGCTACAGGGGTATTGCACCTCAACCCAGAGGTGTGATATTCCACTCCCGGGTAAGGATGGAGTGTGGATCTGAGCTCAGATAGACTGCATGCACTACACACATCCCATTTCAGAGGAGCAGGCCGACGGTACTCCCACTTAGAAATGTGCAGGTACAACCGAGCCTGTTCCTGGCTGGAGTGGGAGGGGGGTGGAACATCCCATGTAGTGTAGGGGCAGATAGGGGGAGCAGTCTGGGTAGTGTTAGGAGCTCATTGGGTGCTGGTCACCTGAGCTCACACATAGAGGGATATATAAGGAGGGCACCAACTTAGATCAGAGTCAGACGCAGAGAGTCAGTCAGCTGCAGAGGACAAGTCAGATGCAGAGAGCAGGAAACAGCAGCCCTGGAGAGAGAGAGAGTGGAGCAGAGAAAGACCCAGAGGGGGAAGACTGAAGGGACCCAAGAACCCAAATTAGAGCACCGGGTGAGGAGTCAGCAAAAGGGTACCGGAACCCAAGCTGGTGGGGGCAAAGACATTCCCCAGCCAGAGACCGGAGACCGTGGGCAGTGTCTGTCACGGTCACCCACCACATTCACCCCGAAGGCACACCACATGAAGGGTCAGGGAACCCAGGGCCAAGGGTGTCCCAACAGAAGGCCCGAGGGAGCTGGACCTAGGTGAATCACTGGTGGGGACGGCTGAAGAAAGGACAGAGGGAGAGCTCAGGGCCACGCTCCGGACTTGTTTGGGGGTTGGCTGGATCCAGGACCTGGTGGACGCAGCACGGCTCGGGTGGTCACTAGCAGCTGGAGTGACCAGTACAACATCTGCAGTAAGTAAACACCCTTAACTGCACAACCCGAGTCTGTCTTCATTGCCGGCTGCACCGCACCACTACAACCCCCATCCTCTGCGCCTGTCCCCTCTGAGGCTATACCCCTCCCGTTGGGGGTTATCCCACCAAGCTGCGCACCCACCATCAGCCTCAGCGGACCCTGCTGCAGCGGCGGCCACAGTGACCGCATCACAACGGGTGGCGTAGTCGACACAAAAGAACTCTTAATAACATCTGTAGGACTGCCACATAACACTGAGCTTGACGCCCTGGGCACGGGCCGGGTCACAGCCGCTCGGAGACTACAACCCCCCATCTGATCCGGTGCCGGGTATTCCCCTCAAAAAGGAATATGTCCCAGGGGGCGCGTCATTTGTGTTATTAATGAAAAAAAAATTGGGGGGCTGGCTAGAGGCAGCCGTGGACACACCATAGCAAGCCCTCATGGTGTTTGTGTTATTAAAGAAAAAAAAAATTTAAGGGCTGGCTAGAGGCAGCCGTGGACACACGATAGCCAGCCCTCATGGTGTTTGTGTTATTAAAGAAAAAAAATAAATTTGAGGGCTGGCTAGAGGCAGCCGTGGACACACGATAGCCAGCCCTCATGGTGTTTGTGTTATTAAAGAAAAAAAAATTGGGGGGCTGGCTAGAGGCAGCCGTGAACACACGATAGCCAGCCCTCATGGTGTTTGTGTTATTAAAGAAAAAAAAATTGGGGGGCTGGCTAGAGGCAGCCGTGTACACACGATAGCCAGCCCTCATGCTGTTTGTGTTATTAAAGAAAAAAAATAATTGGGGGGCTGGCTAGAGGCAGCCGTGGACACACGATAGCCAGCCCTCATGGTGTTTGTGTTATTAAAGAAAAAAAAAATTGGGGGTCTGGCTAGAGGCAGCCGTGAACACACGATAGCCAGCCCTCATGCTGTTTGTGTTATTAAAGAAAAAAAAAATTGGGGGGCTGGCTAGAGGCAGCCGTGGACACATGATAGCCAGCCCTCATGGTGTTTGTGTTATTAAAGAAAAAAAAAATTGGGGGGCTGGCTAGAGGCAGCCGTGAACACACGATAGCCAGCCCTCATGGTGTTTGTGTTATTAAAGAAAAAAAAAATTGGGGGGCTGGCTAGAGGCAGCCGTGGACACACGATAGCCAGCCCTCATGGTGTTTGTGCTATTAAAGAAAAAAAAAATTGGGGGTCTGGCTAGAGGCAGCCGTGAACACACGATAGCCAGCCCTCATGGTGTTTGTGTTATTAAAGAAAAAAAAAAATTGGGGGCTGGCTAGAGGCAGCCGTGGACACACGATAGCCAGCCCTCATGCTGTTTGCGTTATTAAAGAAAAAAAAAAATTGGGGGGCTTGCTAGAGGCAGCCGTGGACACACGATAGCCAGCCCTCATGCTGTTTGTGTTATTAAAGAAAAAAAAAATTGGGGGGCTGGCTAGAGGCAGCCGTGGACACATGATAGCCAGCCCTCATGGTGTTTGTGTTATTAAAGAAAAAAAAAATTTGAGGGCTGGCTAGAGGCAGCCGTGGACACACGATAGCCAGCCCTCATGGTGTTTGTGTTATTAAAGAAAAAAAAATTGGGGGGCTGGCTAGAGGCAGCCGTGGACACACGATAGCCAGCCCTCATGCTGTTTGTGTTATTAAAGAAAAAAAAAAATTGGGGGGGCTGGCTAGAGGCAGCCGTGGACACACGATAGCCAGCCCTCATGGTGTTTGTGTTATTAAAGAAAAAAAAAATTGGGGGTCTGGCTAGAGGCAGCCGTGAACACACGATAGCCAGCCCTCATGGTGTTTGTGTTATTAAAGAAAAAAAAAAATTGGGGGGCTGTTTAGAGGCAGCCGTGGACACACGATAGCCAGCCCTCATGGTGTTTGTGTTATTAAAGAAAAAAAAAATTGGGGGGCTGGCTAGAGGCAGCCGTGAACACACGATAGCCAGCCCTCATGGTGTTTGTGTTATTAAAGAAAAAAAAATTGGGGGGCTGGCTAGAGGCAGCCGTGGACACACGATAGCCAGCCCTCATGGTGTTTGTGTTATTAAAGAAAAAAAAAAATTTGAGGGCTGGCTAGAGGCAGCCGTGGACACACGATAGCCAGCCCTCATGGTGTTTGTGTTATTAAAGAAAAAAAAAAATTGGGGGCTGGCTAGAGGCAGCCGTGGACACACGATAGCCAGCCCTCATGCTGTTTGCGTTATTAAAGAAAAAAAAAAATTGGGGGGCTGGCTAGAGGCAGCCGTGGACACATGATAGCCAGCCCTCATGGTGTTTGTGTTATTAAAGAAAAAAAAAATTTGAGGGCTGGCTAGAGGCAGCCGTGGACACACGATAGCCAGCCCTCATGGTGTTTGTGTTATTAAAGAAAAAAAAAAATTGGGGGCTGGCTAGAGGCAGCCGTGGACACACGATAGCCAGCCCTCATGCTGTTTGCGTTATTAAAGAAAAAAAAAAATTGGGGGGCTTGCTAGAGGCAGCCGTGGACACACGATAGCCAGCCCTCATGCTGTTTGTGTTATTAAAGAAAAAAAAAATTGGGGGGCTGGCTAGAGGCAGCCGTGGACACATGATAGCCAGCCCTCATGGTGTTTGTGTTATTAAAGAAAAAAAAAATTTGAGGGCTGGCTAGAGGCAGCCGTGGACACACGATAGCCAGCCCTCATGGTGTTTGTGTTATTAAAGAAAAAAAAATTGGGGGGCTGGCTAGAGGCAGCCGTGGACACACGATAGCCAGCCCTCATGCTGTTTGTGTTATTAAAGAAAAAAAAAAATTGGGGGGCTGGCTAGAGGCAGCCGTGGACACACGATAGCCAGCCCTCATGGTGTTTGTGTTATTAAAGAAAAAAAAAATTGGGGGTCTGGCTAGAGGCAGCCGTGAACACACGATAGCCAGCCCTCATGGTGTTTGTGTTATTAAAGAAAAAAAAAAATTGGGGGGCTGGCTAGAGGCAGCCGTGGACACACGATAGCCAGCCCTCATGGTGTTTGTGTTATTAAAGAAAAAAAAAATTGGGGGGCTGGCTAGAGGCAGCCGTGAACACACGATAGCCAGCCCTCATGGTGTTTGTGTTATTAAAGAAAAAAAAATTGGGGGGCTGGCTAGAGGCAGCCGTGGACACACGATAGCCAGCCCTCATGGTGTTTGTGTTATTAAAGAAAAAAAAAAATTGGGGGGCTGGCTAGAGGCAGCCATGGACACACGATAGCCAGCCCTCATGCTGTTTGTGTTATTAAAGAAAAAAAAAATTGGGGGGCTTGCTAGAGGCAGCCGTGGACACACGATAGCCAGCCCTCATGCTGTTTGTGTTATTAAAGAAAAAAAAAATTGGGGGGCTGGCTAGAGGCAGCCGTGGACACATGATAGCCAGCCCTCATGGTGTTTGTGTTATTAAAGAAAAAAAAAATATTAGGGCTGGCTAGAGGCAGCCGTGGACACACGATAGCCAGCCCTCATGGTGTTTGTGTTATTAAAGAAAAAAAAATTGGGGGGCTGGCTAGAGGCAGCCGTGAACACACGATAGCCAGCCCTCATGGTGTTTGTGTTATTAAAGAAAAAAAAATTGGGGGGCTGGCTAGAGGCAGCCGTGGACACACGATAGCCAGCCCTCATGCTGTTTGTGTTATTAAAGAAAAAAAAAAATTGGGGGGCTTGCTAGAGGCAGCTGTGGACACACGATAGCCAGCCCTCATGCTGTTTGTGTTATTAAAGAAAAAAAAAATTGGGGGGCTGGCTAGAGGCAGCCGTGGACACACGATAGCCAGCCCCTATGCTGTTTGTGTTATTAAAGAAAAAAAAAATTGGGGGGCTGGCTAGAGGCAGCCGTGGACACATGATAGCCAGCCCTCATGGTGTTTGTGCTATTAAAGAAAAAAAAAATTTGAGGGCTGGCTAGAGGCAGCCGTGAACACAATGCTTCATTTCTGCATCGTGGTTACATAGCCTTAGTGTTATTAAAGCAAAAAAAATTTGAGAGTTGGCTATAGACATTATATGCCCAATATGAGGGCTGGCTGCAGGTAATCCAGGACAACCAGAAGCAAGCTCTCATGCTTGCGTGCATATTAGAAAGAGAAACATCGCCATCTGGTGTTTTTACAATCCTACAATAAAAAATTAAAAAGTTGGACAACATTGCCACCCGGTGGAGTTTCCTCAGAACACACAATGTCAAGAAAAAAGTCAATGAGGGCTGGCTATTGGTCAATCAGGTAAGTGATTTAGCCAGCTCTAATGTTACATTTTTTTTGCATTTTTATTGCGTAGACCCCCTTAGGAGCGATATTTCAGGCCGCAGAGCGTGCAGTTTCGAGCAGAAATTTTGCCTTAACCCTGAAAAAAAATTAGCGCATCCCACCGCGTGCGTAAGCGTCCCAAATGCCAAAAAACAAATTTCCCCCATCAGTCCCTATATATTACTATAGTACAGAAGGTCATACTACCATATTGACTCTTTAATCCAGTTCCAATGTATCAAGGTCAAGCCTGTTGCACAACTGCAACAAAAGTTGCATTCCGGCAACAAAAGTCGGCCATCTTGTGTCCCGTTTGCAACAAAAGGTCAACTTTTGTTGCCTTTCGGCAACATTTCAGGTCAAGCCTGTTTCAAATGGGACACGAAGCCTCTGATTTTGACCAAAGGTGCACCTCATGGGGCTCCACGTGCATACCGCATGTCATGGGGCCCCACGTGCATGACGCATGTTATGGGTGCCCCAAATGCATGCCGCATGTCATGGGGGCCAAAAATGAATGCCTCATGTCATGGGGGCCACACGTGCATGACACATGTCATGGGGGCTCCACGTGCATGCCACATTTCTTTGGGGGCCCAAATGCATGCTGCATGTCAGAGGCCACAAATGCATGCTGCATGTCATGGGGCCCCACATGCATGCCCCATGTCTTGGGGGCCTCAAATGCATGCTGCACGTGATGGGGGACCCAAATGCATGGCACATGTCATGGTAGCCGACAACCATGTCATGGGGGCCCCAAATGCGTGCCGCATATCATGGGGGCCCCAAATGCATGCCGCATGTCATAGGGGCCCCACATGCATGGCGCATGTCATGGGGGCCCCACATTTATACCGCATGTCATGGAGGCCCCAAATGCATGCCGCATGTAATGGGAGCCCCCATGCATGCCACATGTCATGGGGGCCCCAAATGAATGTCGCATGTCAAGGGGGCCCCACGTGCATGCCGCATGTCATGGGGGCCCCAAATGCATGCCGCATGTACAGGGGGCCCCACGTGCATGCCACATTTCATGGGGTACCCAAATGCATGCCGCATGTCATGGGGGCCATAAATGCATGCGGCATGTCATAGGGGCCCCACGTGCATACCACATGTCATGGGGCCCCAAATGCATGCCGCATGTACTGGGGGGGCACGTGCATGCTGCATGTCATGGGGCCCCAAATGCATGCCGCATGTCATGGGGGCCCCAAATGCATGCCGCATGTCATGGGGCCCCCAAATGCATGCAGTATGTCTTGGGGCCCACAAATGCATGCCGCATGTCATAGGGGTCCCACATGCATGGCGCATTTCATGGGGGTCCCACATGCATGCGCATGTCATGGGGGCCCCACGTGCATGTCGCATGTCATGGGCCCCCCCAAATGCATGCAGCATGTCTTGGCGCCCTCAAATGCATGCCGCATGTCATAGGGGTCCCACATGCATGCCGCATGGCATGGGGGCCCCAAGTGCGTGCCCCATATCATGGGGGCCCCAAATGCATGCAGCATGTCATGGGGGCCCAACGTGCATGCCGCATGTATTGGGGGCCCCAAATGCATGCCGCATGTCATGGGGGAACCACCTGCATGCCGCATGTCATGGGGGAACCACTTGCATGCCGCATGTAATGGGGGATTCAAATGCATGCCGCATGTCATGGGGGTCCCACATGCATGCTGCATGTCATGGGGGCCCCAAATGCATGCCGCATATCATGGGGGCCCCGCAGGCATTCCGCATGTCATGGGGGCCTCACGTGCATGCCGCATGTCATGGGGGCCTCACGTGCATGCCGCATGTATTGGGGGCCCCAACTGCATGCCGCATGTCTCAGGTACCCCAAATGCATGCAGCATGTTATGCAGGCCCCAAATGCATGCCGCATGTCATGGGGGCCCAAATGCATGACGCATGTCATGGGGGCTCCACGTGCATGCCGCATGTAATGGGGCTCCCAAATTCATGTCGCATGTCATAGGGGCCCCACGTGCATTCCGCATGACATGGGGGCCCCAAATGCATGCCGCATGTCATGGGGGCCCCACGTGCATGCCGCTTGTAATGGGGGATTCAAATGCATGCCGCATGTCATGGGGGTCCCACATGCATGCCACATGTCATTGGGGCCCCGCAGGCATTCCGCATGTCATGGGGGACTCACGTGCATTCCGCATGTCATGTGGGCCCCACGTGCATGCTGCATGTCATTGTGGCCCCACGTGCATGCCACATGTCACGGGGGCCCCGCAGGCATTCCACATGTCATGGGGGCCCCAAATAAATGCCGCATTTCATGGGGGCCCCACATGCATGCCGCATGTCACGGGGTCCCCGCAGGCATTCCACATGTCATGGGGGCCCCAAATAAATGGCGCATTTCATGGGGACCCCATGTGCATGCCACATGTCTTGGGGCCCACAAATGCATGCCGCATGTCATAGGGGCCCCACATGCATGGCGCATTTCATGGGGGCCCTACATGCATGCCTTATGTCATGGGGCCCCCAAATGCATGCCTCAAGTCATGGGGGCCCCAAATGCATGCAGCATGTCAAAGGGGCCCCATATGCATGGTGCATGTCATGGGGGACCCACATGCATGCCGCATATATTGGGGGCCTCAAATGCATTCCGCATGTCATGAGGGCCCCGCATGCATGCCGCATGTCATTGGGGCCCCGCAGGCATTCCGCATGTCATGGGGGCCTCACGTGCATTCCGCATGTCATGGGGGTCCCACGTGCATGCTGCATGTCATTGGGGCCCCACGTGCTTGCCGCATGTCATGGGGGCCCCACGTGCATGCCTCATGTTACGGGGGCCACGAATGCATGCCGCATGTCATAGGGGCCCCACATGCATGGAGCATGTAATGGGGGCCCCAAATGCATGCCGCATGTCATGGGAGCCCCACATGCATGCCACATGTCATGGGGGCCCCAAATGAATGTCGCATGTCAAGGGGGACCCACGTGCATGACGCATGTCATGGGGGCCCCACATGCATGCCACATGTCATGGGGGCCCAAATGCTTGCCGCTTGTCATGAGGGCCATAAATGCATGCCGCATGTCATGGGAGCCCCACATGCATGCCACATGTCATGGAGGCCCCCATGACATGCGGCAAGCATTTGGGCCCCAAATGCATGCCGCATGTCATGGGGGCCCAAATGCATGACGCATGTCATGGGGGCTCCACGTGCCTGCCGCATGTAATGTGGCTCCCAAATTCATGTCGCATGTCATAGGGGCCCCACGTGCATTCCGCATGTCATGGGGGGCCCAAATGCATTCCGCATGTCATGGGGGCCCCACGTGCATGCCGCATGTAATGGGGGATTCAAATGCATGCCGCATGTCATGGGGGTCCCACATGCATGCCACATGTCATTGGGGCCCCGCAGGCATTCCGCATGTCATGGGGGCCCCAAATGCATGCCTCAAGTTATGGGGTCCCAAATGCATGCAGCATGTCATAGGGGCCCCACATGCATGCCTCAAGTCATGGGGGCCCCAAATGCATGCCACATACCATGGGGGCCCCACATGCATGCCGCATATATTGGGGGCCTCAAATGCATGCCGCATGTCATGAGGGCCCCGCATGCATGCCGCATGTCATTGGGGCCCCGCAGGCATTCCGCATGTCATGGGGGCCTCACGTGCATGCCGCATGTCATTGGGGCCCCGCAGGCATTCCGCATGTCATGGGGGCCTCACGTGCATTCCGCATGTCATGGGGGTCCCACGTGCATGCTGCATGTCATTGGGGCCCCACGTGCTTGCCGCATGTCATGGGGGCCCCACGTGCATGCCTCATGTTACGGGGGCCACAAATGCATGCCGCATGTCATAGGGGCCCCACATGCATGGAGCATGTCATGGGGGCCCCAAATGCATGCGGCATGTCATAGGGGCCCCACGTGCATACCACATGTCATGGGGGCCCCAAATGCATGCCGCATGTCATGGGAGCCCCACATGCATGCCACATGTCATGGGGGCCCCAAATGAATGTCGCATGTCAAGGGGGCCCTACGTGCATGACGCATGTCATGGGGACCCACATGCTTGCCGCATGTCATGAGGGCCATAAATGCATGCCGCATGTCATGGAGGCCCCCATGACATGCGGCAAGCATTTGGGCCCCACATGCATGCCGCATGTCATGGGGACCCCAAATGCATGCCGCATGTCATGGGGGCCCCACGTGCATGGCGCATTTCATGAGGGCCCAAATGCATGCCGCATGTCACAGTGGCCCCAAATGCATGCTGCATGTCATGAGGGCCCCACTTGCATACCGCATGTCATAGGGGCCCCACGTACATGCCGCATGTCATGGGGGCCCCAAATGCATGCCGCATGTAATGGGGGTCCTACGTGCATGCCGCATGTCATGGGGCCCCCAAATGCATGCAGCATGTCATGGGGGCCCCACGTGCATGCCACATGTCTTGGGGGGCCCACATGCATGCCGCATGTCATGGGGGCCCCACTTGCATGCATCATGTAATGGGGGTCCCACATGCATGCAGCATGTCATGGGGGCCCCAAATGCATGCGGCATGTCATAGGGGCCCCACGTGCATACCACATGTCATGGGGGCCCCACATGCATGTCGCATGTCATGGGGGTCCCACGTGCATGCTGCATGTCATTGGGGCCCCACGTGCTTGCCGCATGTCATGGGGGCCCCACGTGCATGCCTCATGTCACGAGGGCCACAAATGTATGCCGCATGTCATGGGGGCCCCGCATGCATGACGCATGTCATGGGGGCCCCACATGAATGCCGCATGTCATGGGGGCCCCACATGAATGCCGCATGTCATGGGGACCCCAAATGCATGCCATATGTCATGGGGTCCTCACATGCATGCCGCATGTCATGGGGCCCCCCAAATTCATGCCGCATATCATAGGGGCCCTACATGCATGGAGCTTCTTGTCCACAGGACAAGTAGCTCTCTTTACCGGGCCATAGCTCGCTCCACATGGCCTTTTCCTCAGGCCACAACTCCCTCCAGCTCTCTTTACATCGCCACATGCCCCTCTGCGGGGCCACAGACCCCTATACAGGGTCACAGGCCTTTCCACAAGGCCTCAACCCCTTCAGCTGTCTCCACAGGACCACAGGCTTCTCCACAGCCCACAACTCCTTCCAGCTCTCACCACAGGGCCACAGCCCCTTCCACAAGGCTAAAGGGCCTATCCATAGGGCCACAGGCCTTTCCACAGGGCCACAAAACCCTCCAGCTCTCTCCACAGGACAAGAAGCTCTCTTTACATTGCCATAGCTCACCTCCACAAGGCCAAATGCACTTTCCACACGGCCACAACTCCCAACAGCTCTCTCCACAGAGTCACAGGGCACGTCTGCAGGGCACAAGCCCCCTCTTCAAGGCCAAAAGGCCTTTCTACATGGCCATAGTCATTTCCATAGGGCACGAGCCCCTCCAGCTCTCTCCACAGGGCAACGGACCACAGGCTTTTCCACAGCCCACAACTCCTTCCAGCTCTCACCACAGGGCCACAGCCCTTTCCACAAGGCTAAAGGGCCTATCCATAGGGCCACAGGCCTTTCCACAGTGCCACAAGCCCCTCCAGCTCTCTCCACAGACAATCATGTTGCATGTTGTTTACTGCAAAGGACTTCATAGGCCCAAATCTTACTCCAGAGCCTTCCACAGGCCTCTCCAGCCCGCTCCACATGGCCTTTTCCTCAGGCCACAACTCCCTCCAGCTCTCTTTACATCGCCACATGCACCGCTGCGGGGCCACAGACCCCTATACAGGGTCACAGGCCTTTCCACAGGGCCTCAACCCCTTCAGCTCTCTCCACAGCACCATTGCCTACTTCTGCCGGGCCACAAGCCTTTCCACAGAGCCACAATCCCCTCCAACTCTTCTCCACAGGACAACAAGCTCTCTTTACAGGGCCATAGCTCCCCTCCACAGGGCCAAATGCACTTTCTGCACGGCCACAGCCCCCTTTAGCTCTCTCCACAGAGACACAAGGCCCATATGCAGGGCACAAGCCCCCTCTTCAAGGCCAAAAGGCCTTTCTACATGGCCATAGTCATTTCCATAGGGCACGAGCACCTCCAGCTCTCTCCACAGGGCAACGGACCCCTATACAGGGTCACAGGCCTTTCCACAGGGCCACAACACCTTCAGCTCTCTCCACTGGACCACAGGCTCCTACCCGGCCACACGCCTTTCCACAGTGCTACAAGTCCCTCCAGCTCTCTCCACAGGCAATCATGTTGCATGTTGTTTGCCGCAAAAAGACTTCATAGGCCCAAATCTTACTTCAGACCCTTCCACAGGCCCCACCAGCCCGCTCTACATGGCCTTTTCCGCAGGCCACAACTCCCTCCTGCTCTCTTTACATCGCTACATGCCCCTCTGCGGGGCCACAGACCCCTATACAGGGTCACAGGCCTTTCCACAGGGCCTCAACCCCTTCAGCTCTCTCCACAGTACCACTGGCTCATTCTGCCGAGCCACAAGCATTTCCACAGGGCCACAATCCCCTCTAACTCTTCTCCACAGGACAACAAGCTAACTTTACAGGGCCATAGCTCCCTTCCTCATAGCCAGACCTCATGGTGTTTGTGTTATTAAAGAAAAAAAAAATTTGAGGGCTGGCTAGAGGCAGCCGTGGACACACGATAGCCAGCCCACATGGTGTTTGTGTTATTAAAGAAAAAAAATAAATTTGAGGGCTGGCTAGAGGCAACCGTGGACACATGATAGCCAGCCCTCATGGTGTTTGTGTTATTAAAGAAAAAAAAAAAATTGAGGGCTGGCTAGAGGCAGCCATGGACACATGATAGCCAGCCCTCATGGTGTTTGTGTTATTAAAGAAAAAAAATAAATTTGAGGGCTGGCTAGAGGCAGCCGTGGACACATGATAGCCAGCCCTCATGGTGTTTGTGTTATTAAAGAAAAAATAATAATTTTAGGGCTGGCTAGAGGCAGCCGTGGACACATGATAGCCAGCCCTCATGGTGTTTGTGTCATAAAAGAAAAAATAATAATTTGAGGGCTGGCTAGAGGCAGCCGTGGACACACGATAGCCAGCCCTCATGGTGTTTGTGTTATTAATGAAAAAAAAATTGGGGGGCTGGCTAGAGGCAGCCGTGGACACACCATAGCAAGCCCTCATGGTGTTTGTGTTATTAAAGAAAAAAAAAATTTAAGGGCTGGCTAGAGGCAGCCGTGGACACACGATAGCCAGCCCTCATGGTGTTTGTGTTATTAAAGAAAAAAAAATTGGGGGGCTGGCTAGAGGCAGCCATGAACACACGATAGCCAGCCCTCATGGTGTTTGTGTTATTAAAGAAAAAAAAATTGGGGGGCTGGCTAGAGGCAGCCGTGGACACACGATAGCCAGCCCTCATGGTGTTTGTGTTATTAAAGAAAAAAAAAAATTGGGGGGCTGGCTAGAGGCAGCCATGGACACACGATAGCCAGCCCTCATGCTGTTTGTGTTATTAAAGAAAAAAAAAAATTGGGGGGCTTGCTAGAGGCAGCCGTGGACACACGATAGCCAGCCCTCATGCTGTTTGTGTTATTAAAGAAAAAAAAAATTGGGGGGCTGGCTAGAGGCAGCCGTGGACACATGATAGCCAGCCCTCATGGTGTTTGTGTTATTAAAGAAAAAAAATTTTGAGGGCTGGCTAGAGGCAGCCGTGGACACACGATAGCCAGCCCTCATGGTGTTTGTGTTATTAAAGAAAAAAAAATTGGGGGGCTGGCTAGAGGCAGCCGTGAACACACGATAGCCAGCCCTCATGGTGTTTGTGTTATTAAAGAAAAAAAAATTGGGGGGCTGGCTAGAGGCAGCCGTGGACACACGATAGCCAGCCCTCATGCTGTTTGTGTTATTAAAGAAAAAAAAAAATTGGGGGGCTTGCTAGAGGCAGCTGTGGACACACGATAGCCAGCCCTCATGCTGTTTGTGTTATTAAAGAAAAAAAAATTGGGGGGCTGGCTAGAGGCAGCCGTGGACACACGATAGCCAGCCCATATGCTGTTTGTGTTATTAAAGAAAAAAAAAATTGGGGGGCTGGCTAGAGGCAGCCGTGGACACATGATAGCCAGCCCTCATGGTGTTTGTGTTATTAAAGAAAAAAAAAATTTGAGGGCTGGCTAGAGGCAGCCGTGAACACAATGCTTCATTTCTGCATCGTGGTTACATAGCCTTAGTGTTATTAAAGCAAAAAAAATTTGAGAGTTGGCTATAGACATTATATGCCCAATATGAGGGCTGGCTGCAGGTAATCCAGGACAACCAGAAGCAAGCTCTCATGCTTGCGTGCATATTAGAAAGAGAAACATCGCCATCTGGTGTTTTTACAATCCTACAATAAAAAATTAAAAAGTTGGACAACATTGCCACACGGTGGAGTTTCCTCAGAACACACAATGTCAAGAAAAAAGTCAATGAGGGCTGGCTATTGGTCAATCAGGTAAGTGATTTAGCCAGCTCTAATGTTACATTTTTTTTGCATTTTTATTGCGTAGACCCCCTTAGGAGCGATATTTCAGGCCGCAGAGCGTGCAGTTTCGAGCAGAAATTTTGCCTTAACCCTGAAAAAAATTTAGCGCATCCCACCGCGTGCGTAAGCGTCCCAAATGCCAAAAAACAAATTTCCCCCATCAGTCCCTATATATTACTATAGTACAGAAGGTCATACTACCATATTGACTCTTTAATCCAGTTCCAATGTATCAAGGTCAAGCCTGTTGCACAAATGCAACAAACGTTGCATTCCGGCAACAAAAGTCAGCCATCTTGTGTCCCGTTTGCAACAAAAGGTCAACTTTTGTTGCCTTTCGGCAACATTTCAGGTCAAGCCTGTTGCAAATGGGACACGAAGCCTCTGATTTTGACCAAAGGTGCACCTCATGGGGCTCCACGTGCATACCGCATGTCATGGGGGCCCAACGTGCATGCCGCATGTATTGGGGGCCCCAAATGCATGCCGCATGTCATGGGGGAACCACCTGCATGCCGCATGTCATGGGGGAACCACTTGCATGCCGCATGTAATGGGGGATTCAAATGCATGCCGCATGTCATGGGGGTCCCACATGCATGCTGCATGTCATGGGGGCCCCAAATGCATGCCGCATATCATGGGGGCCCCGCAGGCATTCCGCATGTCATGGGGGCCTCACGTGCATGCCGCATGTCATGGGGGCCTCACGTGCATGCCGCATGTCATGGGGGCCCCAACTGCATGCCGCATGTCTCAGGTACCCCAAATGCATGCAGCATGTTATGCAGGCCCCAAATGCATGCCGCATGTCATGGGGGCCCAAATGCATGACGCATGTCATGGGGGCTCCACGTGCATGCCGCATGTAATGGGGCTCCCAAATTCATGTCGCATGTCATAGGGGCCCCACGTGCATTCCGCATGACATGGGGGCCCCAAATGCATGCCGCATGTCATGGGGGCCCCACGTGCATGCCGCTAGTAATGGGGGATTCAAATGCATGCCGCATGTCATGGGGGTCCCACATGCATGCCACATGTCATTGGGGCCCCGCAGGCATTCCGCATGTCATGGGGGACTCACGTGCATTCCGCATGTCATGTGGGCCCCACGTGCATGCTGCATGTCATTGTGGCCCCACGTGCATGCCGCATGTCACGGGGGCCCCGCAGGCATTCCACATGTCATGGGGGCCCCAAATAAATGCCGCATTTCATGTGGGCCCCACATGCATGCCGCATGTCACGGGGTCCCCGCAGGCATTCCACATGTCATGGGGGCCCCAAATAAATGGCGCATTTCATGGGGACCCCATGTGCATGCCACATGTCTTGGGGCCCACAAATGCATGCCGCATGTCATAGGGGCCCCACATGCATGGCGCATTTCATGGGGGCCCTACATGCATGCCGCATGTCATGGGCCCCCAAATGCATGCCTCAAGTCATGGGGGCCCCAAATGCATGCAGCATGTCAAAGGGGCCCCACATGCATGGTGCATGTCATGGGGGACCCACATGCATGCCACATATATTGGGGGCCTCAAATGCATTCCGCATGTCATGAGGGCCCCGCATGCATGCCGCATGTCATTGGGGCCCCGCAGGCATTCCGCATGTCATGGGGGCCTCACGTGCATTCCGCATGTCATGGGGGTCCCACGTGCATGCTGCATGTCATTGGGGCCCCACGTGCATGCTGCATGTCATTGGGGCCCCACGTGCTTGCCGCATGTCATGGGGGCCCCACATGCATGCCTCATGTTACGGGGCCACGAATGCATGCCGCATGTCATAGGGGCCCCACATGCATGGAGCATGTCATGGGGGCCCCAAATGCATGCCGCATGTCATGGGAGCCCCACATGCATGCCACATGTCATGGGGGCCCCAAATGAATGTCGCATGTCAAGGGGGACCCACGTGCATGACGCATGTCATGGGGGCCCCACATGCATGCCGCATGTCATGGGGGCCCAAATGCTTGCCGCTTGTCATGAGGGCCATAAATGCATGCCGCATGTCATGGGAGCCCCACATGCATGCCACATGTCATGGAGGCCCCCATGACATGCGGCAAGCATTTGGGCCCCAAATGCATGCCGCATGTCATGGGGGCCCAAATGCATGACGCATGTCATGGGGGCTCCACGTGCATACCGCATGTAATGTGGCTCCCAAATTCATGTCGCATGTCATAGGGGCCCCACGTGCATGCCGCATGTAATGGGGGATTCAAATGCATGCCGCATGTCATGGGGGTCCCACATGCATGCCACATGTCATTGGGGCCCCGCAGGCATTCCGCATGTCATGGGGGCCCCAAATGCATGCCTCAAGTCATGGGGTCCCAAATGCATGCAGCATGTCATAGGGGCCCCACATGCATGGTGCATGTCATGGGGGCCCCACATGCATGCCTCAAGTCATGGGGGCCCCAAATGCATGCCACATACCATGGGGGCCCCACATGCATGCCGCATATATTGGGGGCCTCAAATGCATGCCGCATATCATGGGGGTCCCACATGCATGCCGCATATCATGGGGGTCCCACATGCATGCCGCATGTCATGGGGGCCCCGAATGCATGCCGCATGTCACATTGGCCACAAATGCATGATGCATGTCATGAGGGCCCCACGTGCATACCGCATGTCATAGGGGCCCCACGTACATGGCACATGTCATCGGTGCCCCACATGCATGCTGCATGTCATGGGGGCCCCAAATGCATGCCGCATGTAATGGGGGCCCCACGTGCATGCAGCATGTCATGGGGGCCCCAAATGCATGCAGCATGTCATGGGGGCCCCACGTGCATGCCACATGTCATGGGGGCCCACATGCATGCCGCATGTCATGGGGGCCCCACTTGCATGCAGTATGTAATTTTGGATTCAAATGCATGACGCATGTCATGGGGGTCCCACGTGCATGCCGCATGTCATGGGGGCCCCACATGCATGCCGCATGTCATGGGGGAACCACTTGCATGCAGCATGTAATGGGGGATCCAAATGCATGACGCATGTCATGGGGGTCCCACATGCATACCACATGTCATGGGGGAACCAAATGCATGCCGCATGTCCTGGGGGCCCCACATGCATGACACATTTCATGGGGGACCCAAATGCATGCCGCATGTCATGGGGTCCCCAAATGCATGCTGCATGTCATGAGGGCCCCACGTGCATGCTGCATGTCATGGGGGCTCCAAATGCATGCCGCATGTCATGGGGGCCCCACGTGCATGTCGCATGTCATGGGGGCCCAAAATGCATGCCGCATGTCATGAGGGCGCCGCATGCATGCCGCATGTCTTGGGGCCCACAAATGCATGCCGCATGTCATGGGTGCCCCACATGCATGCCGCATGTCATTGGGGCCCCAAATACATGCCGCATGTAATGGGGGCCCCGCGTGCATGCCGCATGTCACGGGGGCCCCAAATGCATGCCGCATGTAATGGGGGCCCCACTTGCATGCCGCATGTCATGGGGGCCCCAAATGCATGCAGCATGTCATTGGGGCCCTCAAATTCATGCCGCATGTCATAGGGGCCCCACGTGCATGGCACATGTCATGGGGGCCCCACATTCATACCGCATGTCATGGAGGCCCCAAATGCATGCCGCATGTAATGAGAGCCCCCATGCATGCCACATGTCATGGGGGCCCCAAATGAATGTCGCATGTCAAGGGGGCCCCACGTGCATGCCGCATGTCATGGGGGCCATAAATGCATGCGGCATGTCATAGGGGCCCCACGTGCATACCACATGTCATGGGGGCCCCAAATGCATGCCGCATGTACTGGGGGCCCCACGTGCATGCTGCATGTCATGGGGCCCCAAATGCATGCCGCATGTCATGGGGCCCCCCAAATGCATGCAGCATGTCTTGGGGCCCACAAATGCATGCCGCATGTCATAGGGGTACCACATGCATGGCGCATTTCATGGGGGTCCCACATGCATGCGCATGTCATGGGGGCCCCAAATGCGTGCCGCATATCATGGGGGCCCCAAATGCATGCCGCATGTCATAGGGGCCCCACATGCATGGCGCATGTCATGGGGGCCCCACATTCATACCGCATGTCATGGAGGCCCCAAATGCATGCCGCATGTAATGGGAGCCCCCATGCATGCCACATGTCATGGGGGCCCCAAATGAATGTCGCATGTCAAGGGGGCCCCAAATGCATGCCGCATGTACAGGGAGCCCCACGTGCATGCCGCATTTCATGGGGGACCCAAATGCATGCCACATGTCATGGGGGCCATAAATGCATGCGGCATGTCATATGGGCCCCACGTGCATACCACATGTCATGGGGGCCCCAAATGCATGCCGCATGTACTGGGTGGGCCCACGTGCATGCTGCATGTAATGGGGCCCCAAATGCATGCCGCATGTCATGGAAGCCCCACGTGCATGCCGCATGTCATGGGGCCCCCCAAATGCATGCAGCATGTCTTGGTGCCCTCAAATGCATGCCACATGTCATAGGGGTCCCACATGCATGCCGCATGGCATGGGGGCCCCAAGTGTGTGCCCCATATCATGGGGGCCCCAAATGCATGCAGCATGTCATGGGGGCCCAACGTGCATGCCGCATGTATTGGGGGCCCCAAATGCATGCCGCATGTCATGGGGAACCACCTGCATGCCGAATGTCATGGGGGACTCACGTGCATTCCGCATGTCATGTGGGCCCCACGTGCATGCTGCATGTCATTGTGGCCCCACGTGCATGCCGCATGTACTGGGGCCCCAAATGCATGCCGCATGTCATGGGGCCCCCCAAATGCATGCAGCATGTCTTGGGGCCCACAAATGCATGCCGCATGTCATAGGTGTACCACATGCATGGCGCATTTCATGTGGGTCCCACATGCATGCGCATGTCATGGGGGCCCCAAATGCGTGCCGCATATCATGGGGGCCCCAAATGCATGCCGCATGTCATAGTGGCCCCACATGCATGGCGCATGTCATGGGGGCCCCACATTCATACCGCATGTCATGGAGGCCCCAAATGCATGCCGCATGTAATGGGAGCCCCCATGCATGCCACATGTCATGGGGGCCCCAAATGAATGGCGCATGTCAAGGGGGCCCCAAATGCATGCCGCATGTCATGGGGCCCCCAAATGCATGCAGCATGTTTTGGGGCCCACAAATGCATGCCGCAAGTCATGGGGGAACCACCTGCATGCCGCATGTAATGGGGGATTCAAATGCATGCCGCATGTCATGGGGGTCACACATGCATGCTGCATGTCATGGGGGCCCCAAATGCATGCCGCATATCATGGGGGCCCCGCAGGCTTTCCGCATGTCATGGGGGCCTCACGTGCATGCCGCATGTCATGGGGGCCACACGTGCATGCCGCATGTATTGGGGGCCCCCAACTTGCATGCCGTATGTCTCAGGTACCCCAAATGCATGCAGCATGTTATGCAGGCCCCAAATGCATGCCGCATGTCATAGGAGTCCCACATGCATGGCGCATTTCATGGGGGTCCCAAATGCATGCGCATGTCATGGGGCCCCAAATGCATGCCGCATATCATGGGGGCCCCAAATGCATGCAGCATGTCATGGGGGCCCCACGTGCATGCCACATGTAATTGGGCCCCCCAAATGCATGCCGCATGTCATAGGGGCCCCACATGCATGGAGCATGTCAATGGGGCCCCACATGCATGCCGCATGTCATGGGGGCCCCACGTGCATACTGCATGTCATGGGGGCCCCAAATGCATGCTGCATGTCATGGGGGCCCCAAATGCATGCCGCATGTCATGGGGGCCCCACATGCATGCCGCATGTCATGGGGGCCCCGCAGGCATTCCGCATGTCATGGGGGCCCCAAATGCATGCCGCATTTCATGGGGCCCCCACGTGCATGCCGCATGTCATGGGGCCCCCCAAATGCATGCAGCATGTCTTGGTGCCCTCAAATGCATGCCGCATGTCATAGGGGTCCCACCTGCATGCCGCATGTCATGGGGGAACCACCTGCATGCCGCATGTAATGGGGGATTCAAATGCATGCCGCATGTCATGGGGGTCCCACATGCATGCCTCATGTCATGGGGGCCCCAAATGCATGCCGCATATCATGGGGGCCCCGCAGGCATTCCGCATGTCATGGGGGCCTCACGTGCATGCCGCATGTCATGGGGGCCTCACATGCATGCCGCATGTAATGGGGGATTCAAATGCATGCCGCATGTCATGGGGGTCCCACATGCATGCCACATGTCATTGGGGCCCCACAGGCATTCCGCATGTCATGGGGGACTCACGTGCATTCCGCATGTCATGTGGGCCCCACGTGCATGCTGCATGTCATTGTGGCACCACGTGCATGCCGCATGTCACGGGGGCCCCGCAGGCATTCCACATGTCATGGGGGCCCCAAATAAATGCCGCATTTCATGGGGGCACACATGCATGCCGCATGTCACGGGGTCCCCGCAGGCATTCCACATGTCATGGGGGCCCCAAATAAATGCCGCATTTCATGGGGACCCCATGTGCATGCCACATGTCTTGGGGCCCACAAATGCATGCCGCATGTCATAGGGGCCCCACATGCATGACGCATTTCATGGGGGCCCCAAATGCGTGCCGCATATCATGGGGGCCTCAAATGCATGCGGCATGTCATGGGGGCCCCACGTGAATGCCACATGTCATTTGGGGCCCACATGCATGCCGGATGTCATGGGGGCCCCACTTGCATGCCGCATGTAATGGGGGCCCCACTTGCATGCCGCATGTCATGGGGGCCCCAAATGCATGCAGCATGTCATTGGGGCCCTCAAATTCATGCCGCATGTCATAGGGGCCCCACGTGCATGGCACATGTCATGGGGGCCCCACATTCATACCGCATGTCATGGAGGCCCCAAATGCATGCCGCATGTAATGAGAGCCCCCATGCATGCCACATGTCATGGGGGCCCCAAATGAATGTCGCATGTCAAGGGGGCCCCACGTGCATGCCGCATGTCATGGGGGCCATAAATGCATGCGGCATGTCATAGGGGCCCCACGTGCATACCACATGTCATGGGGGCCCCAAATGCATGCCGCATGTACTGGGGGCCCCACGTGCATGCTGCATGTCATGGGGCCCCAAATGCATGCCGCATGTCATGGGGCCCCCCAAATGCATGCAGCATGTCTTGGGGCCCACAAATGCATGCCGCATGTCATAGGGGTACCACATGCATGGCGCATTTCATGGGGGTCCCACATGCATGCGCATGTCATGGGGGCCCCAAATGCGTGCCGCATATCATGGGGGCCCCAAATGCATGCCGCATGTCATAGGGGCCCCACATGCATGGCGCATGTCATGGGGGCCCCACATTCATACCGCATGTCATGGAGGCCCCAAATGCATGCCGCATGTAATGGGAGCCCCCATGCATGCCACATGTCATGGGGGCCCCAAATGAATGTCGCATGTCAAGGGGGCCCCAAATGCATGCCGCATGTACAGGGAGCCCCACGTGCATGCCGCATTTCATGGGGGACCCAAATGCATGCCACATGTCATGGGGGCCATAAATGCATGCGGCATGTCATATGGGCCCCACGTGCATACCACATGTCATGGGGGCCCCAAATGCATGCCGCATGTACTGGGTGGGCCCACGTGCATGCTGCATGTAATGGGGCCCCAAATGCATGCCGCATGTCATGGAAGCCCCACGTGCATGCCGCATGTCATGGGGCCCCCCAAATGCATGCAGCATGTCTTGGTGCCCTCAAATGCATGCCACATGTCATAGGGGTCCCACATGCATGCCGCATGGCATGGGGGCCCCAAGTGTGTGCCCCATATCATGGGGGCCCCAAATGCATGCAGCATGTCATGGGGGCCCAACGTGCATGCCGCATGTATTGGGGGCCCCAAATGCATGCCGCATGTCATGGGGAACCACCTGCATGCCGAATGTCATGGGGGACTCACGTGCATTCCGCATGTCATGTGGGCCCCACGTGCATGCTGCATGTCATTGTGGCCCCACGTGCATGCCGCATGTACTGGGGCCCCAAATGCATGCCGCATGTCATGGGGCCCCCCAAATGCATGCAGCATGTCTTGGGGCCCACAAATGCATGCCGCATGTCATAGGTGTACCACATGCATGGCGCATTTCATGTGGGTCCCACATGCATGCGCATGTCATGGGGGCCCCAAATGCGTGCCGCATATCATGGGGGCCCCAAATGCATGCCGCATGTCATAGTGGCCCCACATGCATGGCGCATGTCATGGGGGCCCCACATTCATACCGCATGTCATGGAGGCCCCAAATGCATGCCGCATGTAATGGGAGCCCCCATGCATGCCACATGTCATGGGGGCCCCAAATGAATGGCGCATGTCAAGGGGGCCCCAAATGCATGCCGCATGTCATGGGGCCCCCAAATGCATGCAGCATGTTTTGGGGCCCACAAATGCATGCCGCAAGTCATGGGGGAACCACCTGCATGCCGCATGTAATGGGGGATTCAAATGCATGCCGCATGTCATGGGGGTCACACATGCATGCTGCATGTCATGGGGGCCCCAAATGCATGCCGCATATCATGGGGGCCCCGCAGGCTTTCCGCATGTCATGGGGGCCTCACGTGCATGCCGCATGTCATGGGGGCCACACGTGCATGCCGCATGTATTGGGGGCCCCCAACTTGCATGCCGTATGTCTCAGGTACCCCAAATGCATGCAGCATGTTATGCAGGCCCCAAATGCATGCCGCATGTCATAGGAGTCCCACATGCATGGCGCATTTCATGGGGGTCCCAAATGCATGCGCATGTCATGGGGCCCCAAATGCATGCCGCATATCATGGGGGCCCCAAATGCATGCAGCATGTCATGGGGGCCCCACGTGCATGCCACATGTAATTGGGCCCCCCAAATGCATGCCGCATGTCATAGGGGCCCCACATGCATGGAGCATGTCAATGGGGCCCCACATGCATGCCGCATGTCATGGGGGCCCCACGTGCATACTGCATGTCATGGGGGCCCCAAATGCATGCTGCATGTCATGGGGGCCCCAAATGCATGCCGCATGTCATGGGGGCCCCACATGCATGCCGCATGTCATGGGGGCCCCGCAGGCATTCCGCATGTCATGGGGGCCCCAAATGCATGCCGCATTTCATGGGGCCCCCACGTGCATGCCGCATGTCATGGGGCCCCCCAAATGCATGCAGCATGTCTTGGTGCCCTCAAATGCATGCCGCATGTCATAGGGGTCCCACCTGCATGCCGCATGTCATGGGGGAACCACCTGCATGCCGCATGTAATGGGGGATTCAAATGCATGCCGCATGTCATGGGGGTCCCACATGCATGCCTCATGTCATGGGGGCCCCAAATGCATGCCGCATATCATGGGGGCCCCGCAGGCATTCCGCATGTCATGGGGGCCTCACGTGCATGCCGCATGTCATGGGGGCCTCACATGCATGCCGCATGTAATGGGGGATTCAAATGCATGCCGCATGTCATGGGGGTCCCACATGCATGCCACATGTCATTGGGGCCCCACAGGCATTCCGCATGTCATGGGGGACTCACGTGCATTCCGCATGTCATGTGGGCCCCACGTGCATGCTGCATGTCATTGTGGCACCACGTGCATGCCGCATGTCACGGGGGCCCCGCAGGCATTCCACATGTCATGGGGGCCCCAAATAAATGCCGCATTTCATGGGGGCACACATGCATGCCGCATGTCACGGGGTCCCCGCAGGCATTCCACATGTCATGGGGGCCCCAAATAAATGCCGCATTTCATGGGGACCCCATGTGCATGCCACATGTCTTGGGGCCCACAAATGCATGCCGCATGTCATAGGGGCCCCACATGCATGACGCATTTCATGGGGGCCCCAAATGCGTGCCGCATATCATGGGGGCCTCAAATGCATGCGGCATGTCATGGGGGCCCCACGTGAATGCCACATGTCATTTGGGGCCCACATGCATGCCGGATGTCATGGGGGCCCCACTTGCATGCAGCATGTAATGGGGATCCAAATGCATGACGCATGTCATGGGGGTCCCACGTGCATGCCGCATGTCATGGGGGCCCCACATGCATGCCGCATGTCATGGGGGCACCACTTGCATGCAGCATGTAATGGGGGATCCAAATGCATGACGCATGTCATGGGGGTCCCACATGCATACCACATGTCATGGGGGAACCAAATGCATGCCGCATGTCCTGGGGGCCCCACATGCATGACACATTTCATGGGGGACCCAAATGAATGCTGCATGTCACGGGGTCCCCAAATGCATGCCGCATGTCATGAGGGCCCCACGTGCATGCTGCATGTCAAGGGGGCCCCAAATGCATGCCGCATATCATGGGGGCCCCGCAGGCATTCCGCATGTCATGGGGGCCTCACGTGCATGCCGCATGTCATGGGGGCCTCACGTGCATGCCGCATGTATTGGGGGCCCCCAACTTGCATGCCGCATGTCTCAGGTACCCCAAATGCATGCAGCATGTTATGCAGGCCCCAAATGCATGCCGCATGTCATGGGGGCCCAAATGCATGACGCATGTCATGGGGGCCTCACGTGCATGCCGCATGTATTGGGGGCCCCAACTTGCATGCCGCATGTCTCAGGTACCCCAAATGCATGCAGCATGTTATGCAGGCCCCAAATGCATGCCGCATGTCATGGGGGCCCAAATGCATGACACATGTCATGGGGGCCTCACGTGCATGCCGCATGTATTGGAGGCCCTAACTTGCATGCCGCATGTCTCAGGTACCCCAAATGCATGCAGCATGTTATGCAGGCCCAAAATGCATGCCGCATGTCATGGGGGCCCAAATGCATGACGCATGTCATTGGGGCCCCACGTGCTTGCCGCTTGTCATGGGGGCCCCACGTGCATGCCTCATGTTACGGGGGCCACAAATGCATGCCGCATGTCATAGGGGCCCCACGTGCATACCACATGTCATGGGGGCCCCACATGCATGCCACATGTCATGGGGGCCCCAAATGAATGTCGCATGTCAAGGGGGCCCCACGTGCATGACGCATGTCATGGGGACCCACATGCATGCCGCATGTCTTGGGGCCCACAAATGCATGCCGCATGTCATAGGGGCCCCACATGCATGGCGCATTTCATGGGGGCCCTACATGCATGCCGCATGTCATGGGGGCCCCAAATGCATGCCTCAAGTCATGGGGCCCCAAATGCATGCAGCATGTCATAGGGGCCCCACATGCATGGTGCATGTCATGGAGGCCCCACATGCATGCCTCAAGTCACGGGGGCCCCAAATGCATGCCACATATCATGGGGGCACCACATGCATGCCGCATATATTGGGGGCCTCAATTGCATGCCGCATGTCATGAGGGCCCCGCATGCATGCCGCATGTCATTGGGGCCCCGTAGGCATTCCGCATGTCATGGGGGCCTCACGTGCATTCCGCATGTCATGGGGGTCCCACGTGCATGCTTCATGTCATTGGGGCCCCACGTGCTTGCCGCTTGTCATGGGGGCCCCACGTGCATGCCTCATGTTACGGGGCCACGAATGCATGCCACATGTCATAGGGGCCCCACGTGCATACCACATGTCATGGGGGCCACAAATGCATGCCGCATGTCATGGGGGCCCCACATGCATGCCACATGTCATGGGGGCCCCAAATGAATGTCGCATGTCAAGGGGGCCCCACGTGCATGACGCATGTCATGGGGACCCACATGCATGCCGCATGTCATGGAGGCCCCCATGACATGCGGCATGCATTTGGGGGCCCCACATGCATGCCGCATGTCATGGGGGGCCAAATGCTTGCCACATGTCATGAGGGCCATAAATGCATGCCGCATGTCATGGGAGCCCCACATGCATGCCACATGTCATTGGGGCCCCACAGGCATTCCGCATGTCATGGGGGACTCACGTGCATTCCGCATGTCATGTGGGCCCCACGTGCATGCTGCATGTCATTGTGGCACCACGTGCATGCCGCATGTCACGGGGGCCCCGCAGGCATTCCACATGTCATGGGGGCCCCAAATAAATGCCGCATTTCATGGGGGCACACATGCATGCCGCATGTCACGGGGTCCCCGCAGGCATTCCACATGTCATGGGGGCCCCAAATAAATGCCGCATTTCATGGGGACCCCATGTGCATGCCACATGTCTTGGGGCCCACAAATGCATGCCGCATGTCATAGGGGCCCCACATGCATGGCGCATTTCATGGGGGCCCCAAATGCGTGCCGCATATCATGGGGGCCTCAAATGCATGCGGCATGTCATGGGGGCCCCACGTGAATGCCACATGTCATTTGGGGCCCACATGCATGCCGGATGTCATGGGGGCCCCACTTGCATGCAGCATGTAATGGGGATCCAAATGCATGACGCATGTCATGGGGGTCCCACGTGCATGCCGCATGTCATGGGGGCCCCACATGCATGCCGCATGTCATGGGGGCACCACTTGCATGCAGCATGTAATGGGGGATCCAAATGCATGACGCATGTCATGGGGGTCCCACATGCATACCACATGTCATGGGGGAACCAAATGCATGCCGCATGTCCTGGGGGCCCCACATGCATGACACATTTCATGGGGGACCCAAATGAATGCTGCATGTTACGGGGTCCCCAAATGCATGCTGCATGTCATGAGGGCCCCACGTGCATGCTGCATGTCAAGGGGGCCCCAAATGCATGCCGCATGTCATGGGGGCCCCACTTGCATGCCGCATGTCATGGGGGCCCCACGTGCATGTCGCATGTCATGGGGCCCAAAATGCATGCTGCATGTCATGAGGGCGCCGCATGCATGCCGCATGTCATGGGGCCCAAAAGCTTGCCGCATGTCATGGGTGCCATAAATGCATGCCGCATGTCATGGGAGCCCCACATGAATGTCGCATGTCAAGGGGGCCCAACGTGCATGCCGCATGTATTGGGGGCCCCAAATTCATGCCGCTTATCATGAGGGCCCTGCATGCATGCCGCATGTCATGGGTGCCCCGCAGGCATTCCGCATGTCATGGGGGGCCCAAATGCATGCCGCATGTCATGGGGGCCCCACATGCATGCCGCATGTAATGGGGGATTCAAATGCATGCCGCATGTCATGGGGGTCCCACATGCATGCCGCATGTCATGGGGGCCCCAAATGCATGCCTCAAGTCATGGGGGCCCCAAATGCATGCCGCATGTCATGGGGTCCCCACATGCATGCCGCATGTCATGGGGGCTCAAATGCTTGCCGCATGTCATGGGGGCGATAAATGCATGCCGCATGTCATGTGAGCCCAACAAGCATGCCGCATGTATTGGGGGCCCCAAATTCATGCAGCATGTCATAGGGGCCCCACATGCATGGTGCATTTCATGGGGGCCCCACTTGCATGCAGCATGTAATGGGGGATCCAAATGCATGCTGCACGTCATGGGGGCCCCACATGCATGCCGCATGTCATGGGGGCCCCCGCAGGCATTCCACATGCCATGGGGGCCCCAAATAAATGCAGCATTTAATGGGGGCCCCACGTGCATGCTGCATGTCATGGGGCCCCAAAAATGGATGCCGAATGTCATAGGGGCCCCACATGCATGCCGCATATCTTGGGGCCCACAAATGCATGCCGCATGTCATGGGTGCCCCACATGCATGCCGCATGTCATTGGGGTCCCAAATGCATGCCGCATGTAATGGGGGCCCCACGTGCATGCCGCATGTCTTGGGCACCCCAAATGCATGCCGCATGTCATGGGGGCCCCAAATGCATGTTGCATGTCATGGGGGTCCCACGTGCATGCCGAATGTTATGGGGCCCCCAAGTGCATGCAGCATGTCTTGGGGCCCACAAATGCATGCCGCATGTCATAGGGGCCCCACATGCATGGCGCATTTCATGGGGGCCCCACATGCATGCGCATGTCATGGGGGCACCACATGCATGCCGCATGTCATGGGGCCCAAAAGCTTGCCGCATGTCATGGGGGCCATAAATGCATGCCGCCTGTCATGGGAGCCCCACATGAATGTCGCATGTCAAGGGGGCCCAACGTGCATGCCGCATGTATTGGGGGCCCCAAATTCATGCCGCATGTCATGAGGGCCCTGCATGCATGCCGCATGTCATGGGGGCCCCGCAGGCATTCCGCATGTCATGGGGGCCCAAATGCATGCCGCATGTCATGGGGGCCCCACGTGCATGCCGCATGTAATGGGGGATTCAAATGCATGCCTCAAGTCATGGGGGGCCCAAATGCATGCCGCATATCATGGGGGTCCCACATGCATGCCGCATATCATGGGGGTCCCACATGCATTCCGCATGTCATGGGGGCCCCGAATGCATGCCGCATGTCACATTGGCACCAAATGCATGATGCATGTCATGAGGGCCCCACGTGCATACCGCATGTCATAGGGGCCCCACGTACATGGCACATGTCATCGGTGCCCCACATGCATGCCGCATGTCATTGGGGCCCCAAATGCATGCCGCATGTAATGTGGGCCCCACGTGCATGCTGCATGTCATGGGGGCCCCAAATGCATGCCGCATGTAATGGGGGCCCCACGTGCATGCAGCATGTCATGGGGGCCCCAAATGCATGCAGCATGTCATTGGGGCTCCACATGCATGCCGCATGTAATGGGGCCCCCAAATGCATGTGGCATGTCATAGGGGCCCCACGTGCATGCCGCATGTCTTGGGCACCCCAAATGCATGCAGCATGTCATAGGGGCCCCACGTGCATACCACATGTCATGGGGGCCCAAATGCATGCCGCATGTACTGGGGGCCCCACGTGCATGCCGCATTTCATGGGGGACCCAAATGCATGCCGCATGTCATGGGGGCCCCAAATGCATGTTGCATGTCATGGGGGTCCCACGTGCATGCCGCATGTTATGGGGCCCCCAAGTGCATGCAGCATGTCTTGGGGCCCACAAATGCATGCCGCATGTCATAGGGGCCCCACATGCATGGCGCATTTCAGGGGGGCCCCACATGCATTCGCATGTCATGGGGGCACCACATGCATGCCGCATGTCATGGGGCCCAAAAGCTTGCCGCATGTCATGGGGGCCATAAATGCATTCCGCATGTCATGGGAGCCCCACATGAATGTCGCATGTCAAGGGGGCCCAAGTGCATGCCGCATGTATTGGGGGCCCCAAATTCATGCCGCATGTCATGGGGGCCCTGCATGCATGCCGCATGTCATGGGGCCCCGCAGGCATTCCGCATGTCATGGGGGCCCAAATGCATGCCGCATGTCATGGGGGCCCCACGTGCATGCCGCATGTCATGGGGGCCCCACGTGCATGCCGCATGTAATGGGGGATTCAAATGCATGCCTCAAGTCATGGGGCCCCCAAATGCATGTCGCATATCATGGGGGTCCCACATGCATGCCGCATATCATGGGGGTCCCACATGCATGCCGCATGTCATGGGGGCCCCGAATGCATGCCGCATGTCACATTGGCCACAAATGCATGATGCATGTCATGAGGGCCCCACGTGCATACCGCATGTCATAGGGGCCCCACGTACATGGCACATGTCATCGGTGCCCCACATGCATGCTGCATGTCATGGGGGCCCGAAATGCATGCTGCATGTAATGGGGGCCCCACGTGCATGCAGCATGTCATGGGGGCCCCAAATGCATGCAGCATGTCATTGGGGCTCCACGTGCATGCCGCATGTAATGGGGCCCCCAAATGCATGCCGCATGTAATGGGGGCCCCATGTGCATGCCACATGTAATGGGGGCCCCAAAAGCATGCGGCATGTCATAGGGGCCCCACGTGCATGCCGCATGTCTTGGGCACCCCAAATGCATGCAGCATGTCATAGGGGCCCCACGTGCATACCACATGTCATGGGGGCCCCAAATGCATGCCGCATGTACTGGGGGCCCCACGTGCATGCCGCATTTCATGGGGGACCCAAATGCATGCAGCATGTCATGGGGGCCCCACGTGCATGCCACATGTCATGGGGGCCCACATGCATGCCGCATGTCATGGGGGCCCCACTTGCATGCAGCATGTAATGGGGATCCAAATGCATGACGCATGTCATGGGGGTCCCACGTGCATGCCGCATGTCATGGGGGCCCCACATGCATGCCGCATGTCATGGGGGAACCACTTGCATGCAGCATGTAATGGGGGATCCAAATGCATGACGCATGTCATGGGGGTCCCACATGCATACCACATGTCATGGGGGAACCAAATGCATGCCGCATGTCCTGGGGGCCCCACATGCATGACACATTTCATGGGGGACCCAAATGCATGCCGCATGTCATGGGGTCCCCAAATGCATGCTGCATGTCATGAGGGCCCCACGTGCATGCTGCATGTCATGGGGGCCCCAAATGCATGCCGCATGTCATGGGGGCCCCACGTGCATGTCGCATGTCATGGGGGCCCAAAATGCATGTCGCATGTCATGAGGGCGCCGCATGCATGCCGCATGTCTTGGGGCCCACAAATGCATGCCGCATGTCATGTGTGCCCCACATGCATGCCGCATGTCATTGGGGCCCCAAATACATGCCGCATGTAATGGGGGCCCCGCGTGCATGCCGCATGTCACGGGGGCCCCAAATGCATGCCGCATGTAATGGGGGCCCCACTTGCATGCCGCATGTCATGGGGGCCCCAAATGCATGCAGCATGTCATTGGGGCCCTCAAATTCATGCCGCATGTCATAGGGGCCCCACGTGCATGGCACATGTCATGGGGGCCCCACATTCATACCGCATGTCATGGAGGCCCCAAATGCATGCCGCATGTAATGAGAGCCCCCATGCATGCCACATGTCATGGGGGCCCCAAATGAATGTCGCATGTCAAGGGGGCCCCACGTGCATGCTGCATGTCATGGGGCCCCAAATGCATGCCGCATGTCATGGGGCCCCCCAAATGCATGCAGCATGTCTTGGGGCCCACAAATGCATGCCGCATGTCATAGGGGTACCACATGCATGGCGCATTTCATGGGGGTCCCACATGCATGCGCATGTCATGGGGGCCCCAAATGCGTGCCGCATATCATGGGGGCCCCAAATGCATGCCGCATGTCATAGGGGCCCCACATGCATGGCGCATGTCATGGGGGCCCCACATTCATACCGCATGTCATGGAGGCCCCAAATGCATGCCGCATGTAATGGGAGCCCCCATGCATGCCACATGTCATGGGGGCCCCAAATGAATGTCGCATGTCAAGGGGGCCCCAAATGCATGCCGCATGTACAGGGAGCCCCACGTGCATGCCGCATTTCATGGGGGACCCAAATGCATGCCACATGTCATGGGGGCCATAAATGCATGCGGCATGTCATATGGGCCCCACGTGCATACCACATGTCATGGGGGCCCCAAATGCATGCCGCATGTACTGGGTGGGCCCACGTGCATGCTGCATGTAATGGGGCCCCAAATGCATGCCGCATGTCATGGAAGCCCCACGTGCATGCCGCATGTCATGGGGCCCCCCAAATGCATGCAGCATGTCTTGGTGCCCTCAAATGCATGCCACATGTCATAGGGGTCCCACATGCATGCCGCATGGCATGGGGGCCCCAAGTGTGTGCCCCATATCATGGGGGCCCCAAATGCATGCAGCATGTCATGGGGGCCCAACGTGCATGCCGCATGTATTGGGGGCCCCAAATGCATGCCGCATGTCATGGGGAACCACCTGCATGCCGAATGTCATGGGGGACTCACGTGCATTCCGCATGTCATGTGGGCCCCACGTGCATGCTGCATGTCATTGTGGCCCCACGTGCATGCCGCATGTACTGGGGCCCCAAATGCATGCCGCATGTCATGGGGCCCCCCAAATGCATGCAGCATGTCTTGGGGCCCACAAATGCATGCCGCATGTCATAGGGGTACCACATGCATGGCGCATTTCATGTGGGTCCCACATGCATGCGCATGTCATGGGGGCCCCAAATGCGTGCCGCATATCATGGGGGCCCCAAATGCATGCCGCATGTCATAGTGGCCCCACATGCATGGCGCATGTCATGGGGGCCCCACATTCATACCGCATGTCATGGAGGCCCCAAATGCATGCCGCATGTAATGGGAGCCCCCATGCATGCCACATGTCATGGGGGCCCCAAATGAATGTCGCATGTCAAGGGGGCCCCAAATGCATGCCGCATGTCATGGGGCCCCCAAATGCATGCAGCATGTTTTGGGGCCCACAAATGCATGCCACAAGTCATGGGGGAACCACCTGCATGCCGCATGTAATGGGGGATTCAAATGCATGCCGCATGTCATGGGGGTCACACATGCATGCTGCATGTCATGGGGGCCCCAAATGCATGCCGCATATCATGGGGGCCCCGCAGGCTTTCCGCATGTCATGGGGGCCTCACGTGCATGCCGCATGTCATGGGGGCCACACGTGCATGCCGCATGTATTGGGGGCCCCCAACTTGCATTCCGCATGTCTCAGGTACCCCAAATGCATGCAGCATGTTATGCAGGCCCCAAATGCATGCCGCATGTCATGGGGGCCCAAATGCATGACGCATGTCATGGGGGCCTCACGTGCATGCTGCATGTATTGGGGGCCCCAACTTGCATGCCGCATGTCTCAGGTACCACAAATGCATGCAGCATGTTATGCAGGCCCAAAATGCATGCCGCATGTCATGGGGGCCCAAATGCATGACGCATGTCATTGGGGCCCCACGTGCTTGCCGCTTGTCATGGGGGCCCCACGTGCATGCCTCATGTTACGGGGGCCACGAATGCATGCCGCATGTCATAGGGGCCCCACGTGCATACCACATGTCATGGGGGCCCCACATGCATGCCACATGTCATGGGGGCCCCAAATGAATGTCGCATGTCAAGGGGGGCCCACGTGCATGACGCATGTCATGGGGACAAACATGCATGCCGCATGTCTTGGGGCCCACAAATGCATGCCGCATGTCATAGGGGCCCCACATGCATGGCGCATTTCATGGGGGCCCTACATGCATGCCGCATGTCATGGGGGCCCCAAATGCATGCCTCAAGTCATGGGGCCCCAAATGCATGCAGCATGTCATAGGGGCCCCACATGCATGGTGCATGTCATGGGGGCCCCACATGCATGCCTCAAGTCACGGGGGCCCCAAATGCATGCCACATATCATGGGGGCACCACATGCATGCCGCATATATTGGGGGCCTCAATTGCATGCCGCATGTCATGAGGGCCACAAATGCATGCCGCATGTCATGGGGGCCCCACATGCATGCCACATGTCATGGGGGCCCCAAATGAATGTCGCATGTCAAGGGGGCCCCACGTGCATGACGCATGTCATGGGGCCCCAAATGCATGCCGCATATCATGGGGGCCCCAAATGCATGCAGCATGTCATGGGGGCCCCACGTGCATGCCACATGTAATTGGGCCCCCCAAATGCATGCCGCATGTCATAGGGGCCCCACATGCATGGAGCATGTCAATGGGGCCCCACATGCATGCCGCATGTCATGGGGGCCCCACGTGCATACTGCATGTCATGGGGGCCCCAAATGCATGCTGCATGTCATGGGGGCCCCAAATGCATGGTGCATGTCATGGGGGCCCCACATGCATGCCTCAAGTCACGGGGGCCCCAAATGCATGCCACATATCATGGGGGCACCACATGCATGCCGCATATATTGGGGGCCTCAATTGCATGCCGCATGTCATGAGGGCCACAAATGCATGCCGCATGTCATGGGGGCCCCACATGCATGCCACATGTCATGGGGGCCCCAAATGAATGTCGCATGTCAAGGGGGCCCCACGTGCATGACGCATGTCATGGGGCCCCAAATGCATGCCGCATATCATGGGGGCCCCAAATGCATGCAGCATGTCATGGGGGCCCCACGTGCATGCCACATGTAATTGGGCCCCCCAAATGCATGCCGCATGTCATAGGGGCCCCACATGCATGGAGCATGTCAATGGGGCCCCACATGCATGCCGCATGTCATGGGGGCCCCACGTGCATACTGCATGTCATGGGGGCCCCAAATGCATGCTGCATGTCATGGGGGCCCCAAATGCATGCCGCATGTCATGGGGGCCCCACATGCATGCCGCATGTCATGGGGGCCCCGCAGGCATTCCGCATGTCATGGGGGCCCCAAATGCATGCCGCATTTCATGGGGGCCCCACGTGCATGCCGCATGTCATGGGGCCCCCCAAATGCATGCAGCATGTCTTGGTGCCCTCAAATGCATGCCGCATGTCATAGGGGTCCCACCTGCATGCCGCATGTCATGGGGGAACCACCTGCATGCCGCATGTAATGTGGGATTCAAATGCATGCCACATGTCATGGGGGTCCCACATGCATGCCTCATGTCATGGGGGCCCCAAATGCATGCCGCATATCATGGGGGCCCCGCAGGCATTCCGCATGTCATGGGGGCCTCACGTGCATGCCGCATGTCATGGGGGCCTCACATGCATGCCGCATGTAATGGGGGATTCAAATGCATGCCGCATGTCATGGGGGTCCCACATGCATGCCACATGTCATTGGGGCCCCACAGGCATTCCGCATGTCATGGGGGACTCACGTGCATTCCGCATGTCATGTGGGCCCCACGTGCATGCTGCATGTCATTGTGGCACCACGTGCATGCCGCATGTCACGGGGGCCCCGCAGGCATTCCACATGTCATGGGGGCCCCAAATAAATGCCGCATTTCATGGGGGCACACATGCATGCCGCATGTCACGGGGTCCCCGCAGGCATTCCACATGTCATGGGGGCCCCAAATAAATGCCGCATTTCATGGGGACCCCATGTGCATGCCACATGTCTTGGGGCCCACAAATGCATGCCGCATGTCATAGGGGCCCCACATGCATGGCGCATTTCATGGGGGCCCCAAATGCGTGCCGCATATCATGGGGGCCTCAAATGCATGCGGCATGTCATGGGGGCCCCACGTGAATGCCACATGTCATTTGGGGCCCACATGCATGCCGGATGTCATGGGGGCCCCACTTGCATGCAGCATGTAATGGGGATCCAAATGCATGACGCATGTCATGGGGGTCCCACGTGCATGCCGCATGTCATGGGGGCCCCACATGCATGCCGCATGTCATGGGGGCACCACTTGCATGCAGCATGTAATGGGGGATCCAAATGCATGACGCATGTCATGGGGGTCCCACATGCATACCACATGTCATGGGGGAACCAAATGCATGCCGCATGTCCTGGGGGCCCCACATGCATGACACATTTCATGGGGGACCCAAATGAATGCTGCATGTCACGGGGTCCCCAAATGCATGCCGCATGTCATGAGGGCCCAACGTGCATGCTGCATGTCAAGGGGGCCCCAAATGCATGCCGCATATCATGGGGGCCCCGCAGGCATTCCGCATGTCATGGGGGTCTCACGTGCATGCCGCATGTCATGGGGGCCTCACGTGCATGCCGCATGTATTGGGGGCCCCCAACTTGCATGCCGCATGTCTCAGGTACCCCAAATGCATGCAGCATGTTATGCAGGCCCCAAATGCATGCCGCATGTCATGGGGGCCCAAATGCATGACGCATGTCATGGGGGCCTCACGTGCATGCCGCATGTATTGGGGGCCCCAACTTGCATGCCGCATGTCTCAGGTACCCCAAATGCATGCAGCATGTTATGCAGGCCCCAAATGCATGCCGCATGTCATGGGGGCCCAAATGCATGACACATGTCATGGGGGCCTCACGTGCATGCCGCATGTATTGGAGGCCCTAACTTGCATGCCGCATGTCTCAGGTACCCCAAATGCATGCAGCATGTTATGCAGGCCCAAAATGCATGCCGCATGTCATGGGGGCCCAAATGCATGACGCATGTCATTGGGGCCCCACGTGCTTGCCGCTTGTCATGGGGGCCCCACGTGCATGCCTCATGTTACGGGGGCCACAAATGCATGCCGCATGTCATAGGGGCCCCACGTGCATACCACATGTCATGGGGGCCCCACATGCATGCCACATGTCATGGGGGCCCCAAATGAATGTCGCATGTCAAGGGGGCCCCACGTGCATGACGCATGTCATGGGGACCCACATGCATGCCGCATGTCTTGGGGCCCACAAATGCATGCCGCATGTCATAGGGGCCCCACATGCATGGCGCATTTCATGGGGCCCCTACATGCATGCCGCATGTCATGGGGGCCCCAAATGCATGCCTCAAGTCATGGGGCCCCAAATGCATGCAGCATGTCATAGGGGCCCCACATGCATGGTGCATGTCATGGGGGCCCCACATGCATGCCTCAAGTCACGGGGGCCCCAAATGCATGCCACATATCATGGGGGCACCACATGCATGCCGCATATATTGGGGGCCTCAATTGCATGCCGCATGTCATGAGGGCCCCGCATGCATGCCGCATGTCATTGGGGCCCCGTAGGCATTCCGCATGTCATGGGGGCCTCACGTGCATTCCGCATGTCATGGGGGTCCCACGTGCATGCTTCATGTCATTGGGGCCCCACGTGCTTGCCGCTTGTCATGGGGGCCCCACGTGCATGCCTCATGTTACGGGGCCACGAATGCATGCCACATGTCATAGGGGCCCCACGTGCATACCACATGTCATGGGGGCCACAAATGCATGCCGCATGTCATGGGGGCCCCACATGCATGCCACATGTCATGGGGGCCCCAAATGAATGTCGCATGTCAAGGGGGCCCCACGTGCATGACGCATGTCATGGGGACCCACATGCATGCCGCATGTCATGGAGGCCCCCATGACATGCGGCATGCATTTGGGGGCCCCACATGCATGCCGCATGTCATGGGGGGCCAAATGCTTGCCACATGTCATGAGGGCCATAAATGCATGCCGCATGTCATGGGAGCCCCACATGCATGCCACATGTCATGGGGGCCCCAAATGAATGTCGCATGTCAAGGGGGCCCCACGTGCATGCCGCATGTCATGTGGGCCCCAAATGCATGCCGCATGTCATGGGGGCCCCAAATAAATGCCGCATGTCATGGGGCCCCCCAAATGCATGCAGCATGTCTTGGGGCCCACAAATGCATGCCGCATGTCATAGGGGTCCCACATGCATGGCGCATTTCATGGGGGTCCCACATGCATGGCGCATTTCATGGGGGCCCCAAATGAATGTCGCATGTCAAGGGGGCCCCACGCGCATGCCGCATGTCATGGGGGCCCCAAATGCATGCCGCATGTACAGGGGCCGCCAAATGCATGCAGCATGTCTTGGGGCCCACAAATGCATGCCGCATGTCATAGGGGTCCCACATGCATGGCGCATTTCATGGGGGTCCCAAATGCATGCGCATGTCATGGGGCCCCAAATGCATGCCGCATATCATGGGGGCCCCAAATGCATGCAGCATGTCATGGGGGCCCCACGTGCATGCCACATGTAATTGGGCCCCCCAAATGCATGCCGCATGTCATAGGGGCCCCACATGCATGGAGCATGTCAATGGGGCCCCACATGCATGCCACATGTCATTGGGGCCCCACAGGCATTCCGCATGTCATGGGGGACTCACGTGCATTCCGCATGTCATGTGGGCCCCACGTGCATGCTGCATGTCATTGTGGCACCACGTGCATGCCGCATGTCACGGGGGCCCCGCAGGCATTCCACATATCATGGGGGCCCCAAATAAATGCCGCATTTCATGGGGGCACACATGCATGCCGCATGTCACGGGGTCCCCGCAGGCATTCCACATGTCATGGGGGCCCCAAATAAATGCCGCATTTCATGGGGACCCCATGTGCATGCCACATGTCTTGGGGCCCACAAATGCATGCCGCATGTCATAGGGGCCCCACATGCATGGCGCATTTCATGGGGGCCCCAAATGCGTGCCGCATATCATGGGGGCCTCAAATGCATGCGGCATGTCATGGGGGCCCCACGTGAATGCCACATGTCATTTGGGGCCCACATGCATGCTGGATGTCATGGGGGCCCCACTTGCATGCAGCATGTAATGGGGATCCAAATGCATGACGCATGTCATGGGGGTCCCACGTGCATGCCGCATGTCATGGGGGCCCCACATGCATGCCGCATGTCATGGGGGCAACACTTGCATGCAGCATGTAATGGGGGATCCAAATGCATGACGCATGTCATGGGGGTCCCACATGCATACCACATGTCATGGGGGAACCAAATGCATGCCGCATGTCCTGGGGGCCCCACATGCATGACACATTTCATGGGGGACCCAAATGAATGCTGCATGTCACGGGGTCCCCAAATGCATGCCGCATGTCATGAGGGCCCCACGTGCATGCTGCATGTCAAGGGGGCCCCAAATGCATGCCGCATGTCATGGGGGCCCCACGTGCATGTCGCATGTCATGGGGCCCAAAATGCATGCTGCATGTCATGAGGGCGCCGCATGCATGCCGCATGCCATGGGGCCCAAAAGCTTGCCGCATGTCATGGGTGCCATAAATGCATGCCGCATGTCATGGGAGCCCCACATGAATGTCGCATGTCAAGGGGGCCCAACGTGCATGCCGCATGTATTGGGGGCCCCAAATTCATGCCGCTTATCATGAGGGCCCTGCATGCATGCCGCATGTCATGGGTGCCCCGCAGGCATTCCGCATGTCATGGGGGGCCCAAATGCATGCCGCATGTCATGGGGGCCCCACATGCATGCCGCATGTAATGGGGGATTCAAATGCATGCCGCATGTCATGGGGGTCCCACATGCATGTCGCATGTCATGGGGGCCCCAAATGCATGCCGCATGTCATGGGGTCCCCACATGCATGCCGCATGTCATGGGGGCTCAAATGCTTGCCGCATGTCATGGGGGCGATAAATGCATGCCGCATGTCATGTGAGCCCAACAAGCATGCCGCATGTATTGGGGGCCCCAAATTCATGCAGCATGTCATAGGGGCCCCACATGCATGGTGCATTTCATGGGGGCCCCACTTGCATGCAGCATGTAATGGGGGATCCAAATGCATGCTGCACGTCATGGGGGCCCCACATGCATGCCGCATGTCATGGGGGCCCCCGCAGGCATTCCACATGCCATGGGGGCCCCAAATAAATGCAGCATTTAATGGGGGCCCCACGTGCATGCTGCATGTCATGGGGCCCCAAAAATGGATGCCGAATGTCATAGGGGCCCCACATGCATGCCGCATATCTTGGGGCCCACAAATGCATGCCGCATGTCATGGGTGCCCCACATGCATGCCGCATGTCATTGGGGTCCCAAATGCATGCCGCATGTAATGGGGGCCCCACGTGCATGCCGCATGTCTTGGGCACCCCAAATGCATGCCGCATGTCATGGGGGGCCCAAATGCATGTTGCATGTCATGGGGGTCCCACGTGCATGCCGAATGTTATGGGGCCCCCAAGTGCATGCAGCATGTCTTGGGGCCCACAAATGCATGCCGCATGTCATAGGGGCCCCACATGCATGGCGCATTTCATGGGGGCCCCACATGCATGCGCATGTCATGGGGGCACCACATGCATGCCACATGTCATGGGGCCCAAAAGCTTGCCGCATGTCATGGGGGCCATAAATGCATGCCGCCTGTCATGGGAGCCCCACATGAATGTCGCATGTCAAGGGGGCCCAACGTGCATGCCGCATGTATTGGGGGCCCCAAATTCATGCCGCATGTCATGAGGGCCCTGCATGCATGCCGCATGTCATGGGGGCCCCGCAGGCATTCCGCATGTCATGGGGGCCCAAATGCATGCCGCATGTCATGGGGGCCCCACGTGCATGCCGCATGTAATGGGGGATTCAAATGCATGCCTCAAGTCATGGGGGCCCCAAATGCATGCCGCATATCATGGGGGTCCCACATGCATGCCGCATATCATGGGGGTCCCACATGCATTCCGCATGTCATGGGGGCCCCGAATGCATGCCGCATGTCACATTGGCACCAAATGCATGATGCATGTCATGAGGGCCCCACGTGCATACCGCATGTCATAGGGGCCCCACGTACATGGCACATGTCATCGGTGCCCCACATGCATGCCGCATGTCATTGGGGCCCCAAATGCATGCCGCATGTAATGTGGGCCCCACGTGCATGCTGCATGTCATGGGGGCCCCAAATGCATGCCGCATGTAATGGGGGCCCCACGTGCATGCAGCATGTCATGGGGGCCCCAAATGCATGCAGCATGTCATTGGGGCTCCACGTGCATGCCGCATGTAATGGGGCCCCCAAATGCATGCCGCATGTCATGGGGGCCCCATGTGCATGCCACATGTAATGGGGGCCCCAAAAGCATGTGGCATGTCATAGGGGCCCCACGTGCATGCCGCATGTCTTGGGCACCCCAAATGCATGCAGCATGTCATAGGGGCCCCACGTGCATACCACATGTCATGGGGGCCCAAATGCATGCCGCATGTACTGGGGGCCCCACGTGCATGCCGCATTTCATGGGGGACCCAAATGCATGCCGCATGTCATGGGGGCCCCAAATGCATGTTGCATGTCATGGGGGTCCCACGTGCATGCCGCATGTTATGGGGCCCCCAAGTGCATGCAGCATGTCTTGGGGCCCACAAATGCATGCCGCATGTCATAGGGGCCCCACATGCATGGCGCATTTCAGGGGGGCCCCACATGCATTCGCATGTCATGGGGGCACCACATGCATGCCGCATGTCATGGGGCCCAAAAGCTTGCCGCATGTCATGGGGGCCATAAATGCATTCCGCATGTCATGGGAGCCCCACATGAATGTCGCATGTCAAGGGGGCCCAAGTGCATGCCGCATGTATTGGGGGCCCCAAATTCATGCCGCATGTCTTGGGGGCCCTGCATGCATGCCGCATGTCATGGGGGCCCCGCAGGCATTCCGCATGTCATGGGGGCCCAAATGCATGCCGCATGTCATGGGGGCCCCACGTGCATGCCGCATGTAATGGGGGATTCAAATGCATGCCTCAAGTCATGGGGCCCCCAAATGCATGTCGCATATCATGGGGGTCCCACATGCATGCCGCATATCATGGGGGTCCCACATGCATGCCGCATGTCATGGGGCCCCCGAATGCATGCCGCATGTCACATTGGCCACAAATGCATGATGCATGTCATGAGGGCCCCACGTGCATACCGCATGTCATAGGGGCCCCACGTACATGGCACATGTCATCGGTGCCCCACATGCATGCTGCATGTCATGGGGGCCCCAAATGCATGCCGCATGTAATGGGGGCCCCACGTGCATGCAGCATGTCATGGGGGCCCCAAATGCATGCAGCATGTCATTGGGGCTCCACGTGCATGCCGCATGTAATGGGGCCCCCAAATGCATGCCGCATGTAATGGGGGCCCCATGTGCATGCCACATGTAATGGGGGCCCCAAAAGCATGCGGCATGTCATAGGGGCCCCACGTGCATGCCGCATGTCTTGGGCACCCCAAATGCATGCAGCATGTCATAGGGGCCCCACGTGCATACCACATGTCATGGGGGCCCCAAATGCATGCCGCATGTACTGGGGGCCCCACGTGCATGCCGCATTTCATGGGGGACCCAAATGCATGCAGCATGTCATGGGGGCCCCACGTGCATGCCACAAGTCATGGGGGCCCACATGCATGCCGCATGTCATGGGGGCCCCACTTGCATGCAGCATGTAATGGGGATCCAAATGCATGACGCATGTCATGGGGGTCCCACGTGCATGCCGCATGTCATGGGGGCCCCACATGCATGCCGCATGTCATGGGGGAACCACTTGCATGCAGCATGTAATGGGGGATCCAAATGCATGACGCATGTCATGGGGGTCCCACATGCATACCACATGTCATGGGGGAACCAAATGCATGCCGCATGTCCTGGGGGCCCCACATGCATGACACATTTCATGGGGGACCCAAATGCATGCCGCATGTCATGGGGTCCCCAAATGCATGCTGCATGTCATGAGGGCCCCACGTGCATGCTGCATGTCATGGGGGCCCCAAATGCATGCCGCATGTCATGGGGGACCCACGTGCATGTCGCATGTCATGGGGGCCCAAAATGCATGCCGCATGTCATGAGGGCGCCGCATGCATGCCGCATGTCTTGGGGCCCACAAATGCATGCCGCATGTCATGGGTGCCCCACATGCATGCCGCATGTCATTGGGGCCCCAAATACATGCCGCATGTAATGGGGGCCCCGCGTGCATGCCGCATGTCACGGGGGCCCCAAATGCATGCCGCATGTAATGGGGGCCCCACTTGCATGCCGCATGTCATGGGGGCCCCAAATGCATGCAGCATGTCATTGGGGCCCTCAAATTCATGCCGCATGTCATAGGGGCCCCACGTGCATGGCACATGTCATGGGGGCCCCACATTCATACCGCATGTCATGGAGGCCCCAAATGCATGCCGCATGTAATGAGAGCCCCCATGCATGCCACATGTCATGGGGGCCCCAAATGAATGTCGCATGTCAAGGGGGCCCCACGTGCATGCCGCATGTCATGGGGGCCATAAATGCATGCGGCATGTCATAGGGGCCCCACGTGCATACCACATGTCATGGGGGCCCCAAATGCATGCCGCATGTACTGGGGGCCCCACGTGCATGCTGCATGTCATGGGGCCCCAAATGCATGCCGCATGTCATGGGGCCCCCCAAATGCATGCAGCATGTCTTGGGGCCCACAAATGCATGCCGCATGTCATAGGGGTACCACATGCATGGCGCATTTCATGGGGGTCCCACATGCATGCGCATGTCATGGGGGCCCCAAATGCATGCCGCATGTAATGGGAGCCCCCATGCATGCCACATGTCATGGGGGCCCCAAATGAATGTCGCATGTCAAGGGGGCCCCAAATGCATGCCGCATGTACAGGGAGCCCCACGTGCATGCCGCATTTCATGGGGGACCCAAATGCATGCCACATATCATGGGGGCCATAAATGCATGCGGCATGTCATATGGGCCCCACGTGCATACCACATGTCATGGGGGCCCCAAATGCATGCCGCATGTACTGGGTGGGCCCACGTGCATGCTGCATGTAATGGGGCCCCAAATGCATGCCGCATGTCATGGAAGCCCCACGTGCATGCCGCATGTCATGGGGCCCCCCAAATGCATGCAGCATGTCTTGGTGCCCTCAAATGCATGCCACATGTCATAGGGGTCCCACATGCATGCCGCATGGCATGGGGGCCCCAAGTGTGTGCCCCATATCATGGGGCCCCCAAATGCATGCAGCATGTCATGGGGGCCCAACGTGCATGCCGCATGTATTGGGGGCCCCAAATGCATGCCGCATGTCATGGGGAACCACCTGCATGCCGAATGTCATGGGGGACTCACGTGCATTCCGCATGTCATGTGGGCCCCACGTGCATGCTGCATGTCATTGTGGCCCCACGTGCATGCCGCATGTACTGGGGCCCCAAATGCATGCCGCATGTCATGGGGCCCCCCAAATGCATGCAGCATGTCTTGGGGCCCACAAATGCATGCCGCATGTCATAGGGGTACCACATGCATGGCGCATTTCATGTGGGTCCCACATGCATGCACATGTCATGGGGGCCCAAATGCGTGCCGCATATCATGGGGGCCCCAAATGCATGCCGCATGTCATAGTGGCCCCACATGCATGGCGCATGTCATGGGGGCCCCACATTCATACCGCATGTCATGGAGGCCCCAAATGCATGCCGCATGTAATGGGAGCCCCCATGCATGCCACATGTCATGGGGGCCCCAAATGAATGTCGCATGTCAAGGGGGCCCCAAATGCATGCCGCATGTCATGGGGCCCCCAAATGCATGCAGCATGTTTTGGGGCCCACAAATGCATGCCGCAAGTCATGGGGGAACCACCTGCATGCCGCATGTAATGGGGGATTCAAATGCATGCCGCATGTCATGGGGGTCACACATGCATGCTGCATGTCATGGGGGCCCCAAATGCATGCCGCATATCATGGGGGCCCCGCAGGCTTTCCGCATGTCATGGGGGCCTCACGTGCATGCCGCATGTCATGGGGGCCACACGTGCATGCCGCATGTATTGGGGACCCCCAACTTGCATGCCGCATGTCTCAGGTACCCCAAATGCATGCAGCATGTTATGCAGGCCCCAAATGCATGCCGCATGTCATGGGGGCCCAAATGCATGACGCATGTCATGGGGGCCTCACGTGCATGCTGCATGTATTGGGGGCCCCAACTTGCATGCCGCATGTCTCAGGTACCCCAAATGCATGCAGCATGTTATGCAGGCCCCAAATGCATGCCGCATGTCATGGGGGCCCAAATGCATGACGCATGTCATGGGGGCCTCACGTGCATGCCGCATGTATTGGAGGCCCTAACTTGCATGCCGCATGTCTCAGGTACCCCAAATGCATGCAGCATGTTATGCAGGCCCAAAATGCATGCCGCATGTCATGGGGGCCCAAATGCATGACGCATGTCATTGGGGCCCCACGTGCTTGCCGCTTGTCATGGGGGCCCCACGTGCATGCCTCATGTTACGGGGGCCACGAATGCATGCCGCATGTCATAGGGGCCCCACGTGCATACCACATGTCATGGGGGCCCCACATGCATGCCACATGTCATGGGGGCCCCAAATGAATGTCGCATGTCAAGGGGGCCCCACGTGCATGACGCATGTCATGGGGACCCACATGCATGCCGCATGTCTTGGGGCCCACAAATGCATGCCGCATGTCATAGGGGCCCCACATGCATGGCGCATTTCATGGGGGCCCTACATGCATGCCGCATGTCATGGGGGCCCCAAATGCATGCCTCAAGTCATGGGGCCCCAAATGCATGCAGCATGTCATAGGGGCCCCACATGCATGGCGCATTTCATGGGGGCCCTACATGCATGCCGCATGTCATGGGGGCCCCAAATGCATGCCACATATCATGGGGGCACCACATGCATGCCGCATATATTGGGGGCCTCAATTGCATGCCGCATGTCATGAGGGCCCCGCATGCATGCCGCATGTCATTGGGGCCCCGTAGGCATTCCGCATGTCATGGGGGCCTCACGTGCATTCCGCATGTCATGGGGGTCCCACGTGCATGCTTCATGTCATTGGGGCCCCACGTGCTTGCCGCTTGTCATGGGGGCCCCACGTGCATGCCTCATGTTACGGGGCCACGAATGCATGCCACATGTCATAGGGGCCCCACGTGCATACCACATGTCATGGGGGCCACAAATGCATGCCGCATGTCATGGGGGCCCCACATGCATGCCACATGTCATGGGGGCCCCAAATGAATGTCGCATGTCAAGGGGGCCCCACGTGCATGACGCATGTCATGGGGACCCACATGCATGCCGCATGTCATGGAGGCCCCCATGACATGCGGCATGCATTTGGGGGCCCCACATGCATGCAGCATGTCATGGGGGGCCAAATGCTTGCCACATGTCATGAGGGCCATAAATGCATGCCGCATGTCATGGGGGCCCCAAATGAATGTCGCATGTCAAGGGGGCCCCACGTGCATGCCGCATGTCATGTGGGCCCCAAATGCATGCCGCATGTCATGGGGGCCCCAAATAAATGCCGCATGTCATGGGGCCCCCCAAATGCATGCAGCATGTCTTGGGGCCCACAAATGCATGCCGCATGTCATAGGGGTCCCACATGCATGGCGCATTTCATGGGGGTCCCACATGCATGGCGCATTTCATGGGGGCCCCAAATGCATGCCGCATGTCATAGGGGCCCCACATGCATGGCGCATGTCATGGGGGCCCCACATTCATACCGCATGTCATGGAGGCCCCAAATGCATGCCGCATGTAATGGGAGCCCCCATGCATGCCACATGTCATGGGGGCCCCAAATGAATGTCGCATGTCAAGGGGGCCCCACGCGCATGTCGCATGTCATGGGGGCCCCAAATGCATGCCGCATGTACAGGGGCCGCCAAATGCATGCAGCATGTCTTGGGGCCCACAAATGCATGCCGCATGTCATAGGGGTCCCACATGCATGGCGCATTTCATGGGGGTCCCAAATGCATGCGCATGTCATGGGGCCCCAAATGCATGCCGCATATCATGGGGGCCCCAAATGCATGCAGCATGTCATGGGGGCCCCACGTGCATGCCACATGTAATTGGGCCCCCCAAATGCATGCCGCATGTCATAGGGGCCCCACATGCATGGAGCATGTCAATGGGGCCCCACATGCATGCCGCATGTCATGGGGGCCCCACGTGCATACTGCATGTCATGGGGGCCCCAAATGCATGCTGCATGTCATGGGGGCCCCAAATGCATGCCGCATGTCATGGGGGCCCCACATGCATGCCGCATGTCATGGGGGCCCCGCAGGCATTCCGCATGTCATGGGGGCCCCAAATGCATGCCGCATTTCATGGGGGCCCCACGTGCATGCCGCATGTCATGGGGCCCCCCAAATGCATGCATCATGTCTTGGTGCCCTCAAATGCATGCCGCATGTCATAGGGGTCCCACCTGCATGCCGCATGTCATGGGGGAACCACCTGCATGCCGCATGTAATGGGGGATTCAAATGCATGCCGCATGTCATGGGGGTCCCACATGCATGCCTCATGTCATGGGGGCCCCAAATGCATGCCGCATATCATGGGGGCCCCGCAGGCATTCCGCATGTCATGGGGGCCTCACGTGCATGCCGCATGTCATGGGGGCCTCACATGCATGCCGCATGTAATGGGGGATTCAAATGCATGCCGCATGTCATGGGGGTCCCACATGCATGCCACATGTCATTGGGGCCCCACAGGCATTCCGCATGTCATGGGGGACTCACGTGCATTCCGCATGTCATGTGGGCCCCACGTGCATGCTGCATGTCATTGTGGCACCACGTGCATGCCGCATGTCACGGGGCCCCCGCAGGCATTCCACATGTCATGGGGGCCCCAAATAAATGCCGCATTTCATGGGGGCACACATGCATGCCGCATGTCACGGGGTCCCCGCAGGCATTCCACATGTCATGGGGGCCCCAAATAAATGCCGCATTTCATGGGGACCCCATGTGCATGCCACATGTCTTGGGGCCCACAAATGCATGCCGCATGTCATAGGGGCCCCACATGCATGGCGCATTTCATGGGGGCCCCAAATGCGTGCCGCATATCATGGGGGCCTCAAATGCATGCGGCATGTCATGGGGGCCCCACGTGAATGCCACATGTCATTTGGGGCCCACATGCATGCCGGATGTCATGGGGGCCCCACTTGCATGCAGCATGTAATGGGGATCCAAATGCATGACGCATGTCATGGGGGTCCCACGTGCATGCCGCATGTCATGGGGGCCCCACATGCATGCCGCATGTCATGGGGGCACCACTTGCATGCAGCATGTAATGGGGGATCCAAATGCATGACGCATGTCATGGGGGTCCCACATGCATACCACATGTCATGGGGGAACCAAATGCATGCCGCATGTCCTGGGGGCCCCACATGCATGACACATTTCATGGGGGACCCAAATGAATGCTGCATGTCACGGGGTCCCCAAATGCATGCCGCATGTCATGAGGGCCCCACGTGCATGCTGCATGTCAAGGGGGCCCCAAATGCATGCCGCATATCATGGGGGCCCCGCAGGCATTCCGCATGTCATGGGGGCCTCACGTGCATGCCGCATGTCATGGGGGCCTCACGTGCATGCCGCATGTATTGGGGGCCCCCAACTTGCATGCCGCATGTCTCAGGTACCCCAAATGCATGCAGCATGTTATGCAGGCCCCAAATGCATGCCGCATGTCATGGGGGCCCAAATGCATGACGCATGTCATGGGGGCCTCACGTGCATGCCGCATGTATTGGGGGCCCCAACTTGCATGCCGCATGTCTCAGGTACCCCAAATGCATGCAGCATGTTATGCAGGCCCCAAATGCATGCCGCATGTCATGGGGGCCCAAATGCATGACACATGTCATGGGGGCCTCACGTGCATGCCGCATGCATTGGAGGCCCTAACTTGCATGCCGCATATCTCAGGTACCCCAAATGCATGCAGCATGTTATGCAGGCCCAAAATGCATGCCGCATGTCATGGGGGCCCAAATGCATGACGCATGTCATTGGGGCCCCACGTGCTTGCCGCTTGTCATGGGGGCCCCACGTGCATGCCTCATGTTACGGGGGCCACAAATGCATGCCGCATGTCATAGGGGCCCCACGTGCATACCACATGTCATGGGGGCCCCACATGCATGCCACATGTAATGGGGGATTCAAATGCATGCCGCATGTCATGGGGGTCCCACATGCATGCCTCATGTCATGGGGGCCCCAAATGCATGCCGCATATCATGGGGGCCCCGCAGGCATTCCGCATGTCATGGGGGCCTCACGTGCATGCCGCATGTCATGGGGGCCTCACATGCATGCCGCATGTAATGGGGGATTCAAATGCATGCCGCATGTCATGGGGGTCCCACATGCATGCCACATGTCATTGGGGCCCCACAGGCATTCCGCATGTCATGGGGGACTCACGTGCATTCCGCATGTCATGTGGGCCCCACGTGCATGCTGCATGTCATTGTGGCACCACGTGCATGCCGCATGTCACGGGGCCCCCGCAGGCATTCCACATGTCATGGGGGCCCCAAATAAATGCCGCATTTCATGGGGGCACACATGCATGCCGCATGTCACGGGGTCCCCGCAGGCATTCCACATGTCATGGGGGCCCCAAATAAATGCCGCATTTCATGGGGACCCCATGTGCATGCCACATGTCTTGGGGCCCACAAATGCATGCCGCATGTCATAGGGGCCCCACATGCATGGCGCATTTCATGGGGGCCCCAAATGCGTGCCGCATATCATGGGGGCCTCAAATGCATGCGGCATGTCATGGGGGCCCCACGTGAATGCCACATGTCATTTGGGGCCCACATGCATGCCGAATGTTATGGGGCCCCCAAGTGCATGCAGCATGTCTTGGGGCCCACAAATGCATGCCGCATGTCATAGGGGCCCCACATGCATGCCGCATGTCATGGGGCCCAAAAGCTTGCCGCATGTCATGGGGGCCATAAATGCATGCCGCCTGTCATGGGAGCCCCACATGAATGTCGCATGTCAAGGGGGCCCAACGTGCATGCCGCATGTATTGGGGGCCCCAAATTCATGCCGCATGTCATGAGGGCCCTGCATGCATGCCGCATGTCATGGGGGCCCCGCAGGCATTCCGCATGTCATGGGGGCCCAAATGCATGCCGCATGTCATGGGGGCCCCACGTGCATGCCGCATGTAATGGGGGATTCAAATGCATGCCTCAAGTCATGGGGGCCCCAAATGCATGCCGCATATCATGGGGGTCCCACATGCATGCCGCATATCATGGGGGTCCCACATGCATTCCGCATGTCATGGGGGCCCCGAATGCATGCCGCATGTCACATTGGCACCAAATGCATGATGCATGTCATGAGGGCCCCACGTGCATACCGCATGTCATAGGGGCCCCACGTACATGGCACATGTCATCGGTGCCCCACATGCATGCCGCATGTCATTGGGGCCCCAAATGCATGCCGCATGTAATGTGGGCCCCACGTGCATGCTGCATGTCATGGGGGCCCCAAATGCATGCCGCATGTAATGGGGGCCCCACGTGCATGCAGCATGTCATGGGGGCCCCAAATGCATGCAGCATGTCATTGGGGCTCCACGTGCATGCCGCATGTAATGGGCCCCCCAAATGCATGCCGCATGTCATGGGGGCCCCATGTGCATGCCACATGTAATGGGGGCCCCAAAAGCATGTGGCATGTCATAGGGGCCCCACGTGCATGCCGCATGTCTTGGGCACCCCAAATGCATGCAGCATGTCATAGGGGCCCCACGTGCATACCACATGTCATGGGGGCCCAAATGCATGCCGCATGTACTGGGGGCCCCACGTGCATGCCGCATTTCATGGGGGACCCAAATGCATGCCGCATGTCATGGGGGCCCCAAATGCATGTTGCATGTCATGGGGGTCCCACGTGCATGCCGCATGTTATGGGGCCCCCAAGTGCATGCAGCATGTCTTGGGGCCCACAAATGCATGCCGCATGTCATGGGGGCCCCACATGCATGGCGCATTTCAGGGGGGGCCCACATGCATTCGCATGTCATGGGGGCACCACATGCATGCCGCATGTCATGGGGCCCAAAAGCTTGCCGCATGTCATGGGGGCCATAAATGCATTCCGCATGTCATGGGAGCCCCACATGAATGTCGCATGTCAAGGGGGCCCAAGTGCATGCCGCATGTATTGGGGGCCCCAAATTCATGCCGCATGTCATGGGGGCCCTGCATGCATGCCGCATGTCATGGGGGCCCCGCAGGCATTCCGCATGTCATGGGGGCCCAAATGCATGCCGCATGTCATGGGGGCCCCACGTGCATGCCGCATGTAATGGGGGATTCAAATGCATGCCTCAAGTCATGGGGCCCCCAAATGCATGTCGCATATCATGGGGGTCCCACATGCATGCCGCATATCATGGGGGTCCCACATGCATGCCGCATGTCATGGGGGCCCCGAATGCATGCCGCATGTCACATTGGCCACAAATGCATGATGCATGTCATGAGGGCCCCACGTGCATACCGCATGTCATAGGGGCCCCACGTACATGGCACATGTCATCGGTGCCCCACATGCATGCTGCATGTCATGGGGGCCCCAAATGCATGCCGCATGTAATGGGGGCCCCACGTGCATGCAGCATGTCATGGGGGCCCCAAATGCATGCAGCATGTCATTGGGGCTCCACGTGCATGCCGCATGTAATGGGGCCCCCAAATGCATGCCGCATGTAATGGGGGCCCCATGTGCATGCCACATGTAATGGGGGCCCCAAAAGCATGCGGCATGTCATAGGGGCCCCACGTGCATGCCGCATGTCTTGGGCACCCCAAATGCATGCAGCATGTCATAGGGGCCCCACGTGCATACCACATGTCATGGGGGCCCCAAATGCATGCCGCATGTACTGGGGGCCCCACGTGCATGCCGCATTTCATGGGGGACCCAAATGCATGCAGCATGTCATGGGGGCCCCACGTGCATGCCACATGTCATGGGGGCCCACATGCATGCCGCATGTCATGGGGGCCCCACTTGCATGCAGCATGTAATGGGGATCCAAATGCATGACGCATGTCATGGGGGTCCCACGTGCATGCCGCATGTCATGGGGGCCCCACATGCATGCCGCATGTCATGGGGGAACCACTTGCATGCAGCATGTAATGGGGGATCCAAATGCATGACGCATGTCATGGGGGTCCCACATGCATACCACATGTCATGGGGGAACCAAATGCATGCCGCATGTCCTGGGGGCCCCACATGCATGACACATTTCATGGGGGACCCAAATGCATGCCGCATGTCATGGGGTCCCCAAATGCATGCTGCATGTCATGAGGGCCCCACGTGCATGCTGCATGTCATGGGGGCCCCAAATGCATGCCGCATGTCATGGGGGCCCCACGTGCATGTCGCATGTCATGGGGGCCCAAAATGCATGCCGCATGTCATGAGGGCGCCGCATGCATGCCGCATGTCTTGGGGCCCACAAATGCATGCCGCATGTCATGGGTGCCCCACATGCATGCCGCATGTCATTGGGGCCCCAAATACATGCCGCATGTAATGGGGTCCCGCGTGCATGCCGCATGTCACGGGGGCCCCAAATGCATGCCGCATGTAATGGGGGCCCCACTTGCATGTCGCATGTCATGGGGGCCCCAAATGCATGCAGCATGTCATTGGGGCCCTCAAATTCATGCCGCATGTCATAGGGGCCCCACGTGCATGGCACATGTCATGGGGGCCCCACATTCATACCGCATGTCATGGAGGCCCCAAATGCATGCCGCATGTAATGAGAGCCCCCATGCATGCCACATGTCATGGGGGCCCCAAATGAATGTTGCATGTCAAGGGGGCCCCACGTGCATGCCGCATGTCATGGGGGCCATAAATGCATGCGGCATGTCATAGGGGCCCCACGTGCATACCACATGTCATGGGGGCCCCAAATGCATGCCGCATGTACTGGGGGCCCCACGTGCATGCTGCATGTCATGGGGCCCCAAATGCATGCCGCATGTCATGGGGCCCCCCAAATGCATGCAGCATGTCTTGGGGCCCACAAATGCATGCCGCATGTCATAGGGGCCCCACGTGCATACCACATGTCATGTGGGCCCCACATGCATGCCACATGTCATGGGGGCCCCAAATGAATGTCGCATGTCAAGGGGGCCCCACGTGCATGACGCATGTCATGGGGACCCACATGCATGCCGCATGTCTTGGGGCCCACAAATGCATGCCGCATGTCATAGGGGCCCCACATGCATGGCGCATTTCATGGGGGCCCTACATGCATGCCGCATGTCATGGGGGCCCCAAATGCATGCCTCAAGTCATGGGGCCCCAAATGCATGCAGCATGTCATAGGGGCCCCACATGCATGGTGCATGTCATGGGGGCCCCACATGCATGCCTCAAGTCACGGGGGCCCCAAATGCATGCCACATATCATGGGGGCACCACATGCATGCCGCATATATTGGGGGCCTCAATTGCATGCCGCATGTCATGAGGGCCCCGCATGCATGCCGCATGTCATTGGGGCCCCGTAGGCATTCCGCATGTCATGGGGGCCTCACGTGCATTCCGCATGTCATGGGGGTCCCACGTGCATGCTTCATGTCATTGGGGCCCCACGTGCTTGCCGCTTGTCATGGGGGCCCCACGTGCATGCCTCATGTTACGGGGCCACGAATGCATGCCACATGTCATAGGGGCCCCTCGTGCATACCACATGTCATGGGGGCCACAAATGCATGCCGCATGTCATGGGGGCCCCACATGCATGCCACATGTCATGGGGGCCCCAAATGAATGTCGCATGTCAAGGGGGCCCCACGTGCATGACGCATGTCATGGGGACCCACATGCATGCCGCATGTCATGGAGGCCCCCATGACATGCGGCATGCATTTGGGGGCCCCACATGCATGCCGCATGTCATGGGGGCCAAATGCTTGCCACATGTCATGAGGGCCATAAATGCATGCCGCATGTCATGGGAGCCCCACATGCATGCCACATGTCATGGGGGCCCCAAATGAATGTCGCATGTCAAGGGGGCCCCACGTGCATGCTGCATGTCATGTGGGCCCCAAATGCATGCCGCATGTCATGGGGGCCCCAAATAAATGCTGCATGTCATGGGGCCCCCCAAATGCATGCAGCATGTCTTGGGGCCCACAAATGCATGCCGCATGTCATAGGGGTCCCACATGCATGGCGCATTTCATGGGGGTCCCACATGCATGGCGCATTTCATGGGGGCCCCAAATGCATGCCGCATGTCATAGGGGCCCCACATGCATGGCGCATGTCATGGGGGCCCCACATTCATACCGCATGTCATGGAGGCCCCAAATGCATGCCGCATGTAATGGGAGCCCCCATGCATGCCACATGTCATGGGGGCCCCAAATGAATGTCGCATGTCAAGGGGGCCCCACGCGCATGCCGCATGTCATGGGGGCCCCAAATGCATGCCGCATGTACAGGGGCCGCCAAATGCATGCAGCATGTCTTGGGGCCCACAAATGCATGCCGCATGTCATAGGGGTCCCACATGCATGGCGCATTTCATGGGGGTCCCAAATGCATGCGCATGTCATGGGGCCCCAAATGCATGCCGCATATCATGGGGGCCCCAAATGCATGCAGCATGTCATGGGGGGCCCACGTGCATGCCACATGTAATTGGGCCCCCCAAATGCATGCCGCATGTCATAGGGGCCCCACATGCATGGAGCATGTCAATGGGGCCCCACATGCATGCCACATGTCATTGGGGCCCCACAGGCATTCCGCATGTCATGGGGGACTCACGTGCATTCCGCATGTCATGTGGGCCCCACGTGCATGCTGCATGTCATTGTGGCACCACGTGCATGCCGCATGTCACGGGGGCCCCGCAGGCATTCCACATGTCATGGGGGCCCCAAATAAATGCCGCATTTCATGGGGGCACACATGCATGCCGCATGTCACGGGGTCCCCGCAGGCATTCCACATGTCATGGGGGCCCCAAATAAATGCCGCATTTCATGGGGACCCCATGTGCATGCCACATGTCTTGGGGCCCACAAATGCATGCCGCATGTCATAGGGGCCCCACATGCATGGCACATTTCATGGGGGCCCCAAATGCGTGCCGCATATCATGGGGGCCTCAAATGCATGCGGCATGTCATGGGGGCCCCACGTGAATGCCACATGTCATTTGGGGCCCACATGCATGCCGGATGTCATGGGGGCCCCACTTGCATGCAGCATGTAATGGGGATCCAAATGCATGACGCATGTCATGGGGGTCCCACGTGCATGTCGCATGTCATGGGGGCCCCACATGCATGCCGCATGTCATGGGGGCACCACTTGCATGCAGCATGTAATGGGGGATCCAAATGCATGACGCATGTCATGGGGGTCCCACATGCATACCACATGTCATGGGGGAACCAAATGCATGCCGCATGTCCTGGGGGCCCCACATGCATGACACATTTCATGGGGGACCCAAATGAATGCTGCATGTCACGGGGTCCCCAAATGCATGCCGCATGTCATGAGGGCCCCACGTGCATGCTGCATGTCAAGGGGGCCCCAAATGCATGCCGCATGTCATGGGGGCCCCACTTGCATGCCGCATGTCATGGGGGCCCCACGTGCATGTCGCATGTCATGGGGCCCAAAATGCATGCTGCATGTCATGAGGGCGCCGCATGCATGCCGCATGTCATGGGGCCCAAAAGCTTGCCGCATGTCATGGGTGCCATAAATGCATGCCGCATGTCATGGGAGCCCCACATGAATGTCGCATGTCAAGGGGGCCCAACGTGCATGCCGCATGTATTGGGGGCCCCAAATTCATGCCGCTTATCATGAGGGCCCTGCATGCATGCCGCATGTCATGGGTGCCCCGCAGGCATTCCGCATGTCATGGGGGGCCCAAATGCATGCCGCATGTCATGGGGGCCCCACATGCATGCCGCATGTAATGGGGGATTCAAATGCATGCCGCATGTCATGGGGTCCCACATGCATGCCGCATGTCATGGGGGCCCCAAATGCATGCCTCAAGTCATGGGGGCCCCAAATGCATGCCGCATGTCATGGGGTCCCCACATGCATGCCGCATGTCATGGGGGCTCAAATGCTTGCCGCATGTCATGGGGGCGATAAATGCATGCCGCATGTCATGTGAGCCCAACAAGCATGCCGCATGTATTGGGGGCCCCAAATTCATGCAGCATGTCATAGGGGCCCCACATGCATGGTGCATTTCATGGGGGCCCCACTTGCATGCAGCATGTAATGGGGGATCCAAATGCATGCTGCACGTCATGGGGGCCCCACATGCATGCCGCATGTCATGGGGGCCCCCGCAGGCATTCCACATGCCATGGGGGCCCCAAATAAATGCAGCATTTAATGGGGGCCCCACGTGCATGCTGCATGTCATGGGGCCCCAAAAATGGATGCCGAATGTCATAGGGGCCCCACATGCATGCCGCATATCTTGGGGCCCACAAATGCATGCCGCATGTCATGGGTGCCCCACATGCATGCCGCATGTCATTGGGGTCCCAAATGCATGCCGCATGTAATGGGGGCCCCACGTGCATGCCGCATGTCTTGGGCACCCCAAATGCATGCCGCATGTCATGGGGGCCCCAAATGCATGTTGCATGTCATGGGGGTCCCACGTGCATGCCGAATGTTATGGGGCCCCCAAGTGCATGCAGCATGTCTTGGGGCCCACAAATGCATGCCGCATGTCATAGGGGCCCCACATGCATGGCGCATTTCATGGGGGCCCCACATGCATGCGCATGTCATGGGGGCACCACATGCATGCCGCATGTCATGGGGCCCAAAAGCTTGCCGCATGTCATGGGGGCCATAAATGCATGCCGCCTGTCATGGGAGCCCCACATGAATGTCGCATGTCAAGGGGGCCCAACGTGCATGCCGCATGTATTGGGGGCCCCAAATTCATGCCGCATGTCATGAGGGCCCTGCATGCATGCCGCATGTCATGGGGGCCCCGCAGGCATTCCGCATGTCATGGGGGCCCAAATGCATGCCGCATGTCATGGGGGCCCCACGTGCATGCCGCATGTAATGGGGGATTCAAATGCATGCCTCAAGTCATGGGGGCCCCAAATGCATGCCGCATATCATGGGGGTCCCACATGCATGCCGCATATCATGGGGGTCCCACATGCATTCCGCATGTCATGGGGGCCCCGAATGCATGCCGCATGTCACATTGGCACCAAATGCATGATGCATGTCATGAGGGCCCCACGTGCATACCGCATGTCATAGGGGCCCCACGTACATGGCACATGTCATCGGTGCCCCACATGCATGCCGCATGTCATTGGGGCCCCAAATGCATGCCGCATGTAATGTGGGCCCCACGTGCATGCTGCATGTCATGGGGGCCCCAAATGCATGCCGCATGTCATGAGGGCCCCATGTGCATGCCACATGTAATGGGGGCCCCAAAAGCATGTGGCATGTCATTGGGGCCCCACGTGCATGCTGCATGTCTTGGGCACCCCAAATGCATGCAGCATGTCATAGGGGCCCCACGTGCATACCACATGTCATGGGGGCCCCAAATGCATGACGCATGTCATGGGGGCCCCACTTGCATGCCGCATGTCATGGGGGCCCCACGTGCATGTCGCATGTCATGGGGGCCCAAAATGCATGCCGCATGTCATGAGGGCGCCGCATGCATGCCGCATGTCTTGGGGCCCACAAATGCATGCCGCATGTCATGGGTGCCCCACATGCATGCCGCATGTCATTTGGGCCCCAAATGCATGCCGCATGTAATGGGGACCCCGCGTGCATGCCGCATGTCACGGGGGCCCCAAATGCATGCCGCATGTAATGGGGGCCCCACGTGCATGCCGCATGTACTGGGGGCCCCACGTGCATGCTGCATTTCATGGGGCCCCAAATGCATGCCGCATGTCATGGGGCCCCCCAAATGCATGCAGCATGTCTTGGGGCCCACAAATGCATGCCGCATGTCATAGGGGTACCACATGCATGGCGCATTTCATGGGGGTCCCACATGCATGCGCATGTCATGGGGGCCCCAAATGCGTGCCGCATATCATGGGGGCCCCAAATGCATGTCGCATGTCATAGTGGCCCCACATGCATGGCGCATGTCATGGGGCCCCCACATTCATACCGCATGTCATGGAGGCCCCAAATGCATGCCGCATGTAATGGGAGCCCCCATGCATGCCACATGACATGGGGGCCCAAAATGAATGTCGCATGTCAAGGGGGCCCCAAATGCATGCCGCATGTACAGGGGGCCCCACGTGCATGCCGCATTTCATGGGGGACCCAAATGCATGCCACATGTCATGGGGCCCATAAATGCATGCGGCATGTCATAGGGGCCCCACGTGCATACCACATGTCATGGGGGCCCCAAATGCATGCCGCATGTACTGGGTGGGCCCACGTGCATGCTGCATGTCATGGGGCCCCAAATGCATGCCGCATGTCATGGAAGCCCCACGTGCATGCCGCATGTCTTGGCGCCCTCAAATGCATGCCGCATGTCATAGGGGTCCCACATGCATGCCGCATGGCATGGGGGCCCCAAGTGCGTGCCCCATATCATGGGGGCCCCAAATGCATGCAGCATGTCATGGGGGCCCAACGTGCATGCCACATGTATTGGGGGCCCCAAATACATGCCGCATGTCATGGGGGAACCACCTGCATGCCGAATGTCATGGGGGAACCACCTGCATGCCGCATGTAATGGGGGATTCAAATGCATGCCGCATGTCATGGGGGTCCCACATGCATGCTGCATGTCATGGGGGCCCCAAATGCATGCCGCATATCATGGGGGCCCCGCAGGCATTCCGCATGTCATGGGGGCCTCACGTGCATGCCGCATGTCATGGGGGCCTCACGTGCATGCTGCATGTATTGGGGGCCCCAACTGCATGCCGCATGTCTCAGGTACCCCAAATGCATGCAGCATGTTATGCAGGCCCAAATGCATGCCGCATGTCATGGGGGCCCAAATGCATGTCGCATGTCATGGGGGCTCCACGTGCATGCCGCATGTAATGGGGCTCCCAAATTCATGTCGCATGTCATAGGGGCCCCACGTGCATGCCGCATGTCATAGGGGAACCACCTGCATGCCGCATGTAATGGGAGATTCAAATGCATGCCGCATGTCATGGGGGTCCCACATGCATGCCTCATGTCATGGGGGCCCCAAATGCATGCCGCATATCTTGGGGGCCCCGCAGGCATTCCGCATGTCATGTGGGCCTCACGTGCATGCTGCATGTCATTGTGGCACCACGTGCATGCCGCATGTCACGGGGGCCCCGCAGGCATTCCACATGTCATGGGGGCCCCAAATAAATGTCGCATTTCATGGGGGCCCCACATGCATGCCGCATGTCACGGGGTCCCCGCAGGCATTCCACATGTCATGGGGGCCCCAAATAAATGCCGCATTTCATGGGGACCCCATGTGCATGCCACATGTCTTGGGGCCCACAAATGCATGCCGCATGTCATAGGGGCCACACATGCATGGCGCATTTCATGGGGGCCCCAAATGCGTGCCGCATATCATGGGGGCCCCAAATGCATGCAGCATGTCATGGGGGCCCCACGTGCATGCCACATGTCATTGGGGGCCCACATGCATGCCGCATGTCATGGGGGCCCCACTTGCATGCAGCATGTAATGGGGGATCCAAATGCATGACGCATGTCATGGGGGTCCCACATGCATACCACATGTCATGGGGGAACCAAATGCATGCCGCATGTCCTGGGGGCCCCACATGCATGACACATTTCATGGGGGACCCAAATGCATGCCGCATGCCATGGGGGCCCAAAATGCATGCCGCATGCCATGAGGGTGCCGCATGCATGCCGCATGTCTTGGGGCCCACAAATGCATGCCGCATGTCATAGGGGCCCCACATGCATGGCGCATTTCATGAGTGCCCAAATGCATGCCGCATGTCATGGGAGCCCCACATGAATGTCGCATGTCAAGGGGGCCCAACGTGCATGCCGCATGTATTGGGGGCCCCAAATTCATGCCGCATATCATGAGGGCCCTGCATGCATGCCGCATGTCATGGGTGCCCCGCAGGCATTCCGCATGTAATGGGGGATTCAAATGCATGCCGCATGTCATGGGGGCCCCACATTCATACCGCATGTCATGGAGGCCCCTAATGCATGTTGCATGTAATGGGAGCCCCCATGCATGCCACATGTCATGGGGGGCCCCAAATGCATGCCGCATGTTCAGGGGGCCCCACGTGCATGCCGCATTTCATGGGGGACCCAAATGCATGCCGCATGTCATGGGGGCCATAAATGCACGCGGCATGTCATTGGGGCCCCACGTGCATACCACATGTCATGGGGGCCCCAAATGCATGCCGCATGTACTGGGGGGGCCCACGTGCATGCTGCATGTCATGGGGCCCCAAATGCATTCCGCATGTCATGGGGGCCCCAAATGCATGCCGCATGTCATGGGGCCCCCAAATGCATGCAGCATGTCTGGGGGCCCACAAATGCATGCCGCATGTCATGGGGGAACAACATGCATGCCGCATGTAATGGGGGATTCAAATGCATGCCGCATGTCATGGGGGTCACACATGCATGCTGCATGTCATGGGGCCCCAAATGCATGCCGCATATCATGGGGGCCCCGCAGGCATTCCGCATGTCATGGGGGCCTCACGTGCATGCCGCATGTCATGGGGGCCTCACGTGCATGCCGCATGTATTGGGGGCCCCCAACTTGCATGCCGCATGTCTCAGGTACCCCAAATGCATGCAGCATGTTATGCAGGCCCCAAATGCATGCCGCATGTCATGGGGGCCCAAATGCATGACGCATGTCATGGGGGCCTCACGTGCATGCCGCATGTATTGGGGGCCCCAACTTGCATGCCGCATGTCTCAGGTACCCCAAATGCATGCAGCATGTTATGCAGGCCCCAAATGCATGCCACATGTCATGGGGGCCCAAATGCATGACACATGTCATGGGGGCCTCACGTGCATGCCGCATGTATTGGGGCCCCCAACTTGCATGCCGCATGTCTCAGGTACCCCAAATGCATGCAGCATGTTATGCAGGCCCCAAATGCTTGCCGCTTGTCATGGGGGCCCCACGTGCATGCCTCATGTTACGGGGGCCACGAATGCATGCCGCATGTCATAGGGGCCCCACGTGCATACTACATGTCATGGGGGCCCCAAATGCATGCCGCATGTCATGGGGGCCCCACATGCATGCCACATGTCATGGGGGCCCCACGTGTATGCCTCATGTTACGGGGGCCACGAATGCATGCCGCATGTCATAGGGGCCCCACGTGCATACCACATGTCATGGGGCCCCAAATGCATGCCGCATGTCACGGGGGCCCCGCAGGCATTACACATGTCATGGGGGCCCCAAATAAATGCCGCATTTCATGGGGGCCCCATTTGCATGCCACATGTCTTGGGGCCCACACATGCATGCCGCATGTCATAGGGGCCCCACATGCATGGCGCATTTCATGGGTGCCCTACATGCATGCCGCATGTCATGGGGGCCCCAAATGCATGCCTCAAGTCATGGGGCCCCAAATGCATGCAGCATGTCATAGGGGCCCCACATGCATGGTGCATGTCATGGGGGCCCCACATGCATGCCTCAAGTCACGGGGGCCCCAAATGCATGCCACATATCATGGGGGCCCCACATGCATGCCGCATATATTGGGGCCTCAATTGCATGCCGCATGTCATGAGGGCCCCGCATGCATGCCGCATGTCAATGGGGCCCCGTAGGCATTCCGCATGTCATGGGGGCCTCACGTGCATTCCGCATGTCATGGGGGTCCCACGTGCATGCTTCATGTCATTGGGGCCCCACGTGCTTGCCGCTTGTCATGGGGGCCCCACGTGCATGCCTCATGTTACGGGGCCACGAATGCATGCCGCATGTCATAGGGGCCCCACGTGCATACCACATGTCATGGGGCCCCAAATGCATGCCCCATGTCATGGGGGCCCCACATGCATGCCACATGTCATGGGGGCCCCAAATGAATGTCGCATGTCAAGGGGGCCCCACGTGCATGACGCATGTCATGGGGACCCACATGCATGCCGCATGTCATGGAGGCCCCCATGACATGCGGCATGCATTTGGGGGCCCCACATGCATGCCGCATGTCATGGGGGGCCAAATGCTTGCCACATGTCATGAGGGCCATAAATGCATGCCGCATGTCATGGGAGCCCCACATGCATGCCACATGTCATGGGGGCCCCAAATGAATGTCGCATGTCAAGGGGGCCCCACGTGTATGCCGCATGTCATGGGGGCCCCAAATGCATGCCGCATGTCATGGGGGCCCCAAATGCATGCCGCATGTCATGGGGCCCCCCAAATGCATGCAGCATGTCTTGGGGCCCACAAATGCATGCCGCATGTCATAGGGGTCCCACATGCATGGCGCATTTCATGGGGGTCCCACATGCATGGCGCATTTCATGGGGGCCCCAAATGCATGCCGCATGTCATAGGGGCCCCACATGCATGGCGCATGTCATGTGGGCCCCACATTCATACCGCATGTCATGGATGCCCCAAATGCATGCCGCATGTAATGGGAGGCCCCATGCATGCCACATGTCATGGGGGCCCCAAATGAATGTCGCATGTCAAGTGGGCCCCACGTGCATGCCGCATGTCACGGGGGCCCCAAATGCATGCCGCATGTACAGGGGGCCCCACGTGCATGCCGCATTTCATGGGGGACGCAAATGCATGCCGCATGTCATGGGGCCGCCAAATGCATGCAGCATGTCTTGGGGCCCACAAATGCATGCCGCATGTCATAGGGGTCCCACATGCATGGCGCATTTCATGGGGGTCCCAAATGCATTGCCATGTCATGGGGGCCTCATGCCGCATGTCATGGGGGCCCCCGCAGGCATTCTACATGCCATGGGGGCCCCAAATAAATGCAGCATTTAAAGGGGGCCCCACGTGCATGCTGCATGTCATGGGGCCCAAAAATGGATGCCGAATGTCATAGGGGCCCCACATGCATGCCGCATATCTTGGGGCCCACAAATGCATGCCGCATGTCATGGGTGCCCCACATGCATGCCGCATGTCATTGGGGTCCCAAATGCATGCCGCATGTAATGGGGGCCCCACGTGCATGCCGCATGTCTTGGGCACCCCAAATGCATGCCGCATGTCATGGGGGCCCCAAATGCATGTTGCATGTCATGGGGGTCCCACGTGCATGCCGAATGTTATGGGGCCCCCAAGTGCATGCAGCATGTCTTGGGGCCCACAAATGCATGCCGCATGTCATAGGGGCCCCACATGCATGGCGCATTTCATGGGGGCCCCACATGCATGCGCATGTCATGGGGGCACCGCATGCATGCCGCATGTCATAGGGCCCAAAAGCTTGCCGCATGTCATGGGGGCCATAAATGCATGCCGCCTGTCATGGGAGCCCCACATGAATGTCGCATGTCAAGGGGGCCCAACGTGCATGCCGCATGTATTGGGGGCCCCAAATTCATGCCGCATGTCATGAGGGCCCTGCATGCATGCCGCATGTCATGGGGGCCCCGCAGGCATTCCGCATGTCATGGGGGCCCAAATGCATGCCGCATGTCATGGGGGCCCCACGTGCATGCCGCATGTAATGGGGGATTCAAATGCATGCCTCAAGTCATGGGGGCCCCAAATGCATGCCGCATATCATGGGGGTCCCACATGCATGCCGCATATCATGGGGGTCCCACATGCATTCCGCATGTCATGGGGGCCCCGAATGCATGCCGCATGTCACATTGGCACCAAATGCATGATGCATGTCATGAGGGCCCCACGTGCATACCGCATGTCATAGGGGCCCCACGTACATGGCACATGTCATCGGTGCCCCACATGCATGCCGCATGTCATTGGGGCCCAAAATGCATGCCGCATGTAATGTGGGCCCCACGTGCATGCTGCATGTCATGGGGGCCCCAAATGCATGCCGCATGTAATGGGGGCCCCACGTGCATGCAGCATGTCATGGGGGCCCCAAATGCATGCAGCATGTCATTGGGGCTCCACGTGCATGCCGCATGTAATGGGGCCCCCAAATGCATGCCGCATGTCATGGGGGCCCCATGTGCATGCCACATGTAATGGGGGCCCCAAAAGCATGTGGCATGTCATAGGGGCCCCACGTGCATGCCGCATGTCTTGGGCACCCCAAATGCATGCAGCATGTCATAGGGGCCCCACGTGCATACCACATGTCATGGGGGCCCAAATGCATGCCGCATGTACTGGGGGCCCCACGTGCATGCCGCATTTCATGGGGGACCCAAATGCATGCCGCATGTCATGGGGGCCCCAAATGCATGTTGCATGTCATGGGGGTCCCACGTGCATGCCGCATGTTATGGCCCCCCCAAGTGCATGCAGCATGTCTTGGGGCCCACAAATGCATGCCGCATGTCATAGGGGCCCCACATGCATGGCGCATTTCAGGGGGGCCCCACATGCATTCGCATGTCATGGGGGCACCACATGCATGCCGCATGTCATGGGGCCCAAAAGCTTGCCGCATGTCATGGGGGCCATAAATGCATTCCGCATGTCATGGGAGCCCCACATGAATGTCGCATGTCAAGGGGGCCCAAGTGCATGCCGCACGTATTGGGGGCCCCAAATTCATGCCGCATGTCATGGGGGCCCTGCATGCATGCCGCATGTCATGGGGGCCCCACAGGCATTCCGCATGTCATGGGGGCCCAAATGCATGCCGCATGTCATGGGGGCCCCACGTGCATGCCGCATGTAATGGGGGATTCAAATGCATGCCTCAAGTCATGGGGCCCCCAAATGCATGTCGCATATCATGGGGGTCCCACATGCATGCCGCATATCATGGGGGTCCCACATGCATGCCGCATGTCATGGGGGCCCCGAATGCATGCCGCATGTCACATTGGCCACACATGCATGATGCATGTCATGAGGGCCCCACGTGCATACCGCATGTCATAGGGGCCCCACGTACATGGCACATGTCATCGGTGCCCCACATGCATGCTGCATGTCATGGGGGCCCCAAATGCATGCCGCATGTAATGGGGGCCCCACGTGCATGCAGCATGTCATGGGGGCCCCAAATGCATGCAGCATGTCATTGGGGCTCCACGTGCATGCCGCATGTAATGGGGCCCCCAAATGCATGCCGCATGTAATGGGGGCCCCATGTGCATGCCACATGTAATGGGGGCCCCAAAAGCATGCGGCATGTCATAGGGGCCCCACGTGCATGCCGCATGTCTTGGGCACCCCAAATGCATGCAGCATGTCATAGGGGCCCCACGTGCATACCACATGTCATGGGGGCCCCAAATGCATGCCGCATGTACTGGGGGCCCCACGTGCATGCCGCATTTCATGGGGGACCCAAATGCATGCAGCATGTCATGGGGGCCCCACGTGCATGCCACATGTCATGGGGGCCCACATGCATGCCGCATGTCATGGGGGCCCCACTTGCATGCAGCATGTAATGGGGATCCAAATGCATGACGAATGTCATGGGGGTCCCACGTGCATGCCGCATGTCATGGGGGCCCCACATGCATGCCGCATGTCATGGGGGAACCACTTGCATGCAGCATGTAATGGGGGATCCAAATGCATGACGCATGTCATGGGGGTCCCACATGCATACCACATGTCATGGGGGAACCAAATGCATGCCGCATGTCCTGGGGGCCCCACATGCATGACACATTTCATGGGGGACCCAAATGCATGCCGCATGTCATGGGGTCCCCAAATGCATGCTGCATGTCATGAGGGCCCCACGTGCATGCTGCATGTCATGGGGCCCCAAATGCATGCCGCATGTCATGGGGGCCCCACGTGCATGTCGCATGTCATGGGGGCCCAAAATGCATGCCGCATGTCATGAGGGCGCCGCATGCATGCCGCATGTCTTGGGGCCCACAAATGCATGCCGCATGTCATGGGTGCCCCACATGCATGCCGCATGTCATTGGGGCCCCAAATACATGCCGCATGTAATGGGGGCCCCGCGTGCATGCCGCATGTCACGGGGGCCCCAAATGCATGCCGCATGTAATGGGGGCCCCACTTGCATGTCGCATGTCATGGGGGCCCCAAATGCATGCAGCATGTCATTGGGGCCCTCAAATTCATGCCGCATGTCATAGGGGCCCCACGTGCATGGCACATGTCATGGGGGCCCCACATTCATACCGCATGTCATGGAGGCCCCAAATGCATGCCGCATGTAATGAGAGCCCCCATGCATGCCACATGTCATGGGGGCCCCAAATGAATGTTGCATGTCAAGGGGGCCCCACGTGCATGCCGCATGTCATGGGGGCCATAAATGCATGCGGCATGTCATAGGGGCCCCACGTGCATACCACATGTCATGGGGGCCCCAAATGCATGCCGCATGTACTGGGGGCCCCACGTGCATGCTGCATGTCATGGGGCCCCAAATGCATGCCGCATGTCATGGGGCCCCCCAAATGCATGCAGCATGTCTTGGGGCCCACAAATGCATGCCGCATGTCATAGGGGCCCCACGTGCATACCACATGTCATGGGGGCCCCACATGCATGCCACATGTCATGGGGGCCCCAAATGAATGTCGCATGTCAAGGGGGCCCCACGTGCATGACGCATGTCATGGGGACCCACATGCATGCCGCATGTCTTGGGGCCCACAAATGCATGCCGCATGTCATAGGGGCCCCACATGCATGGCGCATTTCATGGGGGCCCTACATGCATGCCGCATGTCATGGGGGCCCCAAATGCATGCCTCAAGTCATGGGGCCCCAAATGCATGCAGCATGTCATAGGGGCCCCACATGCATGGTGCATGTCATGGGGGCCCCACATGCATGCCTCAAGTCACGGGGGCCCCAAATGCATGCCACATATCATGGGGGCACCACATGCATGCCGCATATATTGGGGGCCTCAATTGCATGCCGCATGTCATGAGGGCCCCGCATGCATGCCGCATGTCATTGGGGCCCCGTAGGCATTCCGCATGTCATGGGGGCCTCACGTGCATTCCGCATGTCATGGGGGTCCCACGTGCATGCTTCATGTCATTGGGGCCCCACGTGCTTGCCGCTTGTCATGGGGGCCCCACGTGCATGCCTCATGTTACGGGGCCACGAATGCATGCCACATGTCATAGGGGCCCCTCGTGCATACCACATGTCATGGGGGCCACAAATGCATGCCGCATGTCATGGGGGCCCCACATGCATGCCACATGTCATGGGGGCCCCAAATGAATGTCGCATGTCAAGGGGGCCCCACGTGCATGACGCATGTCATGGGGACCCACATGCATGCCGCATGTCATGGAGGCCCCCATGACATGCGGCATGCATTTGGGGGCCCCACATGCATGCCGCATGTCATGGGGGGCCAAATGCTTGCCACATGTCATGAGGGCCATAAATGCATGCCGCATGTCATGGGAGCCCCACATGCATGCCACATGTCATGGGGGCCCCAAATGAATGTCGCATGTCAAGGGGGCCCCACGTGCATGCCGCATGTCATGTGGGCCCCAAATGCATGCCGCATGTCATGGGGGCCCCAAATAAATGCTGCATGTCATGGGGCCCCCCAAATGCATGCAGCATGTCTTGGGGCCCACAAATGCATGCCGCATGTCATAGGGGTCCCACATGAATGGCGCATTTCATGGGGGTCCCACATGCATGGCGCATTTCATGGGGTCCCCAAATGCATGCCGCATGTCATAGGGGCCCCACATGCATGGCGCATGTCATGGGGGCCCCACATTCATACCGCATGTCATGGAGGCCCCAAATGCATGCCGCATGTAATGGGAGCCCCCATGCATGCCACATGTCATGGGGGCCCCAAATGAATGTCGCATGTCAAGGGGGCCCCACGCGCATGCCGCATGTCATGGGGGCCCCAAATGCATGCCGCATGTACAGGGGCCGCCAAATGCATGCAGCATGTCTTGGGGCCCACAAATGCATGCCGCATGTCATAGGGGTCCCACATGCATGGCGCATTTCATGGGGGTCCCAAATGCATGCGCATGTCATGGGGCCCCAAATGCATGCCGCATATCATGGGGGCCCCAAATGCATGCAGCATGTCATGGGGGGCCCACGTGCATGCCACATGTAATTGGGCCCCCCAAATGCATGCCGCATGTCATAGGGGCCCCACATGCATGGAGCATGTCAATGGGGACCCACATGCATGCCACATGTCATTGGGGCCCCACAGGCATTCCGCATGTCATGGGGGACTCACGTGCATTCCGCATGTCATGTGGGCCCCACGTGCATGCTGCATGTCATTGTGGCACCACGTGCATGCCGCATGTCACGGGGGCCCCGCAGGCATTCCACATGTCATGGGGGCCCCAAATAAATGCCGCATTTCATGGGGGCACACATGCATGCCGCATGTCACGGGGTCCCCGCAGGCATTCCACATGTCATGGGGGCCCCAAATAAATGCCGCATTTCATGGGGACCCCATGTGCATGCCACATGTCTTGGGGCCCACAAATGCATGCCGCATGTCATAGGGGCCCCACATGCATGGCGCATTTCATGGGGGCCCCAAATGCGTGCCGCATATCATGGGGGCCTCAAATGCATGCGGCATGTCATGGGGGCCCCACGTGAATGCCACATGTCATTTGGGGCCCACATGCATGCCGGATGTCATGGGGGCCCCACTTGCATGCAGCATGTAATGGGGATCCAAATGCATGACGCATGTCATGGGGGTCCCACGTGCATGCCGCATGTCATGGGGGCCCCACATGCATGCCGCATGTCATGGGGGCACCACTTGCATGCAGCATGTAATGGGGGATCCAAATGCATGACGCATGTCATGGGGGTCCCACATGCATACCACATGTCATGGGGGAACCAAATGCATGCCGCATGTCCTGGGGGCCCCACATGCATGACACATTTCATGGGGGACCCAAATGAATGCTGCATGTCACGGGGTCCCCAAATGCATGCCGCATGTCATGAGGGCCCCACGTGCATGCTGCATGTCAAGGGGGCCCCAAATGCATGCCGCATGTCATGGGGGCCCCACGTGCATGTCGCATGTCATGGGGCCCAAAATGCATGCTGCATGTCATGAGGGCGCCGCATGCATGCCGCATGTCATGGGGCCCAAAAGCTTGCCGCATGTCATGGGTGCCATAAATGCATGCCGCATGTCATGGGAGCCCCACATGAATGTCGCATGTCAAGGGGGCCCAACGTGCATGCCGCATGTATTGGGGGCCCCAAATTCATGCCGCTTATCATGAGGGCCCTGCATGCATGCCGCATGTCATGGGTGCCCCGCAGGCATTCCGCATGTCATGGGGGGCCCAAATGCATGCCGCATGTCATGGGGGCCCCACATGCATGCCGCATGTAATGGGGGATTCAAATGCATGCCGCATGTCATGGGGGTCCCACATGCATGCCGCATGCCATGGGGGCCCCAAATGCATGCCTCAAGTCATGGGGGCCCCAAATGCATGCCGCATGTCATGGGGTCCCCACATGCATGCCGCATGTCATGGGGGCTCAAATGCTTGCCGCATGTCATGGGGGCGATAAATGCATGCCGCATGTCATGTGAGCCCAACAAGCATGCCGCATGTATTGGGGGCCCCAAATTCATGCAGCATGTCATAGGGGCCCCACATGCATGGTGCATTTCATGGGGGCCCCACTTGCATGCAGCATGTAATGGGGGATCCAAATGCATGCTGCACGTCATGGGGGCCCCACATGCATGCCGCATGTCATGGGGGCCCCCGCAGGCATTCCACATGCCATGGGGGCCCCAAATAAATGCAGCATTTAATGGGGGCCCCACGTGCATGCTGCATGTCATGGGGCCCCAAAAATGGATGCCGAATGTCATAGGGGCCCCACATGCATGCCGCATATCTTGGGGCCCACAAATGCATGCCGCATGTCATGGGTGCCCCACATGCATGCCGCATGTCATTGGGGTCCCAAATGCATGCCGCATGTAATGGGGGCCCCACGTGCATGCCGCATGTCTTGGGCACCCCAAATGCATGCCGCATGTCATGGGGGCCCCAAATGCATGTTGCATGTCATGGGGGTCCCACGTGCATGCCGAATGTTATGGGGCCCCCAAGTGCATGCAGCATGTCTTGGGGCCCACAAATGCATGCCGCATGTCATAGGGGCCCCACATGCATGGCGCATTTCATGGGGGCCCCACATGCATGCGCATGTCATGGGGGCACCACATGCATGCCGCATGTCATGGGGCCCAAAAGCTTGCCGCATGTCATGGGGGCCATAAATGCATGCCGCCTGTCATGGGAGCCCCACATGAATGTCGCATGTCAAGGGGGCCCAACGTGCATGCCGCATGTATTGGGGGCCCCAAATTCATGCCGCATGTCATGAGGGCCCTGCATGCATGCCGCATGTCATGGGGGCCCCGCAGGCATTCCGCATGTCATGGGGGCCCAAATGCATGCCGCATGTCATGGGGGCCCCACGTGCATGCCGCATGTAATGGGGGATTCAAATGCATGCCTCAAGTCATGGGGGCCCCAAATGCATGCCGCATATCATGGGGGTCCCACATGCATGCCGCATATCATGGGGGTCCCACATGCATTCCGCATGTCATGGGGGCCCCGAATGCATGCCGCATGTCACATTGGCACCAAATGCATGATGCATGTCATGAGGGCCCCACGTGCATACCGCATGTCATAGGGGCCCCACGTACATGGCACATGTCATCGGTGCCCCACATGCATGCCGCATGTCATTGGGGCCCCAAATGCATGCCGCATGTAATGGGGGCCCCACGTGCATGCTGCATGTCATGGGGGCCCCAAATGCATGCCGCATGTCATGAGGGCCCCATGTGCATGCCACATGTAATGGGGGCCCCAAAAGCATGTGGCATGTCATTGGGGCCCCACGTGCATGCTGCATGTCTTGGGCACCCCAAATGCATGCAGCATGTCATAGGGGCCCCACGTGCATACCACATGTCATGGGGGCCCCAAATGCATGACGCATGTCATGGGGGCCCCACTTGCATGCCGCATGTCATGGGGGCCCCACGTGCATGTCGCATGTCATGGGGGCCCAAAATGCATGCCGCATGTCATGAGGGTGCCGCATGCATGCCGCATGTCTTGGGGCCCACAAATGCATGCCGCATGTCATGGGTGCCCCACATGCATGCCGCATGTCATTTGGGCCCCAAATGCATGCCGCATGTAATGGGGGCCCCGCGTGCATGCCGCATGTCACGGGGGCCCCAAATGCATGCCGCATGTAATGGGGGCCCCACGTGCATGCCGCATGTACTGGGGGCCCCACGTGCATGCTGCATTTCATGGGGCCCCAAATGCATGCCGCATGTCATGGGGCCCCCCAAATGCATGCAGCATGTCTTGGGGCCCACAAATGCATGCCGCATGTCATAGGGGTACCACATGCATGGCGCATTTCATGGGGGTCCCACATGCATGCGCATGTCATGGGGGCCCCAAATGCGTGCCGCATATCATGGGGGCCCCAAATGCATGTCGCATGTCATAGTGGCCCCACATGCATGGCGCATGTCATGGGGCCCCCACATTCATACCGCATGTCATGGAGGCCCCAAATGCATGCCGCATGTAATGGGAGCCCCCATGCATGCCACATGTCATGGGGGCCCAAAATGAATGTCGCATGTCAAGGGGGCCCCAAATGCATGCCGCATGTACAGGGGGCCCCACGTGCATGCCGCATTTCATGGGGGACCCAAATGCATGCCACATGTCATGGGGCCCATAAATGCATGCGGCATGTCATAGGGGCCCCACGTGCATACCACATGTCATGGGGGCCCCAAATGCATGCCGCATGTACTGGGTGGGCCCACGTGCATGCTGCATGTCATGGGGCCCCAAATGCATGCCGCATGTCATGGAAGCCCCACGTGCATGCCGCATGTCATGGGCCCCCAAATGCATGCAGCATGTCTTGGCGCCCTCAAATGCATGCCGCATGTCATAGGGGTCCCACATGCATGCCGCATGGCATGGGGGCCCCAAGTGCGTGCCCCATATCATGGGGGCCCCAAATGCATGCAGCATGTCATGGGGGCCCAACGTGCATGCCACATGTATTGGGGGCCCCAAATGCATGCCGCATGTCATGGGGGAACCACCTGCATGCCGAATGTCATGGGGGAACCACCTGCATGCCGCATGTAATGGGGGATTCAAATGCATGCCGCATGTCATGGGGGTCCCACATGCATGCTGCATGTCATGGGGGCCCCAAATGCATGCCGCATATCATGGGGTCCCCGCAGGCATTCCGCATGTCATGGGGGCCTCACGTGCATGCCGCATGTCATGGGGGCCTCACGTGCATGCTGCATGTATTGGGGGCCCCAACTGCATGCCGCATGTCTCAGGTACCCCAAATGCATGCAGCATGTTATGCAGGCCCAAATGCATGCCGCATGTCATGGGGGCCCAAATGCATGTCGCATGTCATGGGGGCTCCACGTGCATGCCGCATGTAATGGGGCTCCCAAATTCATGTCGCATGTCATAGGGGCCCCACGTGCATGCCGCATGTCATAGGGGAACCACCTGCATGCCGCATGTAATGGGAGATTCAAATGCATGCCGCATGTTATGGGGGTCCCACATGCATGCCTCATGTCATGGGGGCCCCAAATGCATGCCGCATATCTTGGGGGCCCCGCAGGCATTCCGCATGTCATGTGGGCCTCACGTGCATGCTGCATGTCATTGTGGCACCACGTGCATGCCGCATGTCACGGGGGCCCCGCAGGCATTCCACATGTCATGGGGGCCCCAAATAAATGCCGCATTTCATGGGGACCCCATGTGCATGCCGCATGTCTTGGGGCCCACAAATGCATGCCGCATGTCATAGGGGCCCCACATGCATGGCGCATTTCATGGGGGCCCTACATGCATGCCTTATGTCATGGGGCCCCCAAATGCATGCCTCAAGTCATGGGGGCCCCAAATGCATGCAGCATGTCAAAGGGGCCCCATATGCATGGTGCATGTCATGGGGGACCCACATGCATGCCGCATATATTGGGGGCCTCAAATGCATTCCGCATGTCATGAGGGCCCCGCATGCATGCCGCATGTCATTGGGGCCCCGCAGGCATTCCGCATGTCATGGGGGCCTCACGTGCATTCCGCATGTCATGGGGGTCCCACGTGCATGCTGCATGTCATTGGGGCCCCACGTGCTTGCCGCATGTCATGGGGGCCCCACGTGCATGCCTCATGTTACGGGGGCCACGAATGCATGCCGCATGTCATAGGGGCCCCACATGCATGGAGCATGTAATGGGGGCCCCAAATGCATGCCGCATGTCATGGGAGCCCCACATGCATGCCACATGTCATGGGGGCCCCAAATGAATGTCGCATGTCAAGGGGGACCCACGTGCATGACGCATGTCATGGGGGCCCCACATGCATGCCACATGTCATGGGGGCCCAAATGCTTGCCGCTTGTCATGAGGGCCATAAATGCATGCCGCATGTCATGGGAGCCCCACATGCATGCCACATGTCATGGAGGCCCCCATGACATGCGGCAAGCATTTGGGCCCCAAATGCATGCCGCATGTCATGGGGGCCCAAATGCATGACGCATGTCATGGGGGCTCCACGTGCCTGCCGCATGTAATGTGGCTCCCAAATTCATGTCGCATGTCATAGGGGCCCCACGTGCATTCCGCATGTCATGGGGGGCCCAAATGCATTCCGCATGTCATGGGGGCCCCACGTGCATGCCGCATGTAATGGGGGATTCAAATGCATGCCGCATGTCATGGGGGTCCCACATGCATGCCACATGTCATTGGGGCCCCGCAGGCATTCCGCATGTCATGGGGGCCCCAAATGCATGCCTCAAGTTATGGGGTCCCAAATGCATGCAGCATGTCATAGGGGCCCCACATGCATGCCTCAAGTCATGGGGGCCCCAAATGCATGCCACATACCATGGGGGCCCCACATGCATGCCGCATATATTGGGGGCCTCAAATGCATGCCGCATGTCATGAGGGCCCCGCATGCATGCCGCATGTCATTGGGGCCCCGCAGGCATTCCGCATGTCATGGGGGCCTCACGTGCATGCCGCATGTCATTGGGGCCCCGCAGGCATTCCGCATGTCATGGGGGCCTCACGTGCATTCCGCATGTCATGGGGGTCCCACGTGCATGCTGCATGTCATTGGGGCCCCACGTGCTTGCCGCATGTCATGGGGGCCCCACGTGCATGCCTCATGTTACGGGGGCCACAAATGCATGCCGCATGTCATAGGGGCCCCACATGCATGGAGCATGTCATGGGGGCCCCAAATGCATGCGGCATGTCATAGGGGCCCCACGTGCATACCACATGTCATGGGGGCCCCAAATGCATGCCGCATGTCATGGGAGCCCCACATGCATGCCACATGTCATGGGGGCCCCAAATGAATGTCGCATGTCAAGGGGGCCCTACGTGCATGACGCATGTCATGGGGACCCACATGCTTGCCGCATGTCATGAGGGCCATAAATGCATGCCGCATGTCATGGAGGCCCCCATGACATGCGGCAAGCATTTGGGCCCCACATGCATGCCGCATGTCATGGGGACCCCAAATGCATGCCGCATGTCATGGGGGCCCCACGTGCATGGCGCATTTCATGAGGGCCCAAATGCATGCCGCATGTCACAGTGGCCCCAAATGCATGCTGCATGTCATGAGGGCCCCACTTGCATACCGCATGTCATAGGGGCCCCACGTACATGCCGCATGTCATGGGGGCCCCAAATGCATGCCGCATGTAATGGGGGTCCTACGTGCATGCCGCATGTCATGGGGCCCCCAAATGCATGCAGCATGTCATGGGGGCCCCACGTGCATGCCACATGTCTTGGGGGGCCCACATGCATGCCGCATGTCATGGGGGCCCCACTTGCATGCATCATGTAATGGGGGTCCCACATGCATGCAGCATGTCATGGGGGCCCCAAATGCATGCGGCATGTCATAGGGGCCCCACGTGCATACCACATGTCATGGGGGCCCCACATGCATGTCGCATGTCATGGGGGTCCCACGTGCATGCTGCATGTCATTGGGGCCCCACGTGCTTGCCGCATGTCATGGGGGCCCCACGTGCATGCCTCATGTCACGAGGGCCACAAATGTATGCCGCATGTCATGGGGGCCCCGCATGCATGACGCATGTCATGGGGGCCCCACATGAATGCCGCATGTCATGGGGGCCCCACATGAATGCCGCATGTCATGGGGACCCCAAATGCATGCCATATGTCATGGGGTCCTCACATGCATGCCGCATGTCATGGGGCCCCCCAAATTCATGCCGCATATCATAGGGGCCCTACATGCATGGAGCTTCTTGTCCACAGGACAAGTAGCTCTCTTTACCGGGCCATAGCTCGCTCCACATGGCCTTTTCCTCAGGCCACAACTCCCTCCAGCTCTCTTTACATCGCCACATGCCCCTCTGCGGGGCCACAGACCCCTATACAGGGTCACAGGCCTTTCCACAAGGCCTCAACCCCTTCAGCTGTCTCCACAGGACCACAGGCTTCTCCACAGCCCACAACTCCTTCCAGCTCTCACCACAGGGCCACAGCCCCTTCCACAAGGCTAAAGGGCCTATCCATAGGGCCACAGGCCTTTCCACAGGGCCACAAAACCCTCCAGCTCTCTCCACAGGACAAGAAGCTCTCTTTACATTGCCATAGCTCACCTCCACAAGGCCAAATGCACTTTCCACACGGCCACAACTCCCAACAGCTCTCTCCACAGAGTCACAGGGCACGTCTGCAGGGCACAAGCCCCCTCTTCAAGGCCAAAAGGCCTTTCTACATGGCCATAGTCATTTCCATAGGGCACGAGCCCCTCCAGCTCTCTCCACAGGGCAACGGACCACAGGCTTTTCCACAGCCCACAACTCCTTCCAGCTCTCACCACAGGGCCACAGCCCTTTCCACAAGGCTAAAGGGCCTATCCATAGGGCCACAGGCCTTTCCACAGTGCCACAAGCCCCTCCAGCTCTCTCCACAGACAATCATGTTGCATGTTGTTTACTGCAAAGGACTTCATAGGCCCAAATCTTACTCCAGAGCCTTCCACAGGCCTCTCCAGCCCGCTCCACATGGCCTTTTCCTCAGGCCACAACTCCCTCCAGCTCTCTTTACATCGCCACATGCACCGCTGCGGGGCCACAGACCCCTATACAGGGTCACAGGCCTTTCCACAGGGCCTCAACCCCTTCAGCTCTCTCCACAGCACCATTGCCTACTTCTGCCGGGCCACAAGCCTTTCCACAGAGCCACAATCCCCTCCAACTCTTCTCCACAGGACAACAAGCTCTCTTTACAGGGCCATAGCTCCCCTCCACAGGGCCAAATGCACTTTCTGCACGGCCACAGCCCCCTTTAGCTCTCTCCACAGAGACACAAGGCCCATATGCAGGGCACAAGCCCCCTCTTCAAGGCCAAAAGGCCTTTCTACATGGCCATAGTCATTTCCATAGGGCACGAGCACCTCCAGCTCTCTCCACAGGGCAACGGACCCCTATACAGGGTCACAGGCCTTTCCACAGGGCCACAACACCTTCAGCTCTCTCCACTGGACCACAGGCTCCTACCCGGCCACACGCCTTTCCACAGTGCTACAAGTCCCTCCAGCTCTCTCCACAGGCAATCATGTTGCATGTTGTTTGCCGCAAAAAGACTTCATAGGCCCAAATCTTACTTCAGACCCTTCCACAGGCCCCACCAGCCCGCTCTACATGGCCTTTTCCGCAGGCCACAACTCCCTCCTGCTCTCTTTACATCGCTACATGCCCCTCTGCGGGGCCACAGACCCCTATACAGGGTCACAGGCCTTTCCACAGGGCCTCAACCCCTTCAGCTCTCTCCACAGTACCACTGGCTCATTCTGCCGAGCCACAAGCATTTCCACAGGGCCACAATCCCCTCTAACTCTTCTCCACAGGACAACAAGCTAACTTTACAGGGCCATAGCTCCCTTCCTCATAGCCAGACCTCATGGTGTTTGTGTTATTAAAGAAAAAAAAAATTTGAGGGCTGGCTAGAGGCAGCCGTGGACACACGATAGCCAGCCCACATGGTGTTTGTGTTATTAAAGAAAAAAAATAAATTTGAGGGCTGGCTAGAGGCAACCGTGGACACATGATAGCCAGCCCTCATGGTGTTTGTGTTATTAAAGAAAAAAAAAAAATTGAGGGCTGGCTAGAGGCAGCCATGGACACATGATAGCCAGCCCTCATGGTGTTTGTGTTATTAAAGAAAAAAAATAAATTTGAGGGCTGGCTAGAGGCAGCCGTGGACACATGATAGCCAGCCCTCATGGTGTTTGTGTTATTAAAGAAAAAATAATAATTTTAGGGCTGGCTAGAGGCAGCCGTGGACACATGATAGCCAGCCCTCATGGTGTTTGTGTCATAAAAGAAAAAATAATAATTTGAGGGCTGGCTAGAGGCAGCCGTGGACACACGATAGCCAGCCCTCATGGTGTTTGTGTTATTAATGAAAAAAAAATTGGGGGGCTGGCTAGAGGCAGCCGTGGACACACCATAGCAAGCCCTCATGGTGTTTGTGTTATTAAAGAAAAAAAAAATTTAAGGGCTGGCTAGAGGCAGCCGTGGACACACGATAGCCAGCCCTCATGGTGTTTGTGTTATTAAAGAAAAAAAAATTGGGGGGCTGGCTAGAGGCAGCCATGAACACACGATAGCCAGCCCTCATGGTGTTTGTGTTATTAAAGAAAAAAAAATTGGGGGGCTGGCTAGAGGCAGCCGTGGACACACGATAGCCAGCCCTCATGGTGTTTGTGTTATTAAAGAAAAAAAAAAATTGGGGGGCTGGCTAGAGGCAGCCATGGACACACGATAGCCAGCCCTCATGCTGTTTGTGTTATTAAAGAAAAAAAAAAATTGGGGGGCTTGCTAGAGGCAGCCGTGGACACACGATAGCCAGCCCTCATGCTGTTTGTGTTATTAAAGAAAAAAAAAATTGGGGGGCTGGCTAGAGGCAGCCGTGGACACATGATAGCCAGCCCTCATGGTGTTTGTGTTATTAAAGAAAAAAAATTTTGAGGGCTGGCTAGAGGCAGCCGTGGACACACGATAGCCAGCCCTCATGGTGTTTGTGTTATTAAAGAAAAAAAAATTGGGGGGCTGGCTAGAGGCAGCCGTGAACACACGATAGCCAGCCCTCATGGTGTTTGTGTTATTAAAGAAAAAAAAATTGGGGGGCTGGCTAGAGGCAGCCGTGGACACACGATAGCCAGCCCTCATGCTGTTTGTGTTATTAAAGAAAAAAAAAAATTGGGGGGCTTGCTAGAGGCAGCTGTGGACACACGATAGCCAGCCCTCATGCTGTTTGTGTTATTAAAGAAAAAAAAATTGGGGGGCTGGCTAGAGGCAGCCGTGGACACACGATAGCCAGCCCATATGCTGTTTGTGTTATTAAAGAAAAAAAAAATTGGGGGGCTGGCTAGAGGCAGCCGTGGACACATGATAGCCAGCCCTCATGGTGTTTGTGTTATTAAAGAAAAAAAAAATTTGAGGGCTGGCTAGAGGCAGCCGTGAACACAATGCTTCATTTCTGCATCGTGGTTACATAGCCTTAGTGTTATTAAAGCAAAAAAAATTTGAGAGTTGGCTATAGACATTATATGCCCAATATGAGGGCTGGCTGCAGGTAATCCAGGACAACCAGAAGCAAGCTCTCATGCTTGCGTGCATATTAGAAAGAGAAACATCGCCATCTGGTGTTTTTACAATCCTACAATAAAAAATTAAAAAGTTGGACAACATTGCCACACGGTGGAGTTTCCTCAGAACACACAATGTCAAGAAAAAAGTCAATGAGGGCTGGCTATTGGTCAATCAGGTAAGTGATTTAGCCAGCTCTAATGTTACATTTTTTTTGCATTTTTATTGCGTAGACCCCCTTAGGAGCGATATTTCAGGCCGCAGAGCGTGCAGTTTCGAGCAGAAATTTTGCCTTAACCCTGAAAAAAATTTAGCGCATCCCACCGCGTGCGTAAGCGTCCCAAATGCCAAAAAACAAATTTCCCCCATCAGTCCCTATATATTACTATAGTACAGAAGGTCATACTACCATATTGACTCTTTAATCCAGTTCCAATGTATCAAGGTCAAGCCTGTTGCACAAATGCAACAAACGTTGCATTCCGGCAACAAAAGTCAGCCATCTTGTGTCCCGTTTGCAACAAAAGGTCAACTTTTGTTGCCTTTCGGCAACATTTCAGGTCAAGCCTGTTGCAAATGGGACACGAAGCCTCTGATTTTGACCAAAGGTGCACCTCATGGGGCTCCACGTGCATACCGCATGTCATGGGGGCCCAACGTGCATGCCGCATGTATTGGGGGCCCCAAATGCATGCCGCATGTCATGGGGGAACCACCTGCATGCCGCATGTCATGGGGGAACCACTTGCATGCCGCATGTAATGGGGGATTCAAATGCATGCCGCATGTCATGGGGGTCCCACATGCATGCTGCATGTCATGGGGGCCCCAAATGCATGCCGCATATCATGGGGGCCCCGCAGGCATTCCGCATGTCATGGGGGCCTCACGTGCATGCCGCATGTCATGGGGGCCTCACGTGCATGCCGCATGTCATGGGGGCCCCAACTGCATGCCGCATGTCTCAGGTACCCCAAATGCATGCAGCATGTTATGCAGGCCCCAAATGCATGCCGCATGTCATGGGGGCCCAAATGCATGACGCATGTCATGGGGGCTCCACGTGCATGCCGCATGTAATGGGGCTCCCAAATTCATGTCGCATGTCATAGGGGCCCCACGTGCATTCCGCATGACATGGGGGCCCCAAATGCATGCCGCATGTCATGGGGGCCCCACGTGCATGCCGCTAGTAATGGGGGATTCAAATGCATGCCGCATGTCATGGGGGTCCCACATGCATGCCACATGTCATTGGGGCCCCGCAGGCATTCCGCATGTCATGGGGGACTCACGTGCATTCCGCATGTCATGTGGGCCCCACGTGCATGCTGCATGTCATTGTGGCCCCACGTGCATGCCGCATGTCACGGGGGCCCCGCAGGCATTCCACATGTCATGGGGGCCCCAAATAAATGCCGCATTTCATGTGGGCCCCACATGCATGCCGCATGTCACGGGGTCCCCGCAGGCATTCCACATGTCATGGGGGCCCCAAATAAATGGCGCATTTCATGGGGACCCCATGTGCATGCCACATGTCTTGGGGCCCACAAATGCATGCCGCATGTCATAGGGGCCCCACATGCATGGCGCATTTCATGGGGGCCCTACATGCATGCCGCATGTCATGGGCCCCCAAATGCATGCCTCAAGTCATGGGGGCCCCAAATGCATGCAGCATGTCAAAGGGGCCCCACATGCATGGTGCATGTCATGGGGGACCCACATGCATGCCACATATATTGGGGGCCTCAAATGCATTCCGCATGTCATGAGGGCCCCGCATGCATGCCGCATGTCATTGGGGCCCCGCAGGCATTCCGCATGTCATGGGGGCCTCACGTGCATTCCGCATGTCATGGGGGTCCCACGTGCATGCTGCATGTCATTGGGGCCCCACGTGCATGCTGCATGTCATTGGGGCCCCACGTGCTTGCCGCATGTCATGGGGGCCCCACATGCATGCCTCATGTTACGGGGCCACGAATGCATGCCGCATGTCATAGGGGCCCCACATGCATGGAGCATGTCATGGGGGCCCCAAATGCATGCCGCATGTCATGGGAGCCCCACATGCATGCCACATGTCATGGGGGCCCCAAATGAATGTCGCATGTCAAGGGGGACCCACGTGCATGACGCATGTCATGGGGGCCCCACATGCATGCCGCATGTCATGGGGGCCCAAATGCTTGCCGCTTGTCATGAGGGCCATAAATGCATGCCGCATGTCATGGGAGCCCCACATGCATGCCACATGTCATGGAGGCCCCCATGACATGCGGCAAGCATTTGGGCCCCAAATGCATGCCGCATGTCATGGGGGCCCAAATGCATGACGCATGTCATGGGGGCTCCACGTGCATACCGCATGTAATGTGGCTCCCAAATTCATGTCGCATGTCATAGGGGCCCCACGTGCATGCCGCATGTAATGGGGGATTCAAATGCATGCCGCATGTCATGGGGGTCCCACATGCATGCCACATGTCATTGGGGCCCCGCAGGCATTCCGCATGTCATGGGGGCCCCAAATGCATGCCTCAAGTCATGGGGTCCCAAATGCATGCAGCATGTCATAGGGGCCCCACATGCATGGTGCATGTCATGGGGGCCCCACATGCATGCCTCAAGTCATGGGGGCCCCAAATGCATGCCACATACCATGGGGGCCCCACATGCATGCCGCATATATTGGGGGCCTCAAATGCATGCCGCATGTCATGAGGGCCCCGCATGCATGCCGCATGTCATTGGGGCCCCGCAGGCATTCCGCATGTCATGGGGGCCTCACGTGCATGCCGCATGTCATTGGGGCCCCGCAGGCATTCCGCATGTCATGGGGGCCTCACGTGCATTCCGCATGTCATGGGGGTCCCACGTGCATGCTGCATGTCATTGGGGCCCCACGTGCTTGCCGCATGTCATGGGGGCCCGACGTGCATGCCTCATGTTACGGGGGCCACAAATGCATGCCGCATGTCATAGGGGCCCCACATGCATGGAGCATGTCATGGGGGCCCCAAATGCATGCGGCATGTCATAGGGGCCCCACGTGCATACCACATGTCATGGGGGCCCCAAATGCATGCCGCATGTCATGGGAGCCCCACATGCATGCCACATGTCATGGGGGCCCCAAATGAATGTCGCATGTCAAGGGGGCCCCACGTGCATGACGCATGTCATGGGGACCCACATGCTTGCCGCATGTCATGAGGGCCATAAATGCATGCCGCATGTCATGGAGGCCCCCATGACATGCGGCAAGCATTTGGGCCCCACATGCATGCCGCATGTCATGGGGACCCCAAATGCATGCCGCATGTCATGAGGCCATAAATGCATGTCGCATGTCATGGGTGCCCAAAGTGCATGCCTCATGTCACGGGGGCCCCGCAGGCATTCCACATGTCATGGGGGCCCCAAATAAATGCCGCATTTCATGGGGGCCCCACGTGCATGCCGCATGTCATGGGGGCCCCGCAGGCATTACACATGTCATGGGGGCCCCAAATAAATGCCGCATTTCATGGGGGCCCCATGTGCATGCCACATGTCTTGGGGCCCACAAATGCATGCCGCATGTCATAGGGGCCCCACATGCATGGCGCATTTCATGGGGGCCCTACATGCATGCCGCATGTCATGGGGGCCCCAAATGCATGCCTCAAGTCATGGGGGCCCCAAATGCACGCAGCATGTCATAGGGGCCCCACATGCATGGTGCATGTCATGGGGGCCCCACATGCATGCCTCAAGTCATGGGGGCCCCAAATGCATGCCACATATCATGGGGGCCCCACATGCATGCCGCATATATTGGGGGCCTCAATTGCATGCCGCATGTCATGAGGGCCCCGCATGCATGCCGCATGTCATTGGGGCCCCGTAGGCATTCCGCATGTCATGGGGGCCTCACGTGCATTCCGCATGTCATGGGGGTCCCACGTGCATGTTTCATGTCATGGGGGCCCCACGTGCTTGCCGCTTGTCATGGGGGCCCCACGTGCATGCCTCATGTTACGGGGGCCACAAATGCATGCCGTATGTCATAGGGGCCCCACGTGCATACCACATGTCATGGGGGCCCCAAATGCATGCCGCATGTCATGGGGGCCCCACATGCATGCCACATGTCATGGGGGCCCCAAATGAATGTCGCATGTCAAGGGGGCCCCACGTGCATGACGCATGTCATGGGGACCCACATGCATGCCGCATGTCATGGGGGCCCAAATGCTTGCCGCATGTCATGGGGTCCCCAAATGCATGCCGCATGCCATGGGGCCCCCCAAATGCATACAGCATGTCTTGGGGCCCACAAATGCATGTCGCATGTCATAGGGGTCCCACATGCATGGCGCATTTCATGGGGGTCCCACATGGATGCGCATGTCATGGGGGACCCAAATGCGTGCCGCATATCATGGGGGCCCCAAATGCATGCCGCATGTCATAGGGGCCCCACATGCATGGCGCATGTCATGGGGGCCCCACATTCATACCGCATGTCATGGAGGCCCCAAATGCATGCCGCATGTAATGGGAGCCCCCATGCATGCCACATGTCATGGGGGCCCCAAATGAATGTCGCATGTCAAGGGGGCCCCACGTGCATGCCGCATGTCATGGGGGCCCAAAATGCATGCCACATGTACAGGGGGCCCCACGTGCATGCCGCATGTCATGGGGACCCCAAATGCATGCCGCATGTCATGGGGGCCCCACATGCATGCTGCATGTCATGGGGCCCAAAAGATTGCCGCATGTCATGGGAGCCATAAATGCATGCCGCATGTCATGGGAGCCCCACATGAATGTCGCATGTCAAGGGGCCCAACGTGCATGCCGCATGTATTGGGGGCCCCAAATTCATGCAGCATGTCATAGGGGCCCCACATGCATGGCGCATTTCATGGGGGCCCCAATTGCATTCAGCATGTAATGGGGGATCCAAATGCATGCTGCACGTCATGGGGGCCCCACGTGCATGCCGCATGTCATGGGGGCCCCGCAGGCATTCCACATGTCATGGGGGCCCCAAATAAATGCCGCATTTCATGGGGGCCCCACGTGCAAGCCGCATGTCGTGGGGCCCCCCAAATGGATTCCGCATGTCATAGGGGCCCCAAATGCATGCCGCATCTCTTGGGGCCCACAAATGCATGCCGCATGTCATAGGGGCCCCACATGCATGGCACATTTCATGGGGACCCCAAATGCATGCCTCAAGTCATGGGGGCCCCAAATGCATGCCGCATATCATGGGGGTCCCACATGCATGCCGCATATCAAGGGGGTCGCACATGCATGCCGCATGTCATGGGGGCCCCAAATGCATGCCGCATGTCACAGTGGCCCCAAATGCATGCTGCATGTCAGGAGGGCCCCACTTGCATACCGCATGTCATAGGGGCCCCACGTACATGCCGCATGTCATGGGGGCCCCAAATGCATGCCGCATGTAATGGGGGCCCCACGTGCATGCCGCATGTCATGGGGGCCCCAAATGCATGCAGCATGTCATGGGGGCCCCACGTGCATGCCACATGTCTTGGGGGGCCCACATGCATGCCGCATGTCATGGGGGCCCCACTTGCATGCATCATGTAATGGGGGTCCCACATGCATGCAGCATGTCATGGGGGCCACAAATGCATGCGGCATGTCATAAGGGCCCCACGTGCATACCACATGTCATGGGGGCCCCACATGCATGTCGCATGTCATGGGGATCCCACGTGCATGCTGCATGTCATTGGGGCCCCACGTGCTTGCCGCATGTCATGGGGGCCCCACGTGCATGCCTCATGTCACGAGGGCCACAAATGTATGCCGCATGTCATGGGGGCCCCGCATGCATGACGCATGTCATGGGGGCCCCACATGAATGCCGCATGTCATGGGGGCCCCACATGAATGCCGCATGTCATGGGGACCCCAAATGCATGCCATATGTCATGGGGTCCTCACATGCATGCCGCATGTCATGGGGCCCCCCAAATTCATGCCGCATATCATAAGGGCCCCACATGCATGGAGCATGTCATGGGGGCCCCAAATGCATGCCGCTTGTCATGGCGGCCCCAAATGCATGACTCATGTCATGGAGGCCCCATGTGCATGCCGCATGTCATGGGGGATCCAAACTCATGCCGCATGTCATTGGGGCCCCAAACGTATGCCGCATGTCATAGGGGCCCCACGTGCATGCCGCATGTCTCGGGCACCCCAAATGCATGCATCATGATATGGGGGCCCCACGTGCATGCTGCATGTCTCAGGTACCCCAAATGCATGCAGCATGTTATGCAGGCCCCAAATGCAAGTCACATGTCATGGGGGCCCAAATGCATGCCGCATGTCATGGGGGCCCCGCAGGCATTCCACATGTCATGGGGGCCCAAATGCATGCCGCATGTCATGGGGGCCCCACGTGCATGCCGCATGTAATGGGGGATTCAAATGCATGCCTCAAGTCATGGGGCCCCCAAATGCATGCCGCATATCATGGGGGTCCCACATGCATGCCGCATATCATGGGGGTCCCACATGCATGCCGCATGTCATGGGGGCCCCGAATGCATGCCGCATGTCACATTGGCCACAAATGCATGATGCATGTCATGAGGGCCCCACGTGCATACCGCATGTCATAGGGGCCCCACGTACATGGCACATGTCATCGGTGCCCCACATGCATGCTGCATGTCATGGGGGCCCCAAATGCATGCCGCATGTAATGGGGGCCCCACGTGCATGCAGCATGTCATGGGGGCCCCAAATGCATGCAGCATGTCATGGGGGCCCCACGTGCATGCCACATGTCATGGGGGCCCACATGCATGCCGCATGTCATGGGGGCCCCACTTGCATGCAGTATGTAATTTTGGATTCAAATGCATGACGCATGTCATGGGGGTCCCACGTGCATGCCGCATGTCATGGGGGCCCCACATGCATGCCGCATGTCATGGGGGAACCACTTGCATGCAGCATGTAATGGGGGATCCAAATGCATGACGCATGTCATGGGGGTCCCACATGCATACCACATGTCATGGGGGAACCAAATGCATGCCGCATGTCCTGGGGGCCCCACATGCATGACACATTTCATGGGGGACCCAAATGCATGCCGCATGTCATGGGGTCCCCAAATGCATGCTGCATGTCATGAGGGCCCCACGTGCATGCTGCATGTCATGGGGGCTCCAAATGCATGCCGCATGTCATGGGGGCCCCACGTGCATGTCGCATGTCATGGGGGACCAAAATGCATGCCGCATGTCATGAGGGCGCCGCATGCATGCCGCATGTCTTGGGGCCCACAAATGCATGCCGCATGTCATGGGTGCCCCACATGCATGCCGCATGTCATTGGGGCCCCAAATACATGCCGCATGTAATGGGGGCCCCGCGTGCATGCCGCATGTCACGGGGGCCCCAAATGCATGCCGCATGTAATGGGGGCCCCACTTGCATGCCGCATGTCATGGGGGCCCCAAATGCATGCAGCATGTCATTGGGGCCCTCAAATTCATGCCGCATGTCATAGGGGCCCCACGTGCATGGCACATGTCATGGGGGCCCCACATTCATACCGCATGTCATGGAGGCCCCAAATGCATGCCGCATGTAATGAGAGCCCCCATGCATGCCACATGTCATGGGGGCCCCAAATGAATGTCGCATGTCAAGGGGGCCCCACGTGCATGCCGCATGTCATGGGGGCCATAAATGCATGCGGCATGTCATAGGGGCCCCACGTGCATACCACATGTCATGGGGGCCCCAAATGCATGCCGCATGTACTGGGGGCCCCACGTGCATGCTGCATGTCATGGGGCCCCAAATGCATGCCGCATGTCATGGGGCCCCCCAAATGCATGCAGCATGTCTTGGGGCCCACAAATGCATGCCGCATGTCATAGGGGTACCACATGCATGGCGCATTTCATGGGGGTCCCACATGCATGCGCATGTCATGGGGGCCCCAAATGCGTGCCGCATATCATGGGGGCCCCAAATGCATGCCGCATGTCATAGGGGCCCCACATGCATGGCGCATGTCATGGGGGCCCCACATTCATACCGCATGTCATGGAGGCCCCAAATGCATGCCGCATGTAATGGGAGCCCCCATGCATGCCACATGTCATGGGGGCCCCAAATGAATGTCGCATGTCAAGGGGGCCCCAAATGCATGCCGCATGTACAGGGAGCCCCACGTGCATGCCGCATTTCATGGGGGACCCAAATGCATGCCACATGTCATGGGGGCCATAAATGCATGCGGCATGTCATATGGGCCCCACGTGCATACCACATGTCATGGGGGCCCCAAATGCATGCCGCATGTACTGGGTGGGCCCACGTGCATGCTGCATGTAATGGGGCCCCAAATGCATGCCGCATGTCATGGAAGCCCCACGTGCATGCCGCATGTCATGGGGCCCCCCAAATGCATGCAGCATGTCTTGGTGCCCTCAAATGCATGCCACATGTCATAGGGGTCCCACATGCATGCCGCATGGCATGGGGGCCCCAAGTGTGTGCCCCATATCATGGGGGCCCCAAATGCATGCAGCATGTCATGGGGGCCCAACGTGCATGCCGCATGTATTGGGGGCCCCAAATGCATGCCGCATGTCATGGGGAACCACCTGCATGCCGAATGTCATGGGGGACTCACGTGCATTCCGCATGTCATGTGGGCCCCACGTGCATGCTGCATGTCATTGTGGCCCCACGTGCATGCCGCATGTACTGGGGCCCCAAATGCATGCCGCATGTCATGGGGCCCCCCAAATGCATGCAGCATGTCTTGGGGCCCACAAATGCATGCCGCATGTCATAGGTGTACCACATGCATGGCGCATTTCATGTGGGTCCCACATGCATGCGCATGTCATGGGGGCCCCAAATGCGTGCCGCATATCATGGGGGCCCCAAATGCATGCCGCATGTCATAGTGGCCCCACATGCATGGCGCATGTCATGGGGGCCCCACATTCATACCGCATGTCATGGAGGCCCCAAATGCATGCCGCATGTAATGGGAGCCCCCATGCATGCCACATGTCATGGGGGCCCCAAATGAATGGCGCATGTCAAGGGGGCCCCAAATGCATGCCGCATGTCATGGGGCCCCCAAATGCATGCAGCATGTTTTGGGGCCCACAAATGCATGCCGCAAGTCATGGGGGAACCACCTGCATGCCGCATGTAATGGGGGATTCAAATGCATGCCGCATGTCATGGGGGTCACACATGCATGCTGCATGTCATGGGGGCCCCAAATGCATGCCGCATATCATGGGGGCCCCGCAGGCTTTCCGCATGTCATGGGGGCCTCACGTGCATGCCGCATGTCATGGGGGCCACACGTGCATGCCGCATGTATTGGGGGCCCCCAACTTGCATGCCGTATGTCTCAGGTACCCCAAATGCATGCAGCATGTTATGCAGGCCCCAAATGCATGCCGCATGTCATAGGAGTCCCACATGCATGGCGCATTTCATGGGGGTCCCAAATGCATGCGCATGTCATGGGGCCCCAAATGCATGCCGCATATCATGGGGGCCCCAAATGCATGCAGCATGTCATGGGGGCCCCACGTGCATGCCACATGTAATTGGGCCCCCCAAATGCATGCCGCATGTCATAGGGGCCCCACATGCATGGAGCATGTCAATGGGGCCCCACATGCATGCCGCATGTCATGGGGGCCCCACGTGCATACTGCATGTCATGGGGGCCCCAAATGCATGCTGCATGTCATGGGGGCCCCAAATGCATGCCGCATGTCATGGGGGCCCCACATGCATGCCGCATGTCATGGGGGCCCCGCAGGCATTCCGCATGTCATGGGGGCCCCAAATGCATGCCGCATTTCATGGGGCCCCCACGTGCATGCCGCATGTCATGGGGCCCCCCAAATGCATGCAGCATGTCTTGGTGCCCTCAAATGCATGCCGCATGTCATAGGGGTCCCACCTGCATGCCGCATGTCATGGGGGAACCACCTGCATGCCGCATGTAATGGGGGATTCAAATGCATGCCGCATGTCATGGGGGTCCCACATGCATGCCTCATGTCATGGGGGCCCCAAATGCATGCCGCATATCATGGGGGCCCCGCAGGCATTCCGCATGTCATGGGGGCCTCACGTGCATGCCGCATGTCATGGGGGCCTCACATGCATGCCGCATGTAATGGGGGATTCAAATGCATGCCGCATGTCATGGGGGTCCCACATGCATGCCACATGTCATTGGGGCCCCACAGGCATTCCGCATGTCATGGGGGACTCACGTGCATTCCGCATGTCATGTGGGCCCCACGTGCATGCTGCATGTCATTGTGGCACCACGTGCATGCCGCATGTCACGGGGGCCCCGCAGGCATTCCACATGTCATGGGGGCCCCAAATAAATGCCGCATTTCATGGGGGCACACATGCATGCCGCATGTCACGGGGTCCCCGCAGGCATTCCACATGTCATGGGGGCCCCAAATAAATGCCGCATTTCATGGGGACCCCATGTGCATGCCACATGTCTTGGGGCCCACAAATGCATGCCGCATGTCATAGGGGCCCCACATGCATGACGCATTTCATGGGGGCCCCAAATGCGTGCCGCATATCATGGGGGCCTCAAATGCATGCGGCATGTCATGGGGGCCCCACGTGAATGCCACATGTCATTTGGGGCCCACATGCATGCCGGATGTCATGGGGGCCCCACTTGCATGCAGCATGTAATGGGGATCCAAATGCATGACGCATGTCATGGGGGTCCCACGTGCATGCCGCATGTCATGGGGGCCCCACATGCATGCCGCATGTCATGGGGGCACCACTTGCATGCAGCATGTAATGGGGGATCCAAATGCATGACGCATGTCATGGGGGTCCCACATGCATACCACATGTCATGGGGGAACCAAATGCATGCCGCATGTCCTGGGGGCCCCACATGCATGACACATTTCATGGGGGACCCAAATGAATGCTGCATGTCACGGGGTCCCCAAATGCATGCCGCATGTCATGAGGGCCCCACGTGCATGCTGCATGTCAAGGGGGCCCCAAATGCATGCCGCATATCATGGGGGCCCCGCAGGCATTCCGCATGTCATGGGGGCCTCACGTGCATGCCGCATGTCATGGGGGCCTCACGTGCATGCCGCATGTATTGGGGGCCCCCAACTTGCATGCCGCATGTCTCAGGTACCCCAAATGCATGCAGCATGTTATGCAGGCCCCAAATGCATGCCGCATGTCATGGGGGCCCAAATGCATGACGCATGTCATGGGGGCCTCACGTGCATGCCGCATGTATTGGGGGCCCCAACTTGCATGCCGCATGTCTCAGGTACCCCAAATGCATGCAGCATGTTATGCAGGCCCCAAATGCATGCCGCATGTCATGGGGGCCCAAATGCATGACACATGTCATGGGGGCCTCACGTGCATGCCGCATGTATTGGAGGCCCTAACTTGCATGCCGCATGTCTCAGGTACCCCAAATGCATGCAGCATGTTATGCAGGCCCAAAATGCATGCCGCATGTCATGGGGGCCCAAATGCATGACGCATGTCATTGGGGCCCCACGTGCTTGCCGCTTGTCATGGGGGCCCCACGTGCATGCCTCATGTTACGGGGGCCACAAATGCATGCCGCATGTCATAGGGGCCCCACGTGCATACCACATGTCATGGGGGCCCCACATGCATGCCACATGTCATGGGGGCCCCAAATGAATGTCGCATGTCAAGGGGGCCCCACGTGCATGACGCATGTCATGGGGACCCACATGCATGCCGCATGTCTTGGGGCCCACAAATGCATGCCGCATGTCATAGGGGCCCCACATGCATGGCGCATTTCATGGGGGCCCTACATGCATGCCGCATGTCATGGGGGCCCCAAATGCATGCCTCAAGTAATGGGGCCCCAAATGCATGCAGCATGTCATAGGGGCCCCACATGCATGGTGCATGTCATGGAGGCCCCACATGCATGCCTCAAGTCACGGGGGCCCCAAATGCATGCCACATATCATGGGGGCACCACATGCATGCCGCATATATTGGGGGCCTCAATTGCATGCCGCATGTCATGAGGGCCCCGCATGCATGCCGCATGTCATTGGGGCCCCGTAGGCATTCCGCATGTCATGGGGGCCTCACGTGCATTCCGCATGTCATGGGGGTCCCACGTGCATGCTTCATGTCATTGGGGCCCCACGTGCTTGCCGCTTGTCATGGGGGCCCCACGTGCATGCCTCATGTTACGGGGCCACGAATGCATGCCACATGTCATAGGGGCCCCACGTGCATACCACATGTCATGGGGGCCACAAATGCATGCCGCATGTCATGGGGGCCCCACATGCATGCCACATGTCATGGGGGCCCCAAATGAATGTCGCATGTCAAGGGGGCCCCACGTGCATGACGCATGTCATGGGGACCCACATGCATGCCGCATGTCATGGAGGCCCCCATGACATGCGGCATGCATTTGGGGGCCCCACATGCATGCCGCATGTCATGGGGGGCCAAATGCTTGCCACATGTCATGAGGGCCATAAATGCATGCCGCATGTCATGGGAGCCCCACATGCATGCCACATGTCATGGGGGCCCCAAATGAATGTCGCATGTCAAGGGGGCCCCACGTGCATGCCGCATGTTATGTGGGCCCCAAATGCATGCCGCATGTCATGGGGGCCCCAAATAAATGCCGCATGTCATGGGGCCCCCCAAATGCATGCAGCATGTCTTGGGGCCCACAAATGCATGCCGCATGTCATAGGGGTCCCACATGCATGGCGCATTTCATGGGGGTCCCACATGCATGGCGCATTTCATGGGGGCCCCAAATGAATGTCGCATGTCAAGGGGGCCCCACGCGCATGCCGCATGTCATGGGGGCCCCAAATGCATGCCGCATGTACAGGGGCCGCCAAATGCATGCAGCATGTCTTGGGGCCCACAAATGCATGCCGCATGTCATAGGGGTCCCACATGCATGGCGCATTTCATGGGGGTCCCAAATGCATGCGCATGTCATGGGGCCCCAAATGCATGCCGCATATCATGGGGGCCCCAAATGCATGCAGCATGTCATGGGGGCCCCACGTGCATGCCACATGTAATTGGGCCCCCCAAATGCATGCCGCATGTCATAGGGGCCCCACATGCATGGAGCATGTCAATGGGGCCCCACATGCATGCCACATGTCATTGGGGCCCCACAGGCATTCCGCATGTCATGGGGGACTCACGTGCATTCCGCATGTCATGTGGGCCCCACGTGCATGCTGCATGTCATTGTGGCACCACGTGCATGCCGCATGTCACGGGGGCCCCGCAGGCATTCCACATGTCATGGGGGCCCCAAATAAATGCCGCATTTCATGGGGGCACACATGCATGCCGCATGTCACGGGGTCCCCGCAGGCATTCCACATGTCATGGGGGCCCCAAATAAATGCCGCATTTCATGGGGACCCCATGTGCATGCCACATGTCTTGGGGCCCACAAATGCATGCCGCATGTCATAGGGGCCCCACATGCATGGCGCATTTCATGGGGGCCCCAAATGCGTGCCGCATATCATGGGGGCCTCAAATGCATGCGGCATGTCATGGGGGCCCCACGTGAATGCCACATGTCATTTGGGGCCCACATGCATGCCGGATGTCATGGGGGCCCCACTTGCATGCAGCATGTAATGGGGATCCAAATGCATGACGCATGTCATGGGGGTCCCACGTGCATGCCGCATGTCATGGGGGCCCCACATGCATGCCGCATGTCATGGGGGCACCACTTGCATGCAGCATGTAATGGGGGATCCAAATGCATGACGCATGTCATGGGGGTCCCACATGCATACCACATGTCATGGGGGAACCAAATGCATGCCGCATGTCCTGGGGGCCCCACATGCATGACACATTTCATGGGGGACCCAAATGAATGCTGCATGTTACGGGGTCCCCAAATGCATGCTGCATGTCATGAGGGCCCCACGTGCATGCTGCATGTCAAGGGGGCCCCAAATGCATGCCGCATGTCATGGGGGCCCCACTTGCATGCCGCATGTCATGGGGGCCCCACGTGCATGTCGCATGTCATGGGGCCCAAAATGCATGCTGCATGTCATGAGGGCGCCGCATGCATGCCGCATGTCATGGGGCCCAAAAGCTTGCCGCATGTCATGGGTGCCATAAATGCATGCCGCATGTCATGGGAGCCCCACATGAATGTCGCATGTCAAGGGGGCCCAACGTGCATGCCGCATGTATTGGGGGCCCCAAATTCATGCCGCTTATCATGAGGGCCCTGCATGCATGCCGCATGTCATGGGTGCCCCGCAGGCATTCCGCATGTCATGGGGGGCCCAAATGCATGCCGCATGTCATGGGGGCCCCACATGCATGCCGCATGTAATGGGGGATTCAAATGCATGCCGCATGTCATGGGGGTCCCACATGCATGCCGCATGTCATGGGGGCCCCAAATGCATGCCTCAAGTCATGGGGGCCCCAAATGCATGCCGCATGTCATGGGGTCCCCACATGCATGCCGCATGTCATGGGGGCTCAAATGCTTGCCGCATGTCATGGGGGCGATAAATGCATGCCGCATGTCATGTGAGCCCAACAAGCATGCCGCATGTATTGGGGGCCCCAAATTCATGCAGCATGTCATAGGGGCCCCACATGCATGGTGCATTTCATGGGGGCCCCACTTGCATGCAGCATGTAATGGGGGATCCAAATGCATGCTGCACGTCATGGGGGCCCCACATGCATGCCGCATGTCATGGGGGCCCCCGCAGGCATTCCACATGCCATGGGGGCCCCAAATAAATGCAGCATTTAATGGGGGCCCCACGTGCATGCTGCATGTCATGGGGCCCCAAAAATGGATGCCGAATGTCATAGGGGCCCCACATGCATGCCGCATATCTTGGGGCCCACAAATGCATGCCGCATGTCATGGGTGCCCCACATGCATGCCGCATGTCATTGGGGTCCCAAATGCATGCCGCATGTAATGGGGGCCCCACGTGCATGCCGCATGTCTTGGGCACCCCAAATGCATGCCGCATGTCATGGGGGCCCCAAATGCATGTTGCATGTCATGGGGGTCCCACGTGCATGCCGAATGTTATGGGGCCCCCAAGTGCATGCAGCATGTCTTGGGGCCCACAAATGCATGCCGCATGTCATAGGGGCCCCACATGCATGGCGCATTTCATGGGGGCCCCACATGCATGCGCATGTCATGGGGGCACCACATGCATGCCGCATGTCATGGGGCCCAAAAGCTTGCCGCATGTCATGGGGGCCATAAATGCATGCCGCCTGTCATGGGAGCCCCACATGAATGTCGCATGTCAAGGGGGCCCAACGTGCATGCCGCATGTATTGGGGGCCCCAAATTCATGCCGCATGTCATGAGGGCCCTGCATGCATGCCGCATGTCATGGGGGCCCCGCAGGCATTCCGCATGTCATGGGGGCCCAAATGCATGCCGCATGTCATGGGGGCCCCACGTGCATGCCGCATGTAATGGGGGATTCAAATGCATGCCTCAAGTCATGGGGGGCCCAAATGCATGCCGCATATCATGGGGGTCCCACATGCATGCCGCATATCATGGGGGTCCCACATGCATTCCGCATGTCATGGGGGCCCCGAATGCATGCCGCATGTCACATTGGCACCAAATGCATGATGCATGTCATGAGGGCCCCACGTGCATACCGCATGTCATAGGGGCCCCACGTACATGGCACATGTCATCGGTGCCCCACATGCATGCCGCATGTCATTGGGGCCCCAAATGCATGCCGCATGTAATGTGGGCCCCACGTGCATGCTGCATGTCATGGGGGCCCCAAATGCATGCCGCATGTAATGGGGGCCCCACGTGCATGCAGCATGTCATGGGGGCCCCAAATGCATGCAGCATGTCATTGGGGCTCCACATGCATGCCGCATGTAATGGGGCCCCCAAATGCATGTGGCATGTCATAGGGGCCCCACGTGCATGCCGCATGTCTTGGGCACCCCAAATGCATGCAGCATGTCATAGGGGCCCCACGTGCATACCACATGTCATGGGGGCCCAAATGCATGCCGCATGTACTGGGGGCCCCACGTGCATGCCGCATTTCATGGGGGACCCAAATGCATGCCGCATGTCATGGGGGCCCCAAATGCATGTTGCATGTCATGGGGGTCCCACGTGCATGCCGCATGTTATGGGGCCCCCAAGTGCATGCAGCATGTCTTGGGGCCCACAAATGCATGCCGCATGTCATAGGGGCCCCACATGCATGGCGCATTTCAGGGGGGCCCCACATGCATTCGCATGTCATGGGGGCACCACATGCATGCCGCATGTCATAGGGCCCAAAAGCTTGCCGCATGTCATGGGGGCCATAAATGCATTCCGCATGTCATGGGAGCCCCACATGAATGTCGCATGTCAAGGGGGCCCAAGTGCATGCCGCATGTATTGGGGGCCCCAAATTCATGCCGCATGTCATGGGGGCCCTGCATGCATGCCGCATGTCATGGGGCCCCGCAGGCATTCCGCATGTCATGGGGGCCCAAATGCATGCCGCATGTCATGGGGGCCCCACGTGCATGCCGCATGTCATGGGGGCCCCACGTGCATGCCGCATGTAATGGGGGATTCAAATGCATGCCTCAAGTCATGGGGCCCCCAAATGCATGTCGCATATCATGGGGGTCCCACATGCATGCCGCATATCATGGGGGTCCCACATGCATGCCGCATGTCATGGGGGCCCCGAATGCATGCCGCATGTCACATTGGCCACAAATGCATGATGCATGTCATGAGGGCCCCACGTGCATACCGCATGTCATAGGGGCCCCACGTACATGGCACATGTCATCGGTGCCCCACATGCATGCTGCATGTCATGGGGGCCCGAAATGCATGCTGCATGTAATGGGGGCCCCACGTGCATGCAGCATGTCATGGGGGCCCCAAATGCATGCAGCATGTCATTGGGGCTCCACGTGCATGCCGCATGTAATGGGGCCCCCAAATGCATGCCGCATGTAATGGGGGCCCCATGTGCATGCCACATGTAATGGGGGCCCCAAAAGCATGCGGCATGTCATAGGGGCCCCACGTGCATGCCGCATGTCTTGGGCACCCCAAATGCATGCAGCATGTCATAGGGGCCCCACGTGCATACCACATGTCATGGGGGCCCCAAATGCATGCCGCATGTACTGGGGGCCCCACGTGCATGCCGCATTTCATGGGGGACCCAAATGCATGCAGCATGTCATGGGGGCCCCACGTGCATGCCACATGTCATGGGGGCCCACATGCATGCCGCATGTCATGGGGGCCCCACTTGCATGCAGCATGTAATGGGGATCCAAATGCATGACGCATGTCATGGGGGTCCCACGTGCATGCCGCATGTCATGGGGGCCCCACATGCATGCCGCATGTCATGGGGGAACCACTTGCATGCAGCATGTAATGGGGGATCCAAATGCATGACGCATGTCATGGGGGTCCCACATGCATACCACATGTCATGGGGGAACCAAATGCATGCCGCATGTCCTGGGGGCCCCACATGCATGACACATTTCATGGGGGACCCAAATGCATGCCGCATGTCATGGGGTCCCCAAATGCATGCTGCATGTCATGAGGGCCCCACGTGCATGCTGCATGTCATGGGGGCCCCAAATGCATGCCGCATGTCATGGGGGCCCCACGTGCATGTCGCATGTCATGGGGGCCCAAAATGCATGTCGCATGTCATGAGGGCGCCGCATGCATGCCGCATGTCTTGGGGCCCACAAATGCATGCCGCATGTCATGTGTGCCCCACATGCATGCCGCATGTCATTGGGGCCCCAAATACATGCCGCATGTAATGGGGGCCCCGCGTGCATGCCGCATGTCACGGGGGCCCCAAATGCATGCCGCATGTAATGGGGGCCCCACTTGCATGCCGCATGTCATGGGGGCCCCAAATGCATGCAGCATGTCATTGGGGCCCTCAAATTCATGCCGCATGTCATAGGGGCCCCACGTGCATGGCACATGTCATGGGGGCCCCACATTCATACCGCATGTCATGGAGGCCCCAAATGCATGCCGCATGTAATGAGAGCCCCCATGCATGCCACATGTCATGGGGGCCCCAAATGAATGTCGCATGTCAAGGGGGCCCCACGTGCATGCTGCATGTCATGGGGCCCCAAATGCATGCCGCATGTCATGGGGCCCCCCAAATGCATGCAGCATGTCTTGGGGCCCACAAATGCATGCCGCATGTCATAGGGGTACCACATGCATGGCGCATTTCATGGGGGTCCCACATGCATGCGCATGTCATGGGGGCCCCAAATGCGTGCCGCATATCATGGGGGCCCCAAATGCATGCCGCATGTCATAGGGGCCCCACATGCATGGCGCATGTCATGGGGGCCCCACATTCATACCGCATGTCATGGAGGCCCCAAATGCATGCCGCATGTAATGGGAGCCCCCATGCATGCCACATGTCATGGGGGCCCCAAATGAATGTCGCATGTCAAGGGGGCCCCAAATGCATGCCGCATGTACAGGGAGCCCCACGTGCATGCCGCATTTCATGGGGGACCCAAATGCATGCCACATGTCATGGGGGCCATAAATGCATGCGGCATGTCATATGGGCCCCACGTGCATACCACATGTCATGGGGGCCCCAAATGCATGCCGCATGTACTGGGTGGGCCCACGTGCATGCTGCATGTAATGGGGCCCCAAATGCATGCCGCATGTCATGGAAGCCCCACGTGCATGCCGCATGTCATGGGGCCCCCCAAATGCATGCAGCATGTCTTGGTGCCCTCAAATGCATGCCACATGTCATAGGGGTCCCACATGCATGCCGCATGGCATGGGGGCCCCAAGTGTGTGCCCCATATCATGGGGGCCCCAAATGCATGCAGCATGTCATGGGGGCCCAACGTGCATGCCGCATGTATTGGGGGCCCCAAATGCATGCCGCATGTCATGGGGAACCACCTGCATGCCGAATGTCATGGGGGACTCACGTGCATTCCGCATGTCATGTGGGCCCCACGTGCATGCTGCATGTCATTGTGGCCCCACGTGCATGCCGCATGTACTGGGGCCCCAAATGCATGCCGCATGTCATGGGGCCCCCCAAATGCATGCAGCATGTCTTGGGGCCCACAAATGCATGCCGCATGTCATAGGGGTACCACATGCATGGCGCATTTCATGTGGGTACCACATGCATGCGCATGTCATGGGGGCCCCAAATGCGTGCCGCATATCATGGGGGCCCCAAATGCATGCCGCATGTCATAGTGGCCCCACATGCATGGCGCATGTCATGGGGGCCCCACATTCATACCGCATGTCATGGAGGCCCCAAATGCATGCCGCATGTAATGGGAGCCCCCATGCATGCCACATGTCATGGGGGCCCCAAATGAATGTCGCATGTCAAGGGGGCCCCAAATGCATGCCGCATGTCATGGGGCCCCCAAATGCATGCAGCATGTTTTGGGGCCCACAAATGCATGCCACAAGTCATGGGGGAACCACCTGCATGCCGCATGTAATGGGGGATTCAAATGCATGCCGCATGTCATGGGGGTCACACATGCATGCTGCATGTCATGGGGGCCCCAAATGCATGCCGCATATCATGGGGGCCCCGCAGGCTTTCCGCATGTCATGGGGGCCTCACGTGCATGCCGCATGTCATGGGGGCCACACGTGCATGCCGCATGTATTGGGGGCCCCCAACTTGCATGCCGCATGTCTCAGGTACCCCAAATGCATGCAGCATGTTATGCAGGCCCCAAATGCATGCCGCATGTCATGGGGGCCCAAATGCATGACGCATGTCATGGGGGCCTCACGTGCATGCTGCATGTATTGGGGGCCCCAACTTGCATGCCGCATGTCTCAGGTACCCCAAATGCATGCAGCATGTTATGCAGGCCCAAAATGCATGCCGCATGTCATGGGGGCCCAAATGCATGACGCATGTCATTGGGGCCCCACGTGCTTGCCGCTTGTCATGGGGGCCCCACGTGCATGCCTCATGTTACGGGGGCCACGAATGCATGCCGCATGTCATAGGGGCCCCACGTGCATACCACATGTCATGGGGGCCCCACATGCATGCCACATGTCATGGGGGCCCCAAATGAATGTCGCATGTCAAGGGGGGCCCACGTGCATGACGCATGTCATGGGGACAAACATGCATGCCGCATGTCTTGGGGCCCACAAATGCATGCCGCATGTCATAGGGGCCCCACATGCATGGCGCATTTCATGGGGGCCCTACATGCATGCCGCATGTCATGGGGGCCCCAAATGCATGCCTCAAGTCATGGGGCCCCAAATGCATGCAGCATGTCATAGGGGCCCCACATGCATGGTGCATGTCATGGGGGCCCCACATGCATGCCTCAAGTCACGGGGGCCCCAAATGCATGCCACATATCATGGGGGCACCACATGCATGCCGCATATATTGGGGGCCTCAATTGCATGCCGCATGTCATGAGGGCCACAAATGCATGCCGCATGTCATGGGGGCCCCACATGCATGCCACATGTCATGGGGGCCCCAAATGAATGTCGCATGTCAAGGGGGCCCCACGTGCATGACGCATGTCATGGGGCCCCAAATGCATGCCGCATATCATGGGGGCCCCAAATGCATGCAGCATGTCATGGGGGCCCCACGTGCATGCCACATGTAATTGGGCCCCCCAAATGCATGCCGCATGTCATAGGGGCCCCACATGCATGGAGCATGTCAATGGGGCCCCACATGCATGCCGCATGTCATGGGGGCCCCACGTGCATACTGCATGTCATGGGGGCCCCAAATGCATGCTGCATGTCATGGGGGCCCCAAATGCATGGTGCATGTCATGGGGGCCCCACATGCATGCCTCAAGTCACGGGGGCCCCAAATGCATGCCACATATCATGGGGGCACCACATGCATGCCGCATATATTGGGGGCCTCAATTGCATGCCGCATGTCATGAGGGCCACAAATGCATGCCGCATGTCATGGGGGCCCCACATGCATGCCACATGTCATGGGGGCCCCAAATGAATGTCGCATGTCAAGGGGGCCCCACGTGCATGACGCATGTCATGGGGCCCCAAATGCATGCCGCATATCATGGGGGCCCCAAATGCATGCAGCATGTCATGGGGGCCCCACGTGCATGCCACATGTAATTGGGCCCCCCAAATGCATGCCGCATGTCATAGGGGCCCCACATGCATGGAGCATGTCAATGGGGCCCCACATGCATGCCGCATGTCATGGGGGCCCCACGTGCATACTGCATGTCATGGGGGCCCCAAATGCATGCTGCATGTCATGGGGGCCCCAAATGCATGCCGCATGTCATGGGGGCCCCACATGCATGCCGCATGTCATGGGGGCCCCGCAGGCATTCCGCATGTCATGGGGGCCCCAAATGCATGCCGCATTTCATGGGGGCCCCACGTGCATGCCGCATGTCATGGGGCCCCCCAAATGCATGCAGCATGTCTTGGTGCCCTCAAATGCATGCCGCATGTCATAGGGGTCCCACCTGCATGCCGCATGTCATGGGGGAACCACCTGCATGCCGCATGTAATGTGGGATTCAAATGCATGCCGCATGTCATGGGGGTCCCACATGCATGCCTCATGTCATGGGGGCCCCAAATGCATGCCGCATATCATGGGGGCCCCGCAGGCATTCCGCATGTCATGGGGGCCTCACGTGCATGCCGCATGTCATGGGGGCCTCACATGCATGCCGCATGTAATGGGGGATTCAAATGCATGCCGCATGTCATGGGGGTCCCACATGCATGCCACATGTCATTGGGGCCCCACAGGCATTCCGCATGTCATGGGGGACTCACGTGCATTCCGCATGTCATGTGGGCCCCACGTGCATGCTGCATGTCATTGTGGCACCACGTGCATGCCGCATGTCACGGGGGCCCCGCAGGCATTCCACATGTCATGGGGGCCCCAAATAAATGCCGCATTTCATGGGGGCACACATGCATGCCGCATGTCACGGGGTCCCCGCAGGCATTCCACATGTCATGGGGGCCCCAAATAAATGCCGCATTTCATGGGGACCCCATGTGCATGCCACATGTCTTGGGGCCCACAAATGCATGCCGCATGTCATAGGGGCCCCACATGCATGGCGCATTTCATGGGGGCCCCAAATGCGTGCCGCATATCATGGGGGCCTCAAATGCATGCGGCATGTCATGGGGGCCCCACGTGAATGCCACATGTCATTTGGGGCCCACATGCATGCCGGATGTCATGGGGGCCCCACTTGCATGCAGCATGTAATGGGGATCCAAATGCATGACGCATGTCATGGGGGTCCCACGTGCATGCCGCATGTCATGGGGGCCCCACATGCATGCCGCATGTCATGGGGGCACCACTTGCATGCAGCATGTAATGGGGGATCCAAATGCATGACGCATGTCATGGGGGTCCCACATGCATACCACATGTCATGGGGGAACCAAATGCATGCCGCATGTCCTGGGGGCCCCACATGCATGACACATTTCATGGGGGACCCAAATGAATGCTGCATGTCACGGGGTCCCCAAATGCATGCCGCATGTCATGAGGGCCCAACGTGCATGCTGCATGTCAAGGGGGCCCCAAATGCATGCCGCATATCATGGGGGCCCCGCAGGCATTCCGCATGTCATGGGGGCCTCACGTGCATGCCGCATGTCATGGGGGCCTCACGTGCATGCCGCATGTATTGGGGGCCCCCAACTTGCATGCCGCATGTCTCAGGTACCCCAAATGCATGCAGCATGTTATGCAGGCCCCAAATGCATGCCGCATGTCATGGGGGCCCAAATGCATGACGCATGTCATGGGGGCCTCACGTGCATGCCGCATGTATTGGGGGCCCCAACTTGCATGCCGCATGTCTCAGGTACCCCAAATGCATGCAGCATGTTATGCAGGCCCCAAATGCATGCCGCATGTCATGGGGGCCCAAATGCATGACACATGTCATGGGGGCCTCACGTGCATGCCGCATGTATTGGAGGCCCTAACTTGCATGCCGCATGTCTCAGGTACCCCAAATGCATGCAGCATGTTATGCAGGCCCAAAATGCATGCCGCATGTCATGGGGGCCCAAATGCATGACGCATGTCATTGGGGCCCCACGTGCTTGCCGCTTGTCATGGGGGCCCCACGTGCATGCCTCATGTTACGGGGGCCACAAATGCATGCCGCATGTCATAGGGGCCCCACGTGCATACCACATGTCATGGGGGCCCCACATGCATGCCACATGTCATGGGGGCCCCAAATGAATGTCGCATGTCAAGGGGGCCCCACGTGCATGACGCATGTCATGGGGACCCACATGCATGCCGCATGTCTTGGGGCCCACAAATGCATGCCGCATGTCATAGGGGCCCCACATGCATGGCGCATTTCATGGGGCCCCTACATGCATGCCGCATGTCATGGGGGCCCCAAATGCATGCCTCAAGTCATGGGGCCCCAAATGCATGCAGCATGTCATAGGGGCCCCACATGCATGGTGCATGTCATGGGGGCCCCACATGCATGCCTCAAGTCACGGGGGCCCCAAATGCATGCCACATATCATGGGGGCACCACATGCATGCCGCATATATTGGGGGCCTCAATTGCATGCCGCATGTCATGAGGCCCCCGCATGCATGCCGCATGTCATTGGGGCCCCGTAGGCATTCCGCATGTCATGGGGGCCTCACGTGCATTCCGCATGTCATGGGGGTCCCACGTGCATGCTTCATGTCATTGGGGCCCCACGTGCTTGCCGCTTGTCATGGGGGCCCCACGTGCATGCCTCATGTTACGGGGCCACGAATGCATGCCACATGTCATAGGGGCCCCACGTGCATACCACATGTCATGGGGGCCACAAATGCATGCCGCATGTCATGGGGGCCCCACATGCATGCCACATGTCATGGGGGCCCCAAATGAATGTCGCATGTCAAGGGGGCCCCACGTGCATGACGCATGTCATGGGGACCCACATGCATGCCGCATGTCATGGAGGCCCCCATGACATGCGGCATGCATTTGGGGGCCCCACATGCATGCCGCATGTCATGGGGGGCCAAATGCTTGCCACATGTCATGAGGGCCATAAATGCATGCCGCATGTCATGGGAGCCCCACATGCATGCCACATGTCATGGGGGCCCCAAATGAATGTCGCATGTCAAGGGGGCCCCACGTGCATGCCGCATGTCATGTGGGCCCCAAATGCATGCCGCATGTCATGGGGGCCCCAAATAAATGCCGCATGTCATGGGGCCCCCCAAATGCATGCAGCATGTCTTGGGGCCCACAAATGCATGCCGCATGTCATAGGGGTCCCACATGCATGGCGCATTTCATGGGGGTCCCACATGCATGGCGCATTTCATGGGGGCCCCAAATGAATGTCGCATGTCAAGGGGGCCCCACGCGCATGCCGCATGTCATGGGGGCCCCAAATGCATGCCGCATGTACAGGGGCCGCCAAATGCATGCAGCATGTCTTGGGGCCCACAAATGCATGCCGCATGTCATAGGGGTCCCACATGCATGGCGCATTTCATGGGGGTCCCAAATGCATGCGCATGTCATGGGGCCCCAAATGCATGCCGCATATCATGGGGGCCCCAAATGCATGCAGCATGTCATGGGGGCCCCACGTGCATGCCACATGTAATTGGGCCCCCCAAATGCATGCCGCATGTCATAGGGGCCCCACATGCATGGAGCATGTCAATGGGGCCCCACATGCATGCCACATGTCATTGGGGCCCCACAGGCATTCCGCATGTCATGGGGGACTCACGTGCATTCCGCATGTCATGTGGGCCCCACGTGCATGCTGCATGTCATTGTGGCACCACGTGCATGCCGCATGTCACGGGGGCCCCGCAGGCATTCCACATATCATGGGGGCCCCAAATAAATGCCGCATTTCATGGGGGCACACATGCATGCCGCATGTCACGGGGTCCCCGCAGGCATTCCACATGTCATGGGGGCCCCAAATAAATGCCGCATTTCATGGGGACCCCATGTGCATGCCACATGTCTTGGGGCCCACAAATGCATGCCGCATGTCATAGGGGCCCCACATGCATGGCGCATTTCATGGGGGCCCCAAATGCGTGCCGCATATCATGGGGGCCTCAAATGCATGCGGCATGTCATGGGGGCCCCACGTGAATGCCACATGTCATTTGGGGCCCACATGCATGCTGGATGTCATGGGGGCCCCACTTGCATGCAGCATGTAATGGGGATCCAAATGCATGACGCATGTCATGGGGGTCCCACGTGCATGCCGCATGTCATGGGGGCCCCACATGCATGCCGCATGTCATGGGGGCAACACTTGCATGCAGCATGTAATGGGGGATCCAAATGCATGACGCATGTCATGGGGGTCCCACATGCATACCACATGTCATGGGGGAACCAAATGCATGCCGCATGTCCTGGGGGCCCCACATGCATGACACATTTCATGGGGGACCCAAATGAATGCTGCATGTCACGGGGTCCCCAAATGCATGCCGCATGTCATGAGGGCCCCACGTGCATGCTGCATGTCAAGGGGGCCCCAAATGCATGCCGCATGTCATGGGGGCCCCACGTGCATGTCGCATGTCATGGGGCCCAAAATGCATGCTGCATGTCATGAGGGCGCCGCATGCATGCCGCATGCCATGGGGCCCAAAAGCTTGCCGCATGTCATGGGTGCCATAAATGCATGCCGCATGTCATGGGAGCCCCACATGAATGTCGCATGTCAAGGGGGCCCAACGTGCATGCCGCATGTATTGGGGGCCCCAAATTCATGCCGCTTATCATGAGGGCCCTGCATGCATGCCGCATGTCATGGGTGCCCCGCAGGCATTCCGCATGTCATGGGGGGCCCAAATGCATGCCGCATGTCATGGGGGCCCCACATGCATGCCGCATGTAATGGGGGATTCAAATGCATGCCGCATGTCATGGGGGTCCCACATGCATGTCGCATGTCATGGGGGCCCCAAATGCATGCCGCATGTCATGGGGTCCCCACATGCATGCCGCATGTCATGGGGGCTCAAATGCTTGCCGCATGTCATGGGGGCGATAAATGCATGCCGCATGTCATGTGAGCCCAACAAGCATGCCGCATGTATTGGGGGCCCCAAATTCATGCAGCATGTCATAGGGGCCCCACATGCATGGTGCATTTCATGGGGGCCCCACTTGCATGCAGCATGTAATGGGGGATCCAAATGCATGCTGCACGTCATGGGGGCCCCACATGCATGCCGCATGTCATGGGGGCCCCCGCAGGCATTCCACATGCCATGGGGGCCCCAAATAAATGCAGCATTTAATGGGGGCCCCACGTGCATGCTGCATGTCATGGGGCCCCAAAAATGGATGCCGAATGTCATAGGGGCCCCACATGCATGCCGCATATCTTGGGGCCCACAAATGCATGCCGCATGTCATGGGTGCCCCACATGCATGCCGCATGTCATTGGGGTCCCAAATGCATGCCGCATGTAATGGGGGCCCCACGTGCATGCCGCATGTCTTGGGCACCCCAAATGCATGCCGCATGTCATGGGGGGCCCAAATGCATGTTGCATGTCATGGGGGTCCCACGTGCATGCCGAATGTTATGGGCCCCCCAAGTGCATGCAGCATGTCTTGGGGCCCACAAATGCATGCCGCATGTCATAGGGGCCCCACATGCATGGCGCATTTCATGGGGGCCCCACATGCATGCGCATGTCATGGGGGCACCACATGCATGCCACATGTCATGGGGCCCAAAAGCTTGCCGCATGTCATGGGGGCCATAAATGCATGCCGCCTGTCATGGGAGCCCCACATGAATGTCGCATGTCAAGGGGGCCCAACGTGCATGCCGCATGTATTGGGGGCCCCAAATTCATGCCGCATGTCATGAGGGCCCTGCATGCATGCCGCATGTCATGGGGGCCCCGCAGGCATTCCGCATGTCATGGGGGCCCAAATGCATGCCGCATGTCATGGGGGCCCCACGTGCATGCCGCATGTAATGGGGGATTCAAATGCATGCCTCAAGTCATGGGGGCCCCAAATGCATGCCGCATATCATGGGGGTCCCACATGCATGCCGCATATCATGGGGGTCCCACATGCATTCCGCATGTCATGGGGGCCCCGAATGCATGCCGCATGTCACATTGGCACCAAATGCATGATGCATGTCATGAGGGCCCCACGTGCATACCGCATGTCATAGGGGCCCCACGTACATGGCACATGTCATCGGTGCCCCACATGCATGCCGCATGTCATTGGGGCCCCAAATGCATGCCGCATGTAATGTGGGCCCCACGTGCATGCTGCATGTCATGGGGGCCCCAAATGCATGCCGCATGTAATGGGGGCCCCACGTGCATGCAGCATGTCATGGGGGCCCCAAATGCATGCAGCATGTCATTGGGGCTCCACGTGCATGCCGCATGTAATGGGGCCCCCAAATGCATGCCGCATGTCATGGGGGCCCCATGTGCATGCCACATGTAATGGGGGCCCCAAAAGCATGTGGCATGTCATAGGGGCCCCACGTGCATGCCGCATGTCTTGGGCACCCCAAATGCATGCAGCATGTCATAGGGGCCCCACGTGCATACCACATGTCATGGGGGCCCAAATGCATGCCGCATGTACTGGGGGCCCCACGTGCATGCCGCATTTCATGGGGGACCCAAATGCATGCCGCATGTCATGGGGGCCCCAAATGCATGTTGCATGTCATGGGGGTCCCACGTGCATGCCGCATGTTATGGGGCCCCCAAGTGCATGCAGCATGTCTTGGGGCCCACAAATGCATGCCGCATGTCATAGGGGCCCCACATGCATGGCGCATTTCAGGGGGGCCCCACATGCATTCGCATGTCATGGGGGCACCACATGCATGCCGCATGTCATGGGGCCCAAAAGCTTGCCGCATGTCATGGGGGCCATAAATGCATTCCGCATGTCATGGGAGCCCCACATGAATGTCGCATGTCAAGGGGGCCCAAGTGCATGCCGCATGTATTGGGGGCCCCAAATTCATGCCGCATGTCTTGGGGGCCCTGCATGCATGCCGCATGTCATGGGGGCCCCGCAGGCATTCCGCATGTCATGGGGGCCCAAATGCATGCCGCATGTCATGGGGGCCCCACGTGCATGCCGCATGTAATGGGGGATTCAAATGCATGCCTCAAGTCATGGGGCCCCCAAATGCATGTCGCATATCATGGGGGTCCCACATGCATGCCGCATATCATGGGGGTCCCACATGCATGCCGCATGTCATGGGGCCCCCGAATGCATGCCGCATGTCACATTGGCCACAAATGCATGATGCATGTCATGAGGGCCCCACGTGCATACCGCATGTCATAGGGGCCCCACGTACATGGCACATGTCATCGGTGCCCCACATGCATGCTGCATGTCATGGGGGCCCCAAATGCATGCCGCATGTAATGGGGGCCCCACGTGCATGCAGCATGTCATGGGGGCCCCAAATGCATGCAGCATGTCATTGGGGCTCCACGTGCATGCCGCATGTAATGGGGCCCCCAAATGCATGCCGCATGTAATGGGGGCCCCATGTGCATGCCACATGTAATGGGGGCCCCAAAAGCATGCGGCATGTCATAGGGGCCCCACGTGCATGCCGCATGTCTTGGGCACCCCAAATGCATGCAGCATGTCATAGGGGCCCCACATGCATACCACATGTCATGGGGGCCCCAAATGCATGCCGCATGTACTGGGGGCCCCACGTGCATGCCGCATTTCATGGGGGACCCAAATGCATGCAGCATGTCATGGGGGCCCCACGTGCATGCCACAAGTCATGGGGGCCCACATGCATGCCGCATGTCATGGGGGCCCCACTTGCATGCAGCATGTAATGGGGATCCAAATGCATGACGCATGTCATGGGGGTCCCACGTGCATGCCGCATGTCATGGGGGCCCCACATGCATGCCGCATGTCATGGGGGAACCACTTGCATGCAGCATGTAATGGGGGATCCAAATGCATGACGCATGTCATGGGGGTCCCACATGCATACCACATGTCATGGGGGAACCAAATGCATGCCGCATGTCCTGGGGGCCCCACATGCATGACACATTTCATGGGGGACCCAAATGCATGCCGCATGTCATGGGGTCCCCAAATGCATGCTGCATGTCATGAGGGCCCCACGTGCATGCTGCATGTCATGGGGGCCCCAAATGCATGCCGCATGTCATGGGGGACCCACGTGCATGTCGCATGTCATGGGGGCCCAAAATGCATGCCGCATGTCATGAGGGCGCCGCATGCATGCCGCATGTCTTGGGGCCCACAAATGCATGCCGCATGTCATGGGTGCCCCACATGCATGCCGCATGTCATTGGGGCCCCAAATACATGCCGCATGTAATGGGGGCCCCGCGTGCATGCCGCATGTCACGGGGGCCCCAAATGCATGCCGCATGTAATGGGGGCCCCACTTGCATGCCGCATGTCATGGGGGCCCCAAATGCATGCAGCATGTCATTGGGGCCCTCAAATTCATGCCGCATGTCATAGGGGCCCCACGTGCATGGCACATGTCATGGGGGCCCCACATTCATACCGCATGTCATGGAGGCCCCAAATGCATGCCGCATGTAATGAGAGCCCCCATGCATGCCACATGTCATGGGGGCCCCAAATGAATGTCGCATGTCAAGGGGGCCCCACGTGCATGCCGCATGTCATGGGGGCCATAAATGCATGCGGCATGTCATAGGGGCCCCACGTGCATACCACATGTCATGGGGGCCCCAAATGCATGCCGCATGTACTGGGGGCCCCACGTGCATGCTGCATGTCATGGGGCCCCAAATGCATGCCGCATGTCATGGGGCCCCCCAAATGCATGCAGCATGTCTTGGGGCCCACAAATGCATGCCGCATGTCATAGGGGTACCACATGCATGGCGCATTTCATGGGGGTCCCACATGCATGCGCATGTCATGGGGGCCCCAAATGCGTGCCGCATATCATGGGGGCCCCAAATGCATGCCGCATGTCATAGGGGCCCCACATGCATGGCGCATGTCATGGGGGCCCCACATTCATACCGCATGTCATGGAGGCCCCAAATGCATGCCGCATGTAATGGGAGCCCCCATGCATGCCACATGTCATGGGGGCCCCAAATGAATGTCGCATGTCAAGGGGGCCCCAAATGCATGCCGCATGTACAGGGAGCCCCACGTGCATGCCGCATTTCATGGGGGACCCAAATGCATGCCACATATCATGGGGGCCATAAATGCATGCGGCATGTCATATGGGCCCCACGTGCATACCACATGTCATGGGGGCCCCAAATGCATGCCGCATGTACTGGGTGGGCCCACGTGCATGCTGCATGTAATGGGGCCCCAAATGCATGCCGCATGTCATGGAAGCCCCACGTGCATGCCGCATGTCATGGGGCCCCCCAAATGCATGCAGCATGTCTTGGTGCCCTCAAATGCATGCCACATGTCATAGGGGTCCCACATGCATGCCGCATGGCATGGGGGCCCCAAGTGTGTGCCCCATATCATGGGGCCCCCAAATGCATGCAGCATGTCATGGGGGCCCAACGTGCATGCCGCATGTATTGGGGGCCCCAAATGCATGCCGCATGTCATGGGGAACCACCTGCATGCCGAATGTCATGGGGGACTCACGTGCATTCCGCATGTCATGTGGGCCCCACGTGCATGCTGCATGTCATTGTGGCCCCACGTGCATGCCGCATGTACTGGGGCCCCAAATGCATGCCGCATGTCATGGGGCCCCCCAAATGCATGCAGCATGTCTTGGGGCCCACAAATGCATGCCGCATGTCATAGGGGTACCACATGCATGGCGCATTTCATGTGGGTCCCACATGCATGCGCATGTCATGGGGGCCCAAATGCGTGCCGCATATCATGGGGGCCCCAAATGCATGCCGCATGTCATAGTGGCCCCACATGCATGGCGCATGTCATGGGGGCCCCACATTCATACCGCATGTCATGGAGGCCCCAAATGCATGCCGCATGTAATGGGAGCCCCCATGCATGCCACATGTCATGGGGGCCCCAAATGAATGTCGCATGTCAAGGGGGCCCCAAATGCATGCCGCATGTCATGGGGCCCCCAAATGCATGCAGCATGTTTTGGGGCCCACAAATGCATGCCGCAAGTCATGGGGGAACCACCTGCATGCCGCATGTAATGGGGGATTCAAATGCATGCCGCATGTCATGGGGGTCACACATGCATGCTGCATGTCATGGGGGCCCCAAATGCATGCCGCATATCATGGGGGCCCCGCAGGCTTTCCGCATGTCATGGGGGCCTCACGTGCATGCCGCATGTCATGGGGGCCACACGTGCATGCCGCATGTATTGGGGACCCCCAACTTGCATGCCGCATGTCTCAGGTACCCCAAATGCATGCAGCATGTTATGCAGGCCCCAAATGCATGCCGCATGTCATGGGGGCCCAAATGCATGACGCATGTCATGGGGGCCTCACGTGCATGCTGCATGTATTGGGGGCCCCAACTTGCATGCCGCATGTCTCAGGTACCCCAAATGCATGCAGCATGTTATGCAGGCCCCAAATGCATGCCGCATGTCATGGGGGCCCAAATGCATGACGCATGTCATGGGGGCCTCACGTGCATGCCGCATGTATTGGAGGCCCTAACTTGCATGCCGCATGTCTCAGGTACCCCAAATGCATGCAGCATGTTATGCAGGCCCAAAATGCATGCCGCATGTCATGGGGGCCCAAATGCATGACGCATGTCATTGGGGCCCCACGTGCTTGCCGCTTGTCATGGGGGCCCCACGTGCATGCCTCATGTTACGGGGGCCACGAATGCATGCCGCATGTCATAGGGGCCCCACGTGCATACCACATGTCATGGGGGCCCCACATGCATGCCACATGTCATGGGGGCCCCAAATGAATGTCGCATGTCAAGGGGGCCCCACGTGCATGACGCATGTCATGGGGACCCACATGCATGCCGCATGTCTTGGGGCCCACAAATGCATGCCGCATGTCATAGGGGCCCCACATGCATGGCGCATTTCATGGGGGCCCTACATGCATGCCGCATGTCATGGGGGCCCCAAATGCATGCCTCAAGTCATGGGGCCCCAAATGCATGCAGCATGTCATAGGGGCCCCACATGCATGGCGCATTTCATGGGGGCCCTACATGCATGCCGCATGTCATGGGGGCCCCAAATGCATGCCACATATCATGGGGGCACCACATGCATGCCGCATATATTGGGGGCCTCAATTGCATGCCGCATGTCATGAGGGCCCCGCATGCATGCCGCATGTCATTGGGGCCCCGTAGGCATTCCGCATGTCATGGGGGCCTCACGTGCATTCCGCATGTCATGGGGGTCCCACGTGCATGCTTCATGTCATTGGGGCCCCACGTGCTTGCCGCTTGTCATGGGGGCCCCACGTGCATGCCTCATGTTACGGGGCCACGAATGCATGCCACATGTCATAGGGGCCCCACGTGCATACCACATGTCATGGGGGCCACAAATGCATGCCGCATGTCATGGGGGCCCCACATGCATGCCACATGTCATGGGGGCCCCAAATGAATGTCGCATGTCAAGGGGGCCCCACGTGCATGACGCATGTCATGGGGACCCACATGCATGCCGCATGTCATGGAGGCCCCCATGACATGCGGCATGCATTTGGGGGCCCCACATGCATGCAGCATGTCATGGGGGGCCAAATGCTTGCCACATGTCATGAGGGCCATAAATGCATGCCGCATGTCATGGGGGCCCCAAATGAATGTCGCATGTCAAGGGGGCCCCACGTGCATGCCGCATGTCATGTGGGCCCCAAATGCATGCCGCATGTCATGGGGGCCCCAAATAAATGCCGCATGTCATGGGCCCCCCAAATGCATGCAGCATGTCTTGGGGCCCACAAACGCATGCCGCATGTCATAGGGGTCCCACATGCATGGCGCATTTCATGGGGGTCCCACATGCATGGCGCATTTCATGGGGGCCCCAAATGCATGCCACATGTCATAGGGGCCCCACATGCATGGCGCATGTCATGGGGGCCCCACATTCATACCGCATGTCATGGAGGCCCCAAATGCATGCCGCATGTAATGGGAGCCCCCATGCATGCCACATGTCATGGGGGCCCCAAATGAATGTCGCATGTCAAGGGGGCCCCACGCGCATGTCGCATGTCATGGGGGCCCCAAATGCATGCCGCATGTACAGGGGCCGCCAAATGCATGCAGCATGTCTTGGGGCCCACAAATGCATGCCGCATGTCATAGGGGTCCCACATGCATGGCGCATTTCATGGGGGTCCCAAATGCATGCGCATGTCATGGGGCCCCAAATGCATGCCGCATATCATGGGGGCCCCAAATGCATGCAGCATGTCATGGGGGCCCCACGTGCATGCCACATGTAATTGGGCCCCCCAAATGCATGCCGCATGTCATAGGGGCCCCACATGCATGGAGCATGTCAATGGGGCCCCACATGCATGCCGCATGTCATGGGGGCCCCACGTGCATACTGCATGTCATGGGGGCCCCAAATGCATGCTGCATGTCATGGGGGCCCCAAATGCATGCCGCATGTCATGGGGGCCCCACATGCATGCCGCATGTCATGGGGGCCCCGCAGGCATTCCGCATGTCATGGGGGCCCCAAATGCATGCCGCATTTCATGGGGGCCCCACGTGCATGCCGCATGTCATGGGGCCCCCCAAATGCATGCATCATGTCTTGGTGCCCTCAAATGCATGCCGCATGTCATAGGGGTCCCACCTGCATGCCGCATGTCATGGGGGAACCACCTGCATGCCGCATGTAATGGGGGATTCAAATGCATGCCGCATGTCATGGGGGTCCCACATGCATGCCTCATGTCATGGGGGCCCCAAATGCATGCCGCATATCATGGGGGCCCCGCAGGCATTCCGCATGTCATGGGGGCCTCACGTGCATGCCGCATGTCATGGGGGCCTCACATGCATGCCGCATGTAATGGGGGATTCAAATGCATGCCGCATGTCATGGGGGTCCCACATGCATGCCACATGTCATTGGGGCCCCACAGGCATTCCGCATGTCATGGGGGACTCACGTGCATTCCGCATGTCATGTGGGCCCCACGTGCATGCTGCATGTCATTGTGGCACCACGTGCATGCCGCATGTCACGGGGCCCCCGCAGGCATTCCACATGTCATGGGGGCCCCAAATAAATGCCGCATTTCATGGGGGCACACATGCATGCCGCATGTCACGGGGTCCCCGCAGGCATTCCACATGTCATGGGGGCCCCAAATAAATGCCGCATTTCATGGGGACCCCATGTGCATGCCACATGTCTTGGGGCCCACAAATGCATGCCGCATGTCATAGGGGCCCCACATGCATGGCGCATTTCATGGGGGCCCCAAATGCGTGCCGCATATCATGGGGGCCTCAAATGCATGCGGCATGTCATGGGGGCCCCACGTGAATGCCACATGTCATTTGGGGCCCACATGCATGCCGGATGTCATGGGGGCCCCACTTGCATGCAGCATGTAATGGGGATCCAAATGCATGACGCATGTCATGGGGGTCCCACGTGCATGCCGCATGTCATGGGGGCCCCACATGCATGCCGCATGTCATGGGGGCACCACTTGCATGCAGCATGTAATGGGGGATCCAAATGCATGACGCATGTCATGGGGGTCCCACATGCATACCACATGTCATGGGGGAACCAAATGCATGCCGCATGTCCTGGGGGCCCCACATGCATGACACATTTCATGGGGGACCCAAATGAATGCTGCATGTCACGGGGTCCCCAAATGCATGCCGCATGTCATGAGGGCCCCACGTGCATGCTGCATGTCAAGGGGGCCCCAAATGCATGCCGCATATCATGGGGGCCCCGCAGGCATTCCGCATGTCATGGGGGCCTCACGTGCATGCCGCATGTCATGGGGGCCTCACGTGCATGCCGCATGTATTGGGGGCCCCCAACTTGCATGCCGCATGTCTCAGGTACCCCAAATGCATGCAGCATGTTATGCAGGCCCCAAATGCATGCCGCATGTCATGGGGGCCCAAATGCATGACGCATGTCATGGGGGCCTCACGTGCATGCCGCATGTATTGGGGGCCCCAACTTGCATGCCGCATGTCTCAGGTACCCCAAATGCATGCAGCATGTTATGCAGGCCCCAAATGCATGCCGCATGTCATGGGGGCCCAAATGCATGACACATGTCATGGGGGCCTCACGTGCATGCCGCATGCATTGGAGGCCCTAACTTGCATGCCGCATATCTCAGGTACCCCAAATGCATGCAGCATGTTATGCAGGCCCAAAATGCATGCCGCATGTCATGGGGGCCCAAATGCATGACGCATGTCATTGGGGCCCCACGTGCTTGCCGCTTGTCATGGGGGCCCCACGTGCATGCCTCATGTTACGGGGGCCACAAATGCATGCCGCATGTCATAGGGGCCCCACGTGCATACCACATGTCATGGGGGCCCCACATGCATGCCACATGTAATGGGGGATTCAAATGCATGCCGCATGTCATGGGGGTCCCACATGCATGCCTCATGTCATGGGGGCCCCAAATGCATGCCGCATATCATGGGGGCCCCGCAGGCATTCCGCATGTCATGGGGGCCTCACGTGCATGCCGCATGTCATGGGGGCCTCACATGCATGCCGCATGTAATGGGGGATTCAAATGCATGCCGCATGTCATGGGGGTCCCACATGCATGCCACATGTCATTGGGGCCCCACAGGCATTCCGCATGTCATGGGGGACTCACGTGCATTCCGCATGTCATGTGGGCCCCACGTGCATGCTGCATGTCATTGTGGCACCACGTGCATGCCGCATGTCACGGGGCCCCCGCAGGCATTCCACATGTCATGGGGGCCCCAAATAAATGCCGCATTTCATGGGGGCACACATGCATGCCGCATGTCACGGGGTCCCCGCAGGCATTCCACATGTCATGGGGGCCCCAAATAAATGCCGCATTTCATGGGGACCCCATGTGCATGCCACATGTCTTGGGGCCCACAAATGCATGCCGCATGTCATAGGGGCCCCACATGCATGGCGCATTTCATGGGGGCCCCAAATGCGTGCCGCATATCATGGGGGCCTCAAATGCATGCGGCATGTCATGGGGGCCCCACGTGAATGCCACATGTCATTTGGGGCCCACATGCATGCCGAATGTTATGGGGCCCCCAAGTGCATGCAGCATGTCTTGGGGCCCACAAATGCATGCCGCATGTCATAGGGGCCCCACATGCATGCCGCATGTCATGGGGCCCAAAAGCTTGCCGCATGTCATGGGGGCCATAAATGCATGCCGCCTGTCATGGGAGCCCCACATGAATGTCGCATGTCAAGGGGGCCCAACGTGCATGCCGCATGTATTGGGGGCCCCAAATTCATGCCGCATGTCATGAGGGCCCTGCATGCATGCCGCATGTCATGGGGGCCCCGTAGGCATTCCGCATGTCATGGGGGCCCAAATGCATGCCGCATGTCATGGGGGCCCCACGTGCATGCCGCATGTAATGGGGGATTCAAATGCATGCCTCAAGTCATGGGGGCCCCAAATGCATGCCGCATATCATGGGGGTCCCACATGCATGCCGCATATCATGGGGGTCCCACATGCATTCCGCATGTCATGGGGGCCCCGAATGCATGCCGCATGTCACATTGGCACCAAATGCATGATGCATGTCATGAGGGCCCCACGTGCATACCGCATGTCATAGGGGCCCCACGTACATGGCACATGTCATCGGTGCCCCACATGCATGCCGCATGTCATTGGGGCCCCAAATGCATGCCGCATGTAATGTGGGCCCCACGTGCATGCTGCATGTCATGGGGGCCCCAAATGCATGCCGCATGTAATGGGGGCCCCACGTGCATGCAGCATGTCATGGGGGCCCCAAATGCATGCAGCATGTCATTGGGGCTCCACGTGCATGCCGCATGTAATGGGCCCCCCAAATGCATGCCGCATGTCATGGGGGCCCCATGTGCATGCCACATGTAATGGGGGCCCCAAAAGCATGTGGCATGTCATAGGGGCCCCACGTGCATGCCGCATGTCTTGGGCACCCCAAATGCATGCAGCATGTCATAGGGGCCCCACGTGCATACCACATGTCATGGGGGCCCAAATGCATGCCGCATGTACTGGGGGCCCCACGTGCATGCCGCATTTCATGGGGGACCCAAATGCATGCCGCATGTCATGGGGGCCCCAAATGCATGTTGCATGTCATGGGGGTCCCACGTGCATGCCGCATGTTATGGGGCCCCCAAGTGCATGCAGCATGTCTTGGGGCCCACAAATGCATGCCGCATGTCATGGGGGCCCCACATGCATGGCGCATTTCAGGGGGGGCCCACATGCATTCGCATGTCATGGGGGCACCACATGCATGCCGCATGTCATGGGGCCCAAAAGCTTGCCGCATGTCATGGGGGCCATAAATGCATTCCGCATGTCATGGGAGCCCCACATGAATGTCGCATGTCAAGGGGGCCCAAGTGCATGCCGCATGTATTGGGGGCCCCAAATTCATGCCGCATGTCATGGGGGCCCTGCATGCATGCCGCATGTCATGGGGGCCCCGCAGGCATTCCGCATGTCATGGGGGCCCAAATGCATGCCGCATGTCATGGGGGCCCCACGTGCATGCCGCATGTAATGGGGGATTCAAATGCATGCCTCAAGTCATGGGGCCCCCAAATGCATGTCGCATATCATGGGGGTCCCACATGCATGCCGCATATCATGGGGGTCCCACATGCATGCCGCATGTCATGGGGGCCCCGAATGCATGCCGCATGTCACATTGGCCACAAATGCATGATGCATGTCATGAGGGCCCCACGTGCATACCGCATGTCATAGGGGCCCCACGTACATGGCACATGTCATCGGTGCCCCACATGCATGCTGCATGTCATGGGGGCCCCAAATGCATGCCGCATGTAATGGGGGCCCCACGTGCATGCAGCATGTCATGGGGGCCCCAAATGCATGCAGCATGTCATTGGGGCTCCACGTGCATGCCGCATGTAATGGGGCCCCCAAATGCATGCCGCATGTAATGGGGGCCCCATGTGCATGCCACATGTAATGGGGGCCCCAAAAGCATGCGGCATGTCATAGGGGCCCCACGTGCATGCCGCATGTCTTGGGCACCCCAAATGCATGCAGCATGTCATAGGGGCCCCACGTGCATACCACATGTCATGGGGGCCCCAAATGCATGCCGCATGTACTGGGGGCCCCACGTGCATGCCGCATTTCATGGGGGACCCAAATGCATGCAGCATGTCATGGGGGCCCCACGTGCATGCCACATGTCATGGGGGCCCACATGCATGCCGCATGTCATGGGGGCCCCACTTGCATGCAGCATGTAATGGGGATCCAAATGCATGACGCATGTCATGGGGGTCCCACGTGCATGCCGCATGTCATGGGGGCCCCACATGCATGCCGCATGTCATGGGGGAACCACTTGCATGCAGCATGTAATGGGGGATCCAAATGCATGACGCATGTCATGGGGGTCCCACATGCATACCACATGTCATGGGGGAACCAAATGCATGCCGCATGTCCTGGGGGCCCCACATGCATGACACATTTCATGGGGGACCCAAATGCATGCCGCATGTCATGGGGTCCCCAAATGCATGCTGCATGTCATGAGGGCCCCACGTGCATGCTGCATGTCATGGGGGCCCCAAATGCATGCCGCATGTCATGGGGGCCCCACGTGCATGTCGCATGTCATGGGGGCCCAAAATGCATGCCGCATGTCATGAGGGCGCCGCATGCATGCCGCATGTCTTGGGGCCCACAAATGCATGCCGCATGTCATGGGTGCCCCACATGCATGCCGCATGTCATTGGGGCCCCAAATACATGCCGCATGTAATGGGGTCCCGCGTGCATGCCGCATGTCACGGGGGCCCCAAATGCATGCCGCATGTAATGGGGGCCCCACTTGCATGTCGCATGTCATGGGGGCCCCAAATGCATGCAGCATGTCATTGGGGCCCTCAAATTCATGCCGCATGTCATAGGGGCCCCACGTGCATGGCACATGTCATGGGGGCCCCACATTCATACCGCATGTCATGGAGGCCCCAAATGCATGCCGCATGTAATGAGAGCCCCCATGCATGCCACATGTCATGGGGGCCCCAAATGAATGTTGCATGTCAAGGGGGCCCCACGTGCATGCCGCATGTCATGGGGGCCATAAATGCATGCGGCATGTCATAGGGGCCCCACGTGCATACCACATGTCATGGGGGCCCCAAATGCATGCCGCATGTACTGGGGGCCCCACGTGCATGCTGCATGTCATGGGGCCCCAAATGCATGCCGCATGTCATGGGGCCCCCCAAATGCATGCAGCATGTCTTGGGGCCCACAAATGCATGCCGCATGTCATAGGGGCCCCACGTGCATACCACATGTCATGGGGGCCCCACATGCATGCCACATGTCATGGGGGCCCCAAATGAATGTCGCATGTCAAGGGGGCCCCACGTGCATGACGCATGTCATGGGGACCCACATGCATGCCGCATGTCTTGGGGCCCACAAATGCATGCCGCATGTCATAGGGGCCCCACATGCATGGCGCATTTCATGGGGGCCCTACATGCATGCCGCATGTCATGGGGGCCCCAAATGCATGCCTCAAGTCATGGGGCCCCAAATGCATGCAGCATGTCATAGGGGCCCCACATGCATGGTGCATGTCATGGGGGCCCCACATGCATGCCTCAAGTCACGGGGGCCCCAAATGCATGCCACATATCATGGGGGCACCACATGCATGCCGCATATATTGGGGGCCTCAATTGCATGCCGCATGTCATGAGGGCCCCGCATGCATGCCGCATGTCATTGGGGCCCCGTAGGCATTCCGCATGTCATGGGGGCCTCACGTGCATTCCGCATGTCATGGGGGTCCCACGTGCATGCTTCATGTCATTGGGGCCCCACGTGCTTGCCGCTTGTCATGGGGGCCCCACGTGCATGCCTCATGTTACGGGGCCACGAATGCATGCCACATGTCATAGGGGCCCCTCGTGCATACCACATGTCATGGGGGCCACAAATGCATGCCGCATGTCATGGGGGCCCCACATGCATGCCACATGTCATGGGGGCCCCAAATGAATGTCGCATGTCAAGGGGGCCCCACGTGCATGACGCATGTCATGGGGACCCACATGCATGCCGCATGTCATGGAGGCCCCCATGACATGCGGCATGCATTTGGGGGCCCCACATGCATGCCGCATGTCATGGGGGCCAAATGCTTGCCACATGTCATGAGGGCCATAAATGCATGCCGCATGTCATGGGAGCCCCACATGCATGCCACATGTCATGGGGGCCCCAAATGAATGTCGCATGTCAAGGGGGCCCCACGTGCATGCTGCATGTCATGTGGGCCCCAAATGCATGCCGCATGTCATGGGGGCCCCAAATAAATGCTGCATGTCATGGGGCCCCCCAAATGCATGCAGCATGTCTTGGGGCCCACAAATGCATGCCGCATGTCATAGGGGTCCCACATGCATGGCGCATTTCATGGGGGTCCCACATGCATGGCGCATTTCATGGGGGCCCCAAATGCATGCCGCATGTCATAGGGGCCCCACATGCATGGCGCATGTCATGGGGGCCCCACATTCATACCGCATGTCATGGAGGCCCCAAATGCATGCCGCATGTAATGGGAGCCCCCATGCATGCCACATGTCATGGGGGCCCCAAATGAATGTCGCATGTCAAGGGGGCCCCACGCGCATGCCGCATGTCATGGGGGCCCCAAATGCATGCCGCATGTACAGGGGCCGCCAAATGCATGCAGCATGTCTTGGGGCCCACAAATGCATGCCGCATGTCATAGGGGTCCCACATGCATGGCGCATTTCATGGGGGTCCCAAATGCATGCGCATGTCATGGGGCCCCAAATGCATGCCGCATATCATGGGGGCCCCAAATGCATGCAGCATGTCATGGGGGGCCCACGTGCATGCCACATGTAATTGGGCCCCCCAAATGCATGCCGCATGTCATAGGGGCCCCACATGCATGGAGCATGTCAATGGGGCCCCACATGCATGCCACATGTCATTGGGGCCCCACAGGCATTCCGCATGTCATGGGGGACTCACGTGCATTCCGCATGTCATGTGGGCCCCACGTGCATGCTGCATGTCATTGTGGCACCACGTGCATGCCGCATGTCACGGGGCCCCGCAGGCATTCCACATGTCATGGGGGCCCCAAATAAATGCCGCATTTCATGGGGGCACACATGCATGCCGCATGTCACGGGGTCCCCGCAGGCATTCCACATGTCATGGGGGCCCCAAATAAATGCCGCATTTCATGGGGACCCCATGTGCATGCCACATGTCTTGGGGCCCACAAATGCATGCCGCATGTCATAGGGGCCCCACATGCATGGCACATTTCATGGGGGCCCCAAATGCGTGCCGCATATCATGGGGGCCTCAAATGCATGCGGCATGTCATGGGGGCCCCACGTGAATGCCACATGTCATTTGGGGCCCACATGCATGCCGGATGTCATGGGGGCCCCACTTGCATGCAGCATGTAATGGGGATCCAAATGCATGACGCATGTCATGGGGGTCCCACGTGCATGCCGCATGTCATGGGGGCCCCACATGCATGCCGCATGTCATGGGGGCACCACTTGCATGCAGCATGTAATGGGGGATCCAAATGCATGACGCATGTCATGGGGGTCCCACATGCATACCACATGTCATGGGGGAACCAAATGCATGCCGCATGTCCTGGGGGCCCCACATGCATGACACATTTCATGGGGGACCCAAATGAATGCTGCATGTCACGGGGTCCCCAAATGCATGCCGCATGTCATGAGGGCCCCACGTGCATGCTGCATGTCAAGGGGGCCCCAAATGCATGCCGCATGTCATGGGGGCCCCACTTGCATGCCGCATGTCATGGGGGCCCCACGTGCATGTCGCATGTCATGGGGCCCAAAATGCATGCTGCATGTCATGAGGGCGCCGCATGCATGCCGCATGTCATGGGGCCCAAAAGCTTGCCGCATGTCATGGGTGCCATAAATGCATGCCGCATGTCATGGGAGCCCCACATGAATGTCGCATGTCAAGGGGGCCCAACGTGCATGCCGCATGTATTGGGGGCCCCAAATTCATGCCGCTTATCATGAGGGCCCTGCATGCATGCCGCATGTCATGGGTGCCCCGCAGGCATTCCGCATGTCATGGGGGGCCCAAATGCATGCCGCATGTCATGGGGGCCCCACATGCATGCCGCATGTAATGGGGGATTCAAATGCATGCCGCATGTCATGGGGTCCCACATGCATGCCGCATGTCATGGGGGCCCCAAATGCATGCCTCAAGTCATGGGGGCCCCAAATGCATGCCGCATGTCATGGGGTCCCCACATGCATGCCGCATGTCATGGGGGCTCAAATGCTTGCCGCATGTCATGGGGGCGATAAATGCATGCCGCATGTCATGTGAGCCCAACAAGCATGCCGCATGTATTGGGGGCCCCAAATTCATGCAGCATGTCATAGGGGCCCCACATGCATGGTGCATTTCATGGGGGCCCCACTTGCATGCAGCATGTAATGGGGGATCCAAATGCATGCTGCACGTCATGGGGGCCCCACATGCATGCCGCATGTCATGGGGGCCCCCGCAGGCATTCCACATGCCATGGGGGCCCCAAATAAATGCAGCATTTAATGGGGGCCCCACGTGCATGCTGCATGTCATGGGGCCCCAAAAATGGATGCCGAATGTCATAGGGGCCCCACATGCATGCCGCATATCTTGGGGCCCACAAATGCATGCCGCATGTCATGGGTGCCCCACATGCATGCCGCATGTCATTGGGGTCCCAAATGCATGCCGCATGTAATGGGGGCCCCACGTGCATGCCGCATGTCTTGGGCACCCCAAATGCATGCCGCATGTCATGGGGGCCCCAAATGCATGTTGCATGTCATGGGGGTCCCACGTGCATGCCGAATGTTATGGGGCCCCCAAGTGCATGCAGCATGTCTTGGGGCCCACAAATGCATGCCGCATGTCATAGGGGCCCCACATGCATGGCGCATTTCATGGGGGCCCCACATGCATGCGCATGTCATGGGGGCACCACATGCATGCCGCATGTCATGGGGCCCAAAAGCTTGCCGCATGTCATGGGGGCCATAAATGCATGCCGCCTGTCATGGGAGCCCCACATGAATGTCGCATGTCAAGGGGGCCCAACGTGCATGCCGCATGTATTGGGGGCCCCAAATTCATGCCGCATGTCATGAGGGCCCTGCATGCATGCCGCATGTCATGGGGGCCCCGCAGGCATTCCGCATGTCATGGGGGCCCAAATGCATGCCGCATGTCATGGGGGCCCCACGTGCATGCCGCATGTAATGGGGGATTCAAATGCATGCCTCAAGTCATGGGGGCCCCAAATGCATGCCGCATATCATGGGGGTCCCACATGCATGCCGCATATCATGGGGGTCCCACATGCATTCCGCATGTCATGGGGGCCCCGAATGCATGCCGCATGTCACATTGGCACCAAATGCATGATGCATGTCATGAGGGCCCCACGTGCATACCGCATGTCATAGGGGCCCCACGTACATGGCACATGTCATCGGTGCCCCACATGCATGCCGCATGTCATTGGGGCCCCAAATGCATGCCGCATGTAATGTGGGCCCCACGTGCATGCTGCATGTCATGGGGGCCCCAAATGCATGCCGCATGTCATGAGGGCCCCATGTGCATGCCACATGTAATGGGGGCCCCAAAAGCATGTGGCATGTCATTGGGGCCCCACGTGCATGCTGCATGTCTTGGGCACCCCAAATGCATGCAGCATGTCATAGGGGCCCCACGTGCATACCACATGTCATGGGGGCCCCAAATGCATGACGCATGTCATGGGGGCCCCACTTGCATGCCGCATGTCATGGGGGCCCCACGTGCATGTCGCATGTCATGGGGGCCCAAAATGCATGCCGCATGTCATGAGGGCGCCGCATGCATGCCGCATGTCTTGGGGCCCACAAATGCATGCCGCATGTCATGGGTGCCCCACATGCATGCCGCATGTCATTTGGGCCCCAAATGCATGCCGCATGTAATGGGGACCCCGCGTGCATGCCGCATGTCACGGGGGCCCCAAATGCATGCCGCATGTAATGGGGGCCCCACGTGCATGCCGCATGTACTGGGGGCCCCACGTGCATGCTGCATTTCATGGGGCCCCAAATGCATGCCGCATGTCATGGGGCCCCCCAAATGCATGCAGCATGTCTTGGGGCCCACAAATGCATGCCGCATGTCATAGGGGTACCACATGCATGGCGCATTTCATGGGGGTCCCACATGCATGCGCATGTCATGGGGGCCCCAAATGCGTGCCGCATATCATGGGGGCCCCAAATGCATGTCGCATGTCATAGTGGCCCCACATGCATGGCGCATGTCATGGGGCCCCCACATTCATACCGCATGTCATGGAGGCCCCAAATGCATGCCGCATGTAATGGGAGCCCCCATGCATGCCACATGTCATGGGGGCCCAAAATGAATGTCGCATGTCAAGGGGGCCCCAAATGCATGCCGCATGTACAGGGGGCCCCACGTGCATGCCGCATTTCATGGGGGACCCAAATGCATGCCACATGTCATGGGGCCCATAAATGCATGCGGCATGTCATAGGGGCCCCACGTGCATACCACATGTCATGGGGGCCCCAAATGCATGCCGCATGTACTGGGTGGGCCCACGTGCATGCTGCATGTCATGGGGCCCCAAATGCATGCCGCATGTCATGGAAGCCCCACGTGCATGCCGCATGTCTTGGCGCCCTCAAATGCATGCCGCATGTCATAGGGGTCCCACATGCATGCCGCATGGCATGGGGGCCCCAAGTGCGTGCCCCATATCATGGGGGCCCCAAATGCATGCAGCATGTCATGGGGGCCCAACGTGCATGCCACATGTATTGGGGGCCCCAAATGCATGCCGCATGTCATGGGGGAACCACCTGCATGCCGAATGTCATGGGGGAACCACCTGCATGCCGCATGTAATGGGGGATTCAAATGCATGCCGCATGTCATGGGGGTCCCACATGCATGCTGCATGTCATGGGGGCCCCAAATGCATGCCGCATATCATGGGGGCCCCGCAGGCATTCCGCATGTCATGGGGGCCTCACGTGCATGCCGCATGTCATGGGGGCCTCACGTGCATGCTGCATGTATTGGGGGCCCCAACTGCATGCCGCATGTCTCAGGTACCCCAAATGCATGCAGCATGTTATGCAGGCCCAAATGCATGCCGCATGTCATGGGGGCCCAAATGCATGTCGCATGTCATGGGGGCTCCACGTGCATGCCGCATGTAATGGGGCTCCCAAATTCATGTCGCATGTCATAGGGGCCCCACGTGCATGCCGCATGTCATAGGGGAACCACCTGCATGCCGCATGTAATGGGAGATTCAAATGCATGCCGCATGTCATGGGGGTCCCACATGCATGCCTCATGTCATGGGGGCCCCAAATGCATGCCGCATATCTTGGGGGCCCCGCAGGCATTCCGCATGTCATGTGGGCCTCACGTGCATGCTGCATGTCATTGTGGCACCACGTGCATGCCGCATGTCACGGGGGCCCCGCAGGCATTCCACATGTCATGGGGGCCCCAAATAAATGTCGCATTTCATGGGGGCCCCACATGCATGCCGCATGTCACGGGGTCCCCGCAGGCATTCCACATGTCATGGGGGCCCCAAATAAATGCCGCATTTCATGGGGACCCCATGTGCATGCCACATGTCTTGGGGCCCACAAATGCATGCCGCATGTCATAGGGGCCACACATGCATGGCGCATTTCATGGGGGCCCCAAATGCGTGCCGCATATCATGGGGGCCCCAAATGCATGCAGCATGTCATGGGGGCCCCACGTGCATGCCACATGTCATTGGGGGCCCACATGCATGCCGCATGTCATGGGGGCCCCACTTGCATGCAGCATGTAATGGGGGATCCAAATGCATGACGCATGTCATGGGGGTCCCACATGCATACCACATGTCATGGGGGAACCAAATGCATGCCGCATGTCCTGGGGGCCCCACATGCATGACACATTTCATGGGGGACCCAAATGCATGCCGCATGCCATGGGGGCCCAAAATGCATGCCGCATGCCATGAGGGTGCCGCATGCATGCCGCATGTCTTGGGGCCCACAAATGCATGCCGCATGTCATAGGGGCCCCACATGCATGGCGCATTTCATGAGTGCCCAAATGCATGCCGCATGTCATGGGAGCCCCACATGAATGTCGCATGTCAAGGGGGCCCAACGTGCATGCCGCATGTATTGGGGGCCCCAAATTCATGCCGCATATCATGAGGGCCCTGCATGCATGCCGCATGTCATGGGTGCCCCGCAGGCATTCCGCATGTAATGGGGGATTCAAATGCATGCCGCATGTCATGGGGGCCCCACATTCATACCGCATGTCATGGAGGCCCCTAATGCATGTTGCATGTAATGGGAGCCCCCATGCATGCCACATGTCATGGGGGGCCCCAAATGCATGCCGCATGTTCAGGGGGCCCCACGTGCATGCCGCATTTCATGGGGGACCCAAATGCATGCCGCATGTCATGGGGGCCATAAATGCACGCGGCATGTCATTGGGGCCCCACGTGCATACCACATGTCATGGGGGCCCCAAATGCATGCCGCATGTACTGGGGGGGCCCACGTGCATGCTGCATGTCATGGGGCCCCAAATGCATTCCGCATGTCATGGGGGCCCCAAATGCATGCCGCATGTCATGGGGCCCCCAAATGCATGCAGCATGTCTGGGGGCCCACAAATGCATGCCGCATGTCATGGGGGAACAACATGCATGCCGCATGTAATGGGGGATTCAAATGCATGCCGCATGTCATGGGGGTCACACATGCATGCTGCATGTCATGGGGCCCCAAATGCATGCCGCATATCATGGGGGCCCCGCAGGCATTCCGCATGTCATGGGGGCCTCACGTGCATGCCGCATGTCATGGGGGCCTCACGTGCATGCCGCATGTATTGGGGGCCCCCAACTTGCATGCCGCATGTCTCAGGTACCCCAAATGCATGCAGCATGTTATGCAGGCCCCAAATGCATGCCGCATGTCATGGGGGCCCAAATGCATGACGCATGTCATGGGGGCCTCACGTGCATGCCGCATGTATTGGGGGCCCCAACTTGCATGCCGCATGTCTCAGGTACCCCAAATGCATGCAGCATGTTATGCAGGCCCCAAATGCATGCCACATGTCATGGGGGCCCAAATGCATGACACATGTCATGGGGGCCTCACGTGCATGCCGCATGTATTGGGGCCCCCAACTTGCATGCCGCATGTCTCAGGTACCCCAAATGCATGCAGCATGTTATGCAGGCCCCAAATGCTTGCCGCTTGTCATGGGGGCCCCACGTGCATGCCTCATGTTACGGGGGCCACGAATGCATGCCGCATGTCATAGGGGCCCCACGTGCATACTACATGTCATGGGGGCCCCAAATGCATGCCGCATGTCATGGGGGCCCCACATGCATGCCACATGTCATGGGGGCCCCACGTGTATGCCTCATGTTACGGGGGCCACGAATGCATGCCGCATGTCATAGGGGCCCCACGTGCATACCACATGTCATGGGGCCCCAAATGCATGCCGCATGTCACGGGGGCCCCGCAGGCATTACACATGTCATGGGGGCCCCAAATAAATGCCGCATTTCATGGGGGCCCCATTTGCATGCCACATGTCTTGGGGCCCACACATGCATGCCGCATGTCATAGGGGCCCCACATGCATGGCGCATTTCATGGGTGCCCTACATGCATGCCGCATGTCATGGGGGCCCCAAATGCATGCCTCAAGTCATGGGGCCCCAAATGCATGCAGCATGTCATAGGGGCCCCACATGCATGGTGCATGTCATGGGGGCCCCACATGCATGCCTCAAGTCACGGGGGCCCCAAATGCATGCCACATATCATGGGGGCCCCACATGCATGCCGCATATATTGGGGCCTCAATTGCATGCCGCATGTCATGAGGGCCCCGCATGCATGCCGCATGTCAATGGGGCCCCGTAGGCATTCCGCATGTCATGGGGGCCTCACGTGCATTCCGCATGTCATGGGGGTCCCACGTGCATGCTTCATGTCATTGGGGCCCCACGTGCTTGCCGCTTGTCATGGGGGCCCCACGTGCATGCCTCATGTTACGGGGCCACGAATGCATGCCGCATGTCATAGGGGCCCCACGTGCATACCACATGTCATGGGGCCCCAAATGCATGCCCCATGTCATGGGGGCCCCACATGCATGCCACATGTCATGGGGGCCCCAAATGAATGTCGCATGTCAAGGGGGCCCCACGTGCATGACGCATGTCATGGGGACCCACATGCATGCCGCATGTCATGGAGGCCCCCATGACATGCGGCATGCATTTGGGGGCCCCACATGCATGCCGCATGTCATGGGGGGCCAAATGCTTGCCACATGTCATGAGGGCCATAAATGCATGCCGCATGTCATGGGAGCCCCACATGCATGCCACATGTCATGGGGGCCCCAAATGAATGTCGCATGTCAAGGGGGCCCCACGTGTATGCCGCATGTCATGGGGGCCCCAAATGCATGCCGCATGTCATGGGGGCCCCAAATGCATGCCGCATGTCATGGGGCCCCCCAAATGCATGCAGCATGTCTTGGGGCCCACAAATGCATGCCGCATGTCATAGGGGTCCCACATGCATGGCGCATTTCATGGGGGTCCCACATGCATGGCGCATTTCATGGGGGCCCCAAATGCATGCCGCATGTCATAGGGGCCCCACATGCATGGCGCATGTCATGTGGGCCCCACATTCATACCGCATGTCATGGATGCCCCAAATGCATGCCGCATGTAATGGGAGGCCCCATGCATGCCACATGTCATGGGGGCCCCAAATGAATGTCGCATGTCAAGTGGGCCCCACGTGCATGCCGCATGTCACGGGGGCCCCAAATGCATGCCGCATGTACAGGGGGCCCCACGTGCATGCCGCATTTCATGGGGGACGCAAATGCATGCCGCATGTCATGGGGCCGCCAAATGCATGCAGCATGTCTTGGGGCCCACAAATGCATGCCGCATGTCATAGGGGTCCCACATGCATGGCGCATTTCATGGGGGTCCCAAATGCATTGCCATGTCATGGGGGCCTCATGCCGCATGTCATGGGGGCCCCCGCAGGCATTCCACATGCCATGGGGGCCCCAAATAAATGCAGCATTTAAAGGGGGCCCCACGTGCATGCTGCATGTCATGGGGCCCAAAAATGGATGCCGAATGTCATAGGGGCCCCACATGCATGCCGCATATCTTGGGGCCCACAAATGCATGCCGCATGTCATGGGTGCCCCACATGCATGCCGCATGTCATTGGGGTCCCAAATGCATGCCGCATGTAATGGGGGCCCCACGTGCATGCCGCATGTCTTGGGCACCCCAAATGCATGCCGCATGTCATGTGGGCCCCAAATGCATGTTGCATGTCATGGGGGTCCCACGTGCATGCCGAATGTTATGGGGCCCCCAAGTGCATGCAGCATGTCTTGGGGCCCACAAATGCATGCCGCATGTCATAGGGGCCCCACATGCATGGCGCATTTCATGGGGGCCCCACATGCATGCGCATGTCATGGGGGCACCGCATGCATGCCGCATGTCATGGGGCCCAAAAGCTTGCCGCATGTCATGGGGGCCATAAATGCATGCCGCCTGTCATGGGAGCCCCACATGAATGTCGCATGTCAAGGGGGCCCAACGTGCATGCCGCATGTATTGGGGGCCCCAAATTCATGCCGCATGTCATGAGGGCCCTGCATGCATGCCGCATGTCATGGGGGCCCCGCAGGCATTCCGCATGTCATGGGGGCCCAAATGCATGCCGCATGTCATGGGGGCCCCACGTGCATGCCGCATGTAATGGGGGATTCAAATGCATGCCTCAAGTCATGGGGGCCCCAAATGCATGCCGCATATCATGGGGGTCCCACATGCATGCCGCATATCATGGGGGTCCCACATGCATTCCGCATGTCATGGGGGCCCCGAATGCATGCCGCATGTCACATTGGCACCAAATGCATGATGCATGTCATGAGGGCCCCACGTGCATACCGCATGTCATAGGGGCCCCACGTACATGGCACATGTCATCGGTGCCCCACATGCATGCCGCATGTCATTGGGGCCCCAAATGCATGCCGCATGTAATGTGGGCCCCACGTGCATGCTGCATGTCATGGGGGCCCCAAATGCATGCCGCATGTAATGGGGGCCCCACGTGCATGCAGCATGTCATGGGGGCCCCAAATGCATGCAGCATGTCATTGGGGCTCCACGTGCATGCCGCATGTAATGGGGCCCCCAAATGCATGCCGCATGTCATGGGGGCCCCATGTGCATGCCACATGTAATGGGGGCCCCAAAAGCATGTGGCATGTCATAGGGGCCCCACGTGCATGCCGCATGTCTTGGGCACCCCAAATGCATGCAGCATGTCATAGGGGCCCCACGTGCATACCACATGTCATGGGGGCCCAAATGCATGCCGCATGTACTGGGGGCCCCACGTGCATGCCGCATTTCATGGGGGACCCAAATGCATGCCGCATGTCATGGGGGCCCCAAATGCATGTTGCATGTCATGGGGGTCCCACGTGCATGCCGCATGTTATGGCCCCCCAAGTGCATGCAGCATGTCTTGGGGCCCACAAATGCATGCCGCATGTCATAGGGGCCCCACATGCATGGTGCATTTCAGGGGGGCCCCACATGCATTCGCATGTCATGGGGGCACCACATGCATGCCGCATGTCATGGGGCCCAAAAGCTTGCCGCATGTCATGGGGGCCATAAATGCATTCCGCATGTCATGGGAGCCCCACATGAATGTCGCATGTCAAGGGGGCCCAAGTGCATGCCGCACGTATTGGGGGCCCCAAATTCATGCCGCATGTCATGGGGGCCCTGCATGCATGCCGCATGTCATGGGGGCCCCACAGGCATTCCGCATGTCATGGGGGCCCAAATGCATGCCGCATGTCATGGGGGCCCCACGTGCATGCCGCATGTAATGGGGGATTCAAATGCATGCCTCAAGTCATGGGGCCCCCAAATGCATGTCGCATATCATGGGGGTCCCACATGCATGCCGCATATCATGGGGGTCCCACATGCATGCCGCATGTCATGGGGCCCCCGAATGCATGCCGCATGTCACATTGGCCACAAATGCATGATGCATGTCATGAGGGCCCCACGTGCATACCGCATGTCATAGGGGCCCCACGTACATGGCACATGTCATCGGTGCCCCACATGCATGCTGCATGTCATGGGGGCCCCAAATGCATGCCGCATGTAATGGGGGCCCCACGTGCATGCAGCATGTCATGGGGGCCCCAAATGCATGCAGCATGTCATTGGGGCTCCACGTGCATGCCGCATGTAATGGGGCCCCCAAATGCATGCCGCATGTAATGGGGGCCCCATGTGCATGCCACATGTAATGGGGGCCCCAAAAGCATGCGGCATGTCATAGGGGCCCCACGTGCATGCCGCATGTCTTGGGCACCCCAAATGCATGCAGCATGTCATAGGGGCCCCACGTGCATACCACATGTCATGGGGGGCCCAAATGCATGCCGCATGTACTGGGGGCCCCACGTGCATGCCGCATTTCATGGGGGACCCAAATGCATGCAGCATGTCATGGGGGCCCCACGTGCATGCCACATGTCATGGGGGCCCACATGCATGCCGCATGTCATGGGGGCCCCACTTGCATGCAGCATGTAATGGGGATCCAAATGCATGACGAATGTCATGGGGGTCCCACGTGCATGCCGCATGTCATGGGGGCCCCACATGCATGCCGCATGTCATGGGGGAACCACTTGCATGCAGCATGTAATGGGGGATCCAAATGCATGACGCATGTCATGGGGGTCCCACATGCATACCACATGTCATGGGGGAACCAAATGCATGCCGCATGTCCTGGGGGCCCCACATGCATGACACATTTCATGGGGGACCCAAATGCATGCCGCATGTCATGGGGTCCCCAAATGCATGCTGCATGTCATGAGGGCCCCACGTGCATGCTGCATGTCATGGGGGCCCCAAATGCATGCCGCATGTCATGGGGGCCCCACGTGCATGTCGCATGTCATGGGGGCCCAAAATGCATGCCGCATGTCATGAGGGCGCCGCATGCATGCCGCATGTCTTGGGGCCCACAAATGCATGCCGCATGTCATGGGTGCCCCACATGCATGCCGCATGTCATTGGGGCCCCAAATACATGCCGCATGTAATGGGGGCCCCGCGTGCATGCCGCATGTCACGGGGGCCCCAAATGCATGCCGCATGTAATGGGGGCCCCACTTGCATGTCGCATGTCATGGGGGCCCCAAATGCATGCAGCATGTCATTGGGGCCCTCAAATTCATGCCGCATGTCATAGGGGCCCCACGTGCATGGCACATGTCATGGGGGCCCCACATTCATACCGCATGTCATGGAGGCCCCAAATGCATGCCGCATGTAATGAGAGCCCCCATGCATGCCACATGTCATGGGGGCCCCAAATGAATGTTGCATGTCAAGGGGGCCCCACGTGCATGCCGCATGTCATGGGGGCCATAAATGCATGCGGCATGTCATAGGGGCCCCACGTGCATACCACATGTCATGGGGGCCCCAAATGCATGCCGCATGTACTGGGGGCCCCACGTGCATGCTGCATGTCATGGGGCCCCAAATGCATGCCGCATGTCATGGGGCCCCCCAAATGCATGCAGCATGTCTTGGGGCCCACAAATGCATGCCGCATGTCATAGGGGCCCCACGTGCATACCACATGTCATGGGGGCCCCACATGCATGCCACATGTCATGGGGGCCCCAAATGAATGTCGCATGTCAAGGGGGCCCCACGTGCATGACGCATGTCATGGGGACCCACATGCATGCCGCATGTCTTGGGGCCCACAAATGCATGCCGCATGTCATAGGGGCCCCACATGCATGGCGCATTTCATGGGGGCCCTACATGCATGCCGCATGTCATGGGGGCCCCAAATGCATGCCTCAAGTCATGGGGCCCCAAATGCATGCAGCATGTCATAGGGGCCCCACATGCATGGTGCATGTCATGGGGGCCCCACATGCATGCCTCAAGTCACGGGGGCCCCAAATGCATGCCACATATCATGGGGGCACCACATGCATGCCGCATATATTGGGGGCCTCAATTGCATGCCGCATGTCATGAGGGCCCCGCATGCATGCCGCATGTCATTGGGGCCCCGTAGGCATTCCGCATGTCATGGGGGCCTCACGTGCATTCCGCATGTCATGGGGGTCCCACGTGCATGCTTCATGTCATTGGGGCCCCACGTGCTTGCCGCTTGTCATGGGGGCCCCACGTGCATGCCTCATGTTACGGGGCCACGAATGCATGCCACATGTCATAGGGGCCCCTCGTGCATACCACATGTCATGGGGGCCACAAATGCATGCCGCATGTCATGGGGGCCCCACATGCATGCCACATGTCATGGGGGCCCCAAATGAATGTCGCATGTCAAGGGGGCCCCACGTGCATGACGCATGTCATGGGGACCCACATGCATGCCGCATGTCATGGAGGCCCCCATGACATGCGGCATGCATTTGGGGGCCCCACATGCATGCCGCATGTCATGGGGGGCCAAATGCTTGCCACATGTCATGAGGGCCATAAATGCATGCCGCATGTCATGGGAGCCCCACATGCATGCCACATGTCATGGGGGCCCCAAATGAATGTCGCATGTCAAGGGGGCCCCACGTGCATGCCGCATGTCATGTGGGCCCCAAATGCATGCCGCATGTCATGGGGGCCCCAAATAAATGCTGCATGTCATGGGGCCCCCCAAATGCATGCAGCATGTCTTGGGGCCCACAAATGCATGCCGCATGTCATAGGGGTCCCACATGCATGGCGCATTTCATGGGGGTCCCACATGCATGGCGCATTTCATGGGGTCCCCAAATGCATGCCGCATGTCATAGGGGCCCCACATGCATGGCGCATGTCATGGGGGCCCCACATTCATACCGCATGTCATGGAGGCCCCAAATGCATGCCGCATGTAATGGGAGCCCCCATGCATGCCACATGTCATGGGGGCCCCAAATGAATGTCGCATGTCAAGGGGGCCCCACGCGCATGCCGCATGTCATGGGGGCCCCAAATGCATGCCGCATGTACAGGGGCCGCCAAATGCATGCAGCATGTCTTGGGGCCCACAAATGCATGCCGCATGTCATAGGGGTCCCACATGCATGGCGCATTTCATGGGGGTCCCAAATGCATGCGCATGTCATGGGGCCCCAAATGCATGCCGCATATCATGGGGGCCCCAAATGCATGCAGCATGTCATGGGGGGCCCACGTGCATGCCACATGTAATTGGGCCCCCCAAATGCATGCCGCATGTCATAGGGGCCCCACATGCATGGAGCATGTCAATGGGGACCCACATGCATGCCACATGTCATTGGGGCCCCACAGGCATTCCGCATGTCATGGGGGACTCACGTGCATTCCGCATGTCATGTGGGCCCCACGTGCATGCTGCATGTCATTGTGGCACCACGTGCATGCCGCATGTCACGGGGGCCCCGCAGGCATTCCACATGTCATGGGGGCCCCAAATAAATGCCGCATTTCATGGGGGCACACATGCATGCCGCATGTCACGGGGTCCCCGCAGGCATTCCACATGTCATGGGGGCCCCAAATAAATGCCGCATTTCATGGGGACCCCATGTGCATGCCACATGTCTTGGGGCCCACAAATGCATGCCGCATGTCATAGGGGCCCCACATGCATGGCGCATTTCATGGGGGCCCCAAATGCGTGCCGCATATCATGGGGGCCTCAAATGCATGCGGCATGTCATGGGGGCCCCACGTGAATGCCACATGTCATTTGGGGCCCACATGCATGCCGGATGTCATGGGGGCCCCACTTGCATGCAGCATGTAATGGGGATCCAAATGCATGACGCATGTCATGGGGGTCCCACGTGCATGCCGCATGTCATGGGGGCCCCACATGCATGCCGCATGTCATGGGGGCACCACTTGCATGCAGCATGTAATGGGGGATCCAAATGCATGACGCATGTCATGGGGGTCCCACATGCATACCACATGTCATGGGGGAACCAAATGCATGCCGCATGTCCTGGGGGCCCCACATGCATGACACATTTCATGGGGGACCCAAATGAATGCTGCATGTCACGGGGTCCCCAAATGCATGCCGCATGTCATGAGGGCCCCACGTGCATGCTGCATGTCAAGGGGGCCCCAAATGCATGCCGCATGTCATGGGGGCCCCACGTGCATGTCGCATGTCATGGGGCCCAAAATGCATGCTGCATGTCATGAGGGCGCCGCATGCATGCCGCATGTCATGGGGCCCAAAAGCTTGCCGCATGTCATGGGTGCCATAAATGCATGCCGCATGTCATGGGAGCCCCACATGAATGTCGCATGTCAAGGGGGCCCAACGTGCATGCCGCATGTATTGGGGGCCCCAAATTCATGCCGCTTATCATGAGGGCCCTGCATGCATGCCGCATGTCATGGGTGCCCCGCAGGCATTCCGCATGTCATGGGGGGCCCAAATGCATGCCGCATGTCATGGGGGCCCCACATGCATGCCGCATGTAATGGGGGATTCAAATGCATGCCGCATGTCATGGGGGTCCCACATGCATGCCGCATGTCATGGGGGCCCCAAATGCATGCCTCAAGTCATGGGGGCCCCAAATGCATGCCGCATGTCATGGGGTCCCCACATGCATGCCGCATGTCATGGGGGCTCAAATGCTTGCCGCATGTCATGGGGGCGATAAATGCATGCCGCATGTCATGTGAGCCCAACAAGCATGCCGCATGTATTGGGGGCCCCAAATTCATGCAGCATGTCATAGGGGCCCCACATGCATGGTGCATTTCATGGGGGCCCCACTTGCATGCAGCATGTAATGGGGGATCCAAATGCATGCTGCACGTCATGGGGGCCCCACATGCATGCCGCATGTCATGGGGGCCCCCGCAGGCATTCCACATGCCATGGGGGCCCCAAATAAATGCAGCATTTAATGGGGGCCCCACGTGCATGCTGCATGTCATGGGGCCCCAAAAATGGATGCCGAATGTCATAGGGGCCCCACATGCATGCCGCATATCTTGGGGCCCACAAATGCATGCCGCATGTCATGGGTGCCCCACATGCATGCCGCATGTCATTGGGGTCCCAAATGCATGCCGCATGTAATGGGGGCCCCACGTGCATGCCGCATGTCTTGGGCACCCCAAATGCATGCCGCATGTCATGGGGGCCCCAAATGCATGTTGCATGTCATGGGGGTCCCACGTGCATGCCGAATGTTATGGGGCCCCCAAGTGCATGCAGCATGTCTTGGGGCCCACAAATGCATGCCGCATGTCATAGGGGCCCCACATGCATGGCGCATTTCATGGGGGCCCCACATGCATGCGCATGTCATGGGGGCACCACATGCATGCCGCATGTCATGGGGCCCAAAAGCTTGCCGCATGTCATGGGGGCCATAAATGCATGCCGCCTGTCATGGGAGCCCCACATGAATGTCGCATGTCAAGGGGGCCCAACGTGCATGCCGCATGTATTGGGGGCCCCAAATTCATGCCGCATGTCATGAGGGCCCTGCATGCATGCCGCATGTCATGGGGGCCCCGCAGGCATTCCGCATGTCATGGGGGCCCAAATGCATGCCGCATGTCATGGGGGCCCCACGTGCATGCCGCATGTAATGGGGGATTCAAATGCATGCCTCAAGTCATGGGGGCCCCAAATGCATGCCGCATATCATGGGGGTCCCACATGCATGCCGCATATCATGGGGGTCCCACATGCATTCCGCATGTCATGGGGGCCCCGAATGCATGCCGCATGTCACATTGGCACCAAATGCATGATGCATGTCATGAGGGCCCCACGTGCATACCGCATGTCATAGGGGCCCCACGTACATGGCACATGTCATCGGTGCCCCACATGCATGCCGCATGTCATTGGGGCCCCAAATGCATGCCGCATGTAATGGGGGCCCCACGTGCATGCTGCATGTCATGGGGGCCCCAAATGCATGCCGCATGTCATGAGGGCCCCATGTGCATGCCACATGTAATGGGGGCCCCAAAAGCATGTGGCATGTCATTGGGGCCCCACGTGCATGCTGCATGTCTTGGGCACCCCAAATGCATGCAGCATGTCATAGGGGCCCCACGTGCATACCACATGTCATGGGGGCCCCAAATGCATGACGCATGTCATGGGGGCCCCACTTGCATGCCGCATGTCATGGGGGCCCCACGTGCATGTCGCATGTCATGGGGGCCCAAAATGCATGCCGCATGTCATGAGGGTGCCGCATGCATGCCGCATGTCTTGGGGCCCACAAATGCATGCCGCATGTCATGGGTGCCCCACATGCATGCCGCATGTCATTTGGGCCCCAAATGCATGCCGCATGTAATGGGGGCCCCGCGTGCATGCCGCATGTCACGGGGGCCCCAAATGCATGCCGCATGTAATGGGGGCCCCACGTGCATGCCGCATGTACTGGGGGCCCCACGTGCATGCTGCATTTCATGGGGCCCCAAATGCATGCCGCATGTCATGGGGCCCCCCAAATGCATGCAGCATGTCTTGGGGCCCACAAATGCATGCCGCATGTCATAGGGGTACCACATGCATGGCGCATTTCATGGGGGTCCCACATGCATGCGCATGTCATGGGGGCCCCAAATGCGTGCCGCATATCATGGGGGCCCCAAATGCATGTCGCATGTCATAGTGGCCCCACATGCATGGCGCATGTCATGGGGCCCCCACATTCATACCGCATGTCATGGAGGCCCCAAATGCATGCCGCATGTAATGGGAGCCCCCATGCATGCCACATGTCATGGGGGCCCAAAATGAATGTCGCATGTCAAGGGGGCCCCAAATGCATGCCGCATGTACAGGGGGCCCCACGTGCATGCCGCATTTCATGGGGGACCCAAATGCATGCCACATGTCATGGGGCCCATAAATGCATGCGGCATGTCATAGGGGCCCCACGTGCATACCACATGTCATGGGGGCCCCAAATGCATGCCGCATGTACTGGGTGGGCCCACGTGCATGCTGCATGTCATGGGGCCCCAAATGCATGCCGCATGTCATGGAAGCCCCACGTGCATGCCGCATGTCATGGGCCCCCAAATGCATGCAGCATGTCTTGGCGCCCTCAAATGCATGCCGCATGTCATAGGGGTCCCACATGCATGCCGCATGGCATGGGGGCCCCAAGTGCGTGCCCCATATCATGGGGGCCCCAAATGCATGCAGCATGTCATGGGGGCCCAACGTGCATGCCACATGTATTGGGGGCCCCAAATGCATGCCGCATGTCATGGGGGAACCACCTGCATGCCGAATGTCATGGGGGAACCACCTGCATGCCGCATGTAATGGGGGATTCAAATGCATGCCGCATGTCATGGGGGTCCCACATGCATGCTGCATGTCATGGGGGCCCCAAATGCATGCCGCATATCATGGGGTCCCCGCAGGCATTCCGCATGTCATGGGGGCCTCACGTGCATGCCGCATGTCATGGGGGCCTCACGTGCATGCTGCATGTATTGGGGGCCCCAACTGCATGCCGCATGTCTCAGGTACCCCAAATGCATGCAGCATGTTATGCAGGCCCAAATGCATGCCGCATGTCATGGGGGCCCAAATGCATGTCGCATGTCATGGGGGCTCCACGTGCATGCCGCATGTAATGGGGCTCCCAAATTCATGTCGCATGTCATAGGGGCCCCACGTGCATGCCGCATGTCATAGGGGAACCACCTGCATGCCGCATGTAATGGGAGATTCAAATGCATGCCGCATGTTATGGGGGTCCCACATGCATGCCTCATGTCATGGGGGCCCCAAATGCATGCCGCATATCTTGGGGGCCCCGCAGGCATTCCGCATGTCATGTGGGCCTCACGTGCATGCTGCATGTCATTGTGGCACCACGTGCATGCCGCATGTCACGGGGGCCCCGCAGGCATTCCACATGTCATGGGGGCCCCAAATAAATGCCGCATTTCATGGGGACCCCATGTGCATGCCGCATGTCTTGGGGCCCACAAATGCATGCCGCATGTCATAGGGGCCCCACATGCATGGCGCATTTCATGGGGGCCCTACATGCATGCCTTATGTCATGGGGCCCCCAAATGCATGCCTCAAGTCATGGGGGCCCCAAATGCATGCAGCATGTCAAAGGGGCCCCATATGCATGGTGCATGTCATGGGGGACCCACATGCATGCCGCATATATTGGGGGCCTCAAATGCATTCCGCATGTCATGAGGGCCCCGCATGCATGCCGCATGTCATTGGGGCCCCGCAGGCATTCCGCATGTCATGGGGGCCTCACGTGCATTCCGCATGTCATGGGGGTCCCACGTGCATGCTGCATGTCATTGGGGCCCCACGTGCTTGCCGCATGTCATGGGGGCCCCACGTGCATGCCTCATGTTACGGGGGCCACGAATGCATGCCGCATGTCATAGGGGCCCCACATGCATGGAGCATGTAATGGGGGCCCCAAATGCATGCCGCATGTCATGGGAGCCCCACATGCATGCCACATGTCATGGGGGCCCCAAATGAATGTCGCATGTCAAGGGGGACCCACGTGCATGACGCATGTCATGGGGGCCCCACATGCATGCCACATGTCATGGGGGCCCAAATGCTTGCCGCTTGTCATGAGGGCCATAAATGCATGCCGCATGTCATGGGAGCCCCACATGCATGCCACATGTCATGGAGGCCCCCATGACATGCGGCAAGCATTTGGGCCCCAAATGCATGCCGCATGTCATGGGGGCCCAAATGCATGACGCATGTCATGGGGGCTCCACGTGCCTGCCGCATGTAATGTGGCTCCCAAATTCATGTCGCATGTCATAGGGGCCCCACGTGCATTCCGCATGTCATGGGGGGCCCAAATGCATTCCGCATGTCATGGGGGCCCCACGTGCATGCCGCATGTAATGGGGGATTCAAATGCATGCCGCATGTCATGGGGGTCCCACATGCATGCCACATGTCATTGGGGCCCCGCAGGCATTCCGCATGTCATGGGGGCCCCAAATGCATGCCTCAAGTTATGGGGTCCCAAATGCATGCAGCATGTCATAGGGGCCCCACATGCATGCCTCAAGTCATGGGGGCCCCAAATGCATGCCACATACCATGGGGGCCCCACATGCATGCCGCATATATTGGGGGCCTCAAATGCATGCCGCATGTCATGAGGGCCCCGCATGCATGCCGCATGTCATTGGGGCCCCGCAGGCATTCCGCATGTCATGGGGGCCTCACGTGCATGCCGCATGTCATTGGGGCCCCGCAGGCATTCCGCATGTCATGGGGGCCTCACGTGCATTCCGCATGTCATGGGGGTCCCACGTGCATGCTGCATGTCATTGGGGCCCCACGTGCTTGCCGCATGTCATGGGGGCCCCACGTGCATGCCTCATGTTACGGGGGCCACAAATGCATGCCGCATGTCATAGGGGCCCCACATGCATGGAGCATGTCATGGGGGCCCCAAATGCATGCGGCATGTCATAGGGGCCCCACGTGCATACCACATGTCATGGGGGCCCCAAATGCATGCCGCATGTCATGGGAGCCCCACATGCATGCCACATGTCATGGGGGCCCCAAATGAATGTCGCATGTCAAGGGGGCCCTACGTGCATGACGCATGTCATGGGGACCCACATGCTTGCCGCATGTCATGAGGGCCATAAATGCATGCCGCATGTCATGGAGGCCCCCATGACATGCGGCAAGCATTTGGGCCCCACATGCATGCCGCATGTCATGGGGACCCCAAATGCATGCCGCATGTCATGGGGGCCCCACGTGCATGGCGCATTTCATGAGGGCCCAAATGCATGCCGCATGTCACAGTGGCCCCAAATGCATGCTGCATGTCATGAGGGCCCCACTTGCATACAGCATGTCATAGGGGCCCCACGTACATGCCGCATGTCATGGGGGCCCCAAATGCATGCCGCATGTAATGGGGGTCCTACGTGCATGCCACATGTCATGGGGGCCCCAAATGCATGCAGCATGTCATGGGGGCCCCACGTGCATGCCACATGTCTTGGGGGGCCCACATGCATGCCGCATGTCATGGGGGCCCCACTTGCATGCATCATGTAATGGGGGTCCCACATGCATGCAGCATGTCATGGGGGCCCCAAATGCATGCGGCATGTCATAGGGGCCCCACGTGCATACCACATGTCATGGGGGCCCCACATGCATGTCGCATGTCATGGGGGTCCCACGTGCATGCTGCATGTCATTGGGGCCCCACGTGCTTGCCGCATGTCATGGGGGCCCCACGTGCATGCCTCATGTCACGAGGGCCACAAATGTATGCCGCATGTCATGGGGGCCCCGCATGCATGACGCATGTCATGGGGGCCCCACATGAATGCCGCATGTCATGGGGGCCCCACATGAATGCCGCATGTCATGGGGACCCCAAATGCATGCCATATGTCATGGGGTCCTCACATGCATGCCGCATGTCATGGGGCCCCCCAAATTCATGCCGCATATCATAGGGGCCCTACATGCATGGAGCTTCTTGTCCACAGGACAAGTAGCTCTCTTTACCGGGCCATAGCTCGCTCCACATGGCCTTTTCCTCAGGCCACAACTCCCTCCAGCTCTCTTTACATCGCCACATGCCCCTCTGCGGGGCCACAGACCCCTATACAGGGTCACAGGCCTTTCCACAAGGCCTCAACCCCTTCAGCTGTCTCCACAGGACCACAGGCTTCTCCACAGCCCACAACTCCTTCCAGCTCTCACCACAGGGCCACAGCCCCTTCCACAAGGCTAAAGGGCCTATCCATAGGGCCACAGGCCTTTCCACAGGGCCACAAAACCCTCCAGCTCTCTCCACAGGACAAGAAGCTCTCTTTACATTGCCATAGCTCACCTCCACAAGGCCAAATGCACTTTCCACACGGCCACAACTCCCAACAGCTCTCTCCACAGAGTCACAGGGCACGTCTGCAGGGCACAAGCCCCCTCTTCAAGGCCAAAAGGCCTTTCTACATGGCCATAGTCATTTCCATAGGGCACGAGCCCCTCCAGCTCTCTCCACAGGGCAACGGACCACAGGCTTTTCCACAGCCCACAACTCCTTCCAGCTCTCACCACAGGGCCACAGCCCTTTCCACAAGGCTAAAGGGCCTATCCATAGGGCCACAGGCCTTTCCACAGTGCCACAAGCCCCTCCAGCTCTCTCCACAGACAATCATGTTGCATGTTGTTTACTGCAAAGGACTTCATAGGCCCAAATCTTACTCCAGAGCCTTCCACAGGCCTCTCCAGCCCGCTCCACATGGCCTTTTCCTCAGGCCACAACTCCCTCCAGCTCTCTTTACATCGCCACATGCACCGCTGCGGGGCCACAGACCCCTATACAGGGTCACAGGCCTTTCCACAGGGCCTCAACCCCTTCAGCTCTCTCCACAGCACCATTGCCTACTTCTGCCGGGCCACAAGCCTTTCCACAGAGCCACAATCCCCTCCAACTCTTCTCCACAGGACAACAAGCTCTCTTTACAGGGCCATAGCTCCCCTCCACAGGGCCAAATGCACTTTCTGCACGGCCACAGCCCCCTTTAGCTCTCTCCACAGAGACACAAGGCCCATATGCAGGGCACAAGCCCCCTCTTCAAGGCCAAAAGGCCTTTCTACATGGCCATAGTCATTTCCATAGGGCACGAGCACCTCCAGCTCTCTCCACAGGGCAACGGACCCCTATACAGGGTCACAGGCCTTTCCACAGGGCCACAACACCTTCAGCTCTCTCCACTGGACCACAGGCTCCTACCCGGCCACACGCCTTTCCACAGTGCTACAAGTCCCTCCAGCTCTCTCCACAGGCAATCATGTTGCATGTTGTTTGCCGCAAAAAGACTTCATAGGCCCAAATCTTACTTCAGACCCTTCCACAGGCCCCACCAGCCCGCTCTACATGGCCTTTTCCGCAGGCCACAACTCCCTCCTGCTCTCTTTACATCGCTACATGCCCCTCTGCGGGGCCACAGACCCCTATACAGGGTCACAGGCCTTTCCACAGGGCCTCAACCCCTTCAGCTCTCTCCACAGTACCACTGGCTCATTCTGCCGAGCCACAAGCATTTCCACAGGGCCACAATCCCCTCTAACTCTTCTCCACAGGACAACAAGCTAACTTTACAGGGCCATAGCTCCCTTCCTCATAGCCAGACCTCATGGTGTTTGTGTTATTAAAGAAAAAAAAAATTTGAGGGCTGGCTAGAGGCAGCCGTGGACACACGATAGCCAGCCCACATGGTGTTTGTGTTATTAAAGAAAAAAAATAAATTTGAGGGCTGGCTAGAGGCAACCGTGGACACATGATAGCCAGCCCTCATGGTGTTTGTGTTATTAAAGAAAAAAAAAAAATTGAGGGCTGGCTAGAGGCAGCCATGGACACATGATAGCCAGCCCTCATGGTGTTTGTGTTATTAAAGAAAAAAAATAAATTTGAGGGCTGGCTAGAGGCAGCCGTGGACACATGATAGCCAGCCCTCATGGTGTTTGTGTTATTTAAGAAAAAAAAAATTTGAGGGCTGGCTAGAGGCAGCCGTGGACACATGATAGCCAGCCCTCATGGTGTTTGTGTTATTAAAGAAAAAATAATAATTTTAGGGCTGGCTAGAGGCAGCCGTGGACACATGATAGCCAGCCCTCATGGTGTTTGTGTCATAAAAGAAAAAATAATAATTTGAGGGCTGGCTAGAGGCAGCCGTGGACACACGATAGCCAGCCCTCATGGTGTTTGTGTTATTAATGAAAAAAAAATTGGGGGGCTGGCTAGAGGCAGCCGTGGACACACCATAGCAAGCCCTCATGGTGTTTGTGTTATTAAAGAAAAAAAAAATTTAAGGGCTGGCTAGAGGCAGCCGTGGACACACGATAGCCAGCCCTCATGGTGTTTGTGTTATTAAACAAAAAAAAAAATTGGGGGGCTGGCTAGAGGCAGCCGTGGACACACGATAGCCAGCCCTCATGGTGTTTGTGTTATTAAAGAAAAAAAAATTGGGGGGCTGGCTAGAGGCAGCCATGAACACACGATAGCCAGCCCTCATGGTGTTTGTGTTATTAAAGAAAAAAAAATTGGGGGGCTGGCTAGAGGCAGCCGTGGACACACGATAGCCAGCCCTCATGGTGTTTGTGTTATTAAAGAAAAAAAAAAATTGGGGGGCTGGCTAGAGGCAGCCATGGACACACGATAGCCAGCCCTCATGCTGTTTGTGTTATTAAAGAAAAAAAAAAATTGGGGGGCTTGCTAGAGGCAGCCGTGGACACACGATAGCCAGCCCTCATGCTGTTTGTGTTATTAAAGAAAAAAAAAATTGGGGGGCTGGCTAGAGGCAGCCGTGGACACATGATAGCCAGCCCTCATGGTGTTTGTGTTATTAAAGAAAAAAAATTTTGAGGGCTGGCTAGAGGCAGCCGTGGACACACGATAGCCAGCCCTCATGGTGTTTGTGTTATTAAAGAAAAAAAAATTGGGGGGCTGGCTAGAGGCAGCCGTGAACACACGATAGCCAGCCCTCATGGTGTTTGTGTTATTAAAGAAAAAAAAATTGGGGGGCTGGCTAGAGGCAGCCGTGGACACACGATAGCCAGCCCTCATGCTGTTTGTGTTATTAAAGAAAAAAAAAAATTGGGGGGCTTGCTAGAGGCAGCTGTGGACACACGATAGCCAGCCCTCATGCTGTTTGTGTTATTAAAGAAAAAAAAATTGGGGGGCTGGCTAGAGGCAGCCGTGGACACACGATAGCCAGCCCATATGCTGTTTGTGTTATTAAAGAAAAAAAAAATTGGGGGGCTGGCTAGAGGCAGCCGTGGACACATGATAGCCAGCCCTCATGGTGTTTGTGTTATTAAAGAAAAAAAAAATTTGAGGGCTGGCTAGAGGCAGCCGTGAACACAATGCTTCATTTCTGCATCGTGGTTACATAGCCTTAGTGTTATTAAAGCAAAAAAAATTTGAGAGTTGGCTATAGACATTATATGCCCAATATGAGGGCTGGCTGCAGGTAATCCAGGACAACCAGAAGCAAGCTCTCATGCTTGCGTGCATATTAGAAAGAGAAACATCGCCATCTGGTGTTTTTACAATCCTACAATAAAAAATTAAAAAGTTGGACAACATTGCCACACGGTGGAGTTTCCTCAGAACACACAATGTCAAGAAAAAAGTCAATGAGGGCTGGCTATTGGTCAATCAGGTAAGTGATTTAGCCAGCTCTAATGTTACATTTTTTTTGCATTTTTATTGCGTAGACCCCCTTAGGAGCGATATTTCAGGCCGCAGAGCGTGCAGTTTCGAGCAGAAATTTTGCCTTAACCCTGAAAAAAATTTAGCGCATCCCACCGCGTGCGTAAGCGTCCCAAATGCCAAAAAACAAATTTCCCCCATCAGTCCCTATATATTACTATAGTACAGAAGGTCATACTACCATATTGACTCTTTAATCCAGTTCCAATGTATCAAGGTCAAGCCTGTTGCACAAATGCAACAAACGTTGCATTCCGGCAACAAAAGTCAGCCATCTTGTGTCCCGTTTGCAACAAAAGGTCAACTTTTGTTGCCTTTCGGCAACATTTCAGGTCAAGCCTGTTGCAAATGGGACACGAAGCCTCTGATTTTGACCAAAGGTGCACCTCATGGGGCTCCACGTGCATACCGCATGTCATGGGGGCCCAACGTGCATGCCGCATGTATTGGGGGCCCCAAATGCATGCCGCATGTCATGGGGGAACCACCTGCATGCCGCATGTCATGGGGGAACCACTTGCATGCCGCATGTAATGGGGGATTCAAATGCATGCCGCATGTCATGGGGGTCCCACATGCATGCTGCATGTCATGGGGGCCCCAAATGCATGCCGCATATCATGGGGGCCCCGCAGGCATTCCGCATGTCATGGGGGCCTCACGTGCATGCCGCATGTCATGGGGGCCTCACGTGCATGCCGCATGTCATGGGGGCCCCAACTGCATGCCGCATGTCTCAGGTACCCCAAATGCATGCAGCATGTTATGCAGGCCCCAAATGCATGCCGCATGTCATGGGGGCCCAAATGCATGACGCATGTCATGGGGGCTCCACGTGCATGCCGCATGTAATGGGGGATTCAAATTCATGTCGCATGTCATAGGGGCCCCACGTGCATTCCGCATGACATGGGGGCCCCAAATGCATGCCGCATGTCATGGGGGCCCCACGTGCATGCCGCTAGTAATGGGGGATTCAAATGCATGCCGCATGTCATGGGGGTCCCACATGCATGCCACATGTCATTGGGGCCCCGCAGGCATTCCGCATGTCATGGGGGACTCACGTGCATTCCGCATGTCATGTGGGCCCCACGTGCATGCTGCATGTCATTGTGGCCCCACGTGCATGCCGCATGTCACGGGGGCCCCGCAGGCATTCCACATGTCATGGGGGCCCCAAATAAATGCCGCATTTCATGTGGGCCCCACATGCATGCCGCATGTCACGGGGTCCCCGCAGGCATTCCACATGTCATGGGGGCCCCAAATAAATGGCGCATTTCATGGGGACCCCATGTGCATGCCACATGTCTTGGGGCCCACAAATGCATGCCGCATGTCATAGGGGCCCCACATGCATGGCGCATTTCATGGGGGCCCTACATGCATGCCGCATGTCATGGGCCCCCAAATGCATGCCTCAAGTCATGGGGGCCCCAAATGCATGCAGCATGTCAAAGGGGCCCCACATGCATGGTGCATGTCATGGGGGACCCACATGCATGCCACATATATTGGGGGCCTCAAATGCATTCCGCATGTCATGAGGGCCCCGCATGCATGCCGCATGTCATTGGGGCCCCGCAGGCATTCCGCATGTCATGGGGGCCTCACGTGCATTCCGCATGTCATGGGGGTCCCACGTGCATGCTGCATGTCATTGGGGCCCCACGTGCATGCTGCATGTCATTGGGGCCCCACGTGCTTGCCGCATGTCATGGGGGCCCCACATGCATGCCTCATGTTACGGGGCCACGAATGCATGCCGCATGTCATAGGGGCCCCACATGCATGGAGCATGTCATGGGGGCCCCAAATGCATGCCGCATGTCATGGGAGCCCCACATGCATGCCACATGTCATGGGGGCCCCAAATGAATGTCGCATGTCAAGGGGGACCCACGTGCATGACGCATGTCATGGGGGCCCCACATGCATGCCGCATGTCATGGGGGCCCAAATGCTTGCCGCTTGTCATGAGGGCCATAAATGCATGCCGCATGTCATGGGAGCCCCACATGCATGCCACATGTCATGGAGGCCCCCATGACATGCGGCAAGCATTTGGGCCCCAAATGCATGCCGCATGTCATGGGGGCCCAAATGCATGACGCATGTCATGGGGGCTCCACGTGCATACCGCATGTAATGTGGCTCCCAAATTCATGTCGCATGTCATAGGGGCCCCACGTGCATGCCGCATGTAATGGGGGATTCAAATGCATGCCGCATGTCATGGGGGTCCCACATGCATGCCACATGTCATTGGGGCCCCGCAGGCATTCCGCATGTCATGGGGGCCCCAAATGCATGCCTCAAGTCATGGGGTCCCAAATGCATGCCACATACCATGGGGGCCCCACATGCATGCCGCATATATTGGGGGCCTCAAATGCATGCCGCATGTCATGAGGGCCCCGCATGCATGCCGCATGTCATTGGGGCCCCGCAGGCATTCCGCATGTCATGGGGGCCTCACGTGCATGCCGCATGTCATTGGGGCCCCGCAGGCATTCCGCATGTCATGGGGGCCTCACGTGCATTCCGCATGTCATGGGGGTCCCACGTGCATGCTGCATGTCATTGGGGCCCCACGTGCTTGCCGCATGTCATGGGGGCCCGACGTGCATGCCTCATGTTACGGGGGCCACAAATGCATGCCGCATGTCATAGGGGCCCCACATGCATGGAGCATGTCATGGGGGCCCCAAATGCATGCGGCATGTCATAGGGGCCCCACGTGCATACCACATGTCATGGGGGCCCCAAATGCATGCCGCATGTCATGGGAGCCCCACATGCATGCCACATGTCATGGGGGCCCCAAATGAATGTCGCATGTCAAGGGGGCCCCACGTGCATGACGCATGTCATGGGGACCCACATGCTTGCCGCATGTCATGAGGGCCATAAATGCATGCCGCATGTCATGGAGGCCCCCATGACATGCGGCAAGCATTTGGGCCCCACATGCATGCCGCATGTCATGGGGACCCCAAATGCATGCCGCATGCCATGAGGCCATAAATGCATGTCGCATGTCATGGGTGCCCAAAGTGCATGCCTCATGTCACGGGGGCCCCGCAGGCATTCCACATGTCATGGGGGCCCCAAATAAATGCCGCATTTCATGGGGGCCCCACGTGCATGCCGCATGTCATGGGGGCCCCGCAGGCATTACACATGTCATGGGGGCCCCAAATAAATGCCGCATTTCATGGGGGCCCCATGTGCATGCCACATGTCTTGGGGCCCACAAATGCATGCCGCATGTCATAGGGGCCCCACATGCATGGCGCATTTCATGGGGGCCCTACATGCATGCCGCATGTCATGGGGGCCCCAAATGCATGCCTCAAGTCATGGGGGCCCCAAATGCACGCAGCATGTCATAGGGGCCCCACATGCATGGTGCATGTCATGGGGGCCCCACATGCATGCCTCAAGTCATGGGGGCCCCAAATGCATGCCACATATCATGGGGGCCCCACATGCATGCCGCATATATTGGGGGCCTCAATTGCATGCCGCATGTCATGAGGGCCCCGCATGCATGCCGCATGTCATTGGGGCCCCGTAGGCATTCCGCATGTCATGGGGGCCTCACGTGCATTCCGCATGTCATGGGGGTCCCACGTGCATGTTTCATGTCATGGGGGCCCCACGTGCTTGCCGCTTGTCATGGGGGCCCCACGTGCATGCCTCATGTTACGGGGGCCACAAATGCATGCCGTATGTCATAGGGGCCCCACGTGCATACCACATGTCATGGGGGCCCCAAATGCATGCCGCATGTCATGGGGGCCCCACATGCATGCCACATGTCATGGGGGCCCCAAATGAATGTCGCATGTCAAGGGGGCCCCACGTGCATGACGCATGTCATGGGGACCCACATGCATGCCGCATGTCATGGGGGCCCAAATGCTTGCCGCATGTCATGGGGTCCCCAAATGCATGCCGCATGCCATGGGGCCCCCCAAATGCATACAGCATGTCTTGGGGCCCACAAATGCATGTCGCATGTCATAGGGGTCCCACATGCATGGCGCATTTCATGGGGGTCCCACATGGATGCGCATGTCATGGGGGACCCAAATGCGTGCCGCATATCATGGGGGCCCCAAATGCATGCCGCATGTCATAGGGGCCCCACATGCATGGCGCATGTCATGGGGGCCCCACATTCATACCGCATGTCATGGAGGCCCCAAATGCATGCCGCATGTAATGGGAGCCCCCATGCATGCCACATGTCATGGGGGCCCCAAATGAATGTCGCATGTCAAGGGGGCCCCACGTGCATGCCGCATGTCATGGGGGCCCAAAATGCATGCCACATGTACAGGGGGCCCCACGTGCATGCCGCATGTCATGGGGACCCCAAATGCATGCCGCATGTCATGGGGGCCCCACATGCATGCTGCATGTCATGGGGCCCAAAAGATTGCCGCATGTCATGGGAGCCATAAATGCATGCCGCATGTCATGGGAGCCCCACATGAATGTCGCATGTCAAGGGGCCCAACGTGCATGCCGCATGTATTGGGGGCCCCAAATTCATGCAGCATGTCATAGGGGCCCCACATGCATGGCGCATTTCATGGGGGCCCCAATTGCATTCAGCATGTAATGGGGGATCCAAATGCATGCTGCACGTCATGGGGGCCCCACGTGCATGCCGCATGTCATGGGGGCCCCGCAGGCATTCCACATGTCATGGGGGCCCCAAATAAATGCCGCATTTCATGGGGGCCCCACGTGCAAGCCGCATGTCATGGGGCCCCCCAAATGGATGCCGCATGTCATAGGGGCCCCAAATGCATGCCGCATCTCTTGGGGCCCACAAATGCATGCCGCATGTCATAGGGGCCCCACATGCATGGCACATTTCATGGGGACCCCAAATGCATGCCTCAAGTCATGGGGGCCCCAAATGCATGCCGCATATCATGGGGGTCCCACATGCATGCCGCATATCAAGGGGGTCGCACATGCATGCCGCATGTCATGGGGGCCCCAAATGCATGCCGCATGTCACAGTGGCCCCAAATGCATGCTGCATGTCAGGAGGGCCCCACTTGCATACCGCATGTCATAGGGGCCCCACGTACATGCCGCATGTCATGGGGGCCCCAAATGCATGCCGCATGTAATGGGGGCCCCACGTGCATGCCGCATGTCATGGGGGCCCCAAATGCATGCAGCATGTCATGGGGGCCCCACGTGCATGCCACATGTCTTGGGGGGCCCACATGCATGCCGCATGTCATGGGGGCCCCACTTGCATGCATCATGTAATGGGGGTCCCACATGCATGCAGCATGTCATGGGGGCCACAAATGCATGCGGCATGTCATAAGGGCCCCACGTGCATACCACATGTCATGGGGGCCCCACATGCATGTCGCATGTCATGGGGATCCCACGTGCATGCTGCATGTCATTGGGGCCCCACGTGCTTGCCGCATGTCATGGGGGCCCCACGTGCATGCCTCATGTCACGAGGGCCACAAATGTATGCCGCATGTCATGGGGGCCCCGCATGCATGACGCATGTCATGGGGGCCCCACATGAATGCCGCATGTCATGGGGGCCCCACATGAATGCCGCATGTCATGGGGACCCCAAATGCATGCCATATGTCATGGGGTCCTCACATGCATGCCGCATGTCATGGGGCCCCCCAAATTCATGCCGCATATCATAAGGGCCCCACATGCATGGAGCATGTCATGGGGGCCCCAAATGCATGCCGCTTGTCATGGCGGCCCCAAATGCATGACTCATGTCATGGAGGCCCCATGTGCATGCCGCATGTCATGGGGGATCCAAACTCATGCCGCATGTCATTGGGGCCCCAAACGTATGCCGCATGTCATAGGGGCCCCACGTGCATGCCGCATGTCTCGGGCACCCCAAATGCATGCATCATGATATGGGGGCCCCACGTGCATGCTGCATGTCTCAGGTACCCCAAATGCATGCAGCATGTTATGCAGGCCCCAAATGCAAGTCACATGTCATGGGGGCCCAAATGCATGCCGCATGTCATGGGGGCCCACATGCATGCCGCATGTCATGGGTGCCCCAAATGCATGCCGCATGTCATGGGGGCTCCACGTGCATGCCGCATTTCATGGGGGACCCAAATGCATGCCGCATGTCATGGGGGCCCCAAATGCATGTCACATGTCATGGGGGCCCCACGTGCATGCTGCATGTCATGGGGGCCCCAAATGCATGCCTCATGTCATGGGGGCCCAAATGCATGCCGCATATCATGGGGCCCCCCAAATGCATGCAGCATGTCTTGGGGCCCACAAATGCATGCCGCATGTCATAGGGGCCCCACATGCATGGCGCATTTCATGGAGGCCCCACATGCATGCGCATGTCATGGGGGCCCCAAATGCGTGCCGCATATCATGGGGGCCCCAAATGCATGCAGCATGTCATGGGGGCCCCACGTGCATGCCGCATGTCATGGGGGCCCCACTTGCATGCAGCATGTAATGGGGATCCAAATGCATGACGCATGTCATGGGGGTCCCACATGCATGCCGCATGTCATGGGGGCCCCAAATGCATGCGGCATGTCATAGGGGCCCCACGTGCATACCACATGTCATGGGGGCCCCAAATGCATGCCGCATGTCATGGGGCACCCCAAATGCATGCAGCATGTCTTGGGGCCCACAAATGCATGCCGCATGTCATAGGGTCCCCACATGCATGGCACATTTCATGGGGGCCCCAAATGCATGCGGCATGTCATGGGGGCCCCAAATGCATGCCGCATATCATGGTAGCCCCAAATGCATGCAGCATGTCATGGGGCCCCACGTGCATGCCGCATGTCATTGGGGGCCACATGCATGTCGCATGTCTTGGGGGCCCCCAAATGCATGCAGCATGTATTGGGGCCCACAAATGCATGCCGCATGTCATGGGGGCCCCAAATGCATGCGGCATGTCATTTGGGCCCCACGTGCATGCCGCATGTCTCGGGGGCCCCACATGCATGCCGCATGTCATGGGGGCCCAAATGCTTGCCGCATGTCATGAGGGCCATAAATGCATGCCGCATGTCATGGGAGCCCCACATGCATGCCACATGTCATGGGGGCCCCAAATGAATTATCTCATGTCAAGGGGGCCCCACGTGCATGCCGCATGTCATGGGGACCCCAAATGCATGCCGCATGTCATGGGAGCCCCACATGAATGTCGCCTGTCAAGGGGGCCCCACGTGCATGCCGCATGTCATGGGGGCCCCACGTGCATGCCGCATGTCATGGGGGCACCACATGCATGCCGCATGTCATGGGGCCCAAAAGCTTGCCGCATGTCATGGGGGCCATAAATGCATGCCACATGTCATGGGAGCCCCACATGAATGTCGAATGTCAAGGGGGCCCAACGTGCATGCCGCATGTATTGGGGGCCCCAAATTCATGCCGCATGTCATGAGGGCCCTGCATGCATGCCGCATGTCATGGGGGCCCCGCAGGCATTCCGCATGTCATGGGGGCCCAAATGCATGCCGCATGTCATAGGGGACCCACGTGCATGCCGCGTGTAATGGGGGATTCAAATGCATGCCTCAAGTCATGGGGGCCCCAAATGCATGCCGCATATCATGGGGGTCCCACATGCATGCCGCATATCATGGGGGTCCCACATGCATGCCGCATGTCATGGGGGCCCCGAATGCATGCCGCATGTCACATTGGCCCCAAATGCATGATGCATGTCATGAGGGCCCCACGTGCATACCGCATGTCATAGGGGCCCCACGTACATGGCACATGTCATCGGTGCCCCACATGCATGCCGCATGTCATTGGGGCCCCAAATGCATGCCGCATGTAATGGGGGCCCCACGTGCATGCTGCATGTCATGGGGGCCCCAAATGCATGCCGCATGTAATGGGGGATTCAAATGCATGCCTCAAGTCATGGGGGCCCCAAATGCATGCCGCATATCATGGGGGTCCCACATGCATGCCGCATATCATGGGGGTCCCACATGCATGCCGCATGTCATGGGGGCCCCGAATGCATGCCGCATGTCACATTGGCCCCAAATGCATGATGCATGTCATGAGGGCCCCACGTGCATACCGCATGTCATAGGGGCCCCACGTACATGGCACATGTCATCGGTGCCCCACATGCATGCCGCATGTCATTGGGGCCCCAAATGCATGCCGCATGTAATGGGGGCCCCACGTGCATGCTGCATGTCATGGGGGCCCCAAATGCATGCCGCATGTAATGGGGGCCCCACGTGCATGCAGCATGTCATGGGGGCCCCAAATGCATGCAGCATGTCATTGGGGCTCCACGTGCATGCCGCATGTAATGGGGCCCCCAAATGCATGCCGCATGTCATGGGGGCCCCATGTGCATGCCACATGTAATGGGGGCCCCAAAAGCATGTGGCATGTCATAGGGGCCCCACGTGCATGCCGCATGTCTTGGGCACCCCAAATGCATGCAGCATGTCATAGGGGCCCCACGTGCATGCTGCATGTCATGGGGGCCCCAAATGCATGCCGCATGTAATGGGGGCCCCACGTGCATGCAGCATGTCATGGGGGCCCCAAATGCATGCAGCATGTCATTGGGGCTCCACGTGCATGCCGCATGTAATGGGGCCCCCAAATGCATGCCGCATGTCATGGTGGCTCCAAATGCATGCCGCATGTCATGGGGGCCCCAAATGCATGCCGCATGTACTGGGGGCCCCACGTGCATGCCGCATTTCATGGGGGACCCAAATGCATGCCGCATGTCATGGGGGCCCCAAATGCATGTTGCATGTCATGGGGGTCCCACGTGCATGCCGCATGTTATGGGGCCCCCAAGTGCATGCAGCATGTCTTGGGGCCCACAAATGCATGCCGCATGTCATAGGGGCCCCACATGCATGGCGCATTTCAGGGGGGCCCCACATGCATTCGCATGTCATGGGGGCACCACATGCATGCCGCATGTCATGGGGCCCAAAAGCTTGCCGAATGTCATGGGGGCCATAAATGCATTCCGCATGTCATGGGAGCCCCACATGAATGTCGCATGTCAAGGGGGCCCAAGTGCATGCCGCATGTATTGGGGGCCCCAAATTCATGCCGCATGTCATGAGGGCCCTGCATGCATGCCGCATGTCATGGGGGCCCCGCAGGCATTCCACATGTCATGGGGGCCCAAATGCATGCCGCATGTCATGGGGGCCCCACGTGCATGCCGCATGTAATGGGGGATTCAAATGCATGCCTCAAGTCATGGGGCCCCCAAATGCATGCCGCATATCATGGGGGTCCCACATGCATGCCGCATATCATGGGGGTCCCACATGCATGCCGCATGTCATGGGGGCCCCGAATGCATGCCGCATGTCACATTGGCCACAAATGCATGATGCATGTCATGAGGGCCCCACGTGCATACCGCATGTCATAGGGGCCCCACGTACATGGCACATGTCATCGGTGCCCCACATGCATGCTGCATGTCATGGGGGCCCCAAATGCATGCCGCATGTAATGGGGGCCCCACGTGCATGCAGCATGTCATGGGGGCCCCAAATGCATGCAGCATGTCATGGGGGCCCCACGTGCATGCCACATGTCATGGGGGCCCACATGCATGCCGCATGTCATGGGGGCCCCACTTGCATGCAGCATGTAATTTTGGATTCAAATGCATGACGCATGTCATGGGGGTCCCACGTGCATGCCGCATGTCATGGGGGCCCCACATGCATGCCGCATGTCATGGGGGAACCACTTGCATGCAGCATGTAATGGGGGATCCAAATGCATGACGCATGTCATGGGGGTCCCACATGCATACCACATGTCATGGGGGAACCAAATGCATGCCGCATGTCCTGGGGGCCCCACATGCATGACACATTTCATGGGGGACCCAAATGCATGCCGCATGTCATGGGGTCCCCAAATGCATGCTGCATGTCATGAGGGCCCCACGTGCATGCTGCATGTCATGGGGGCTCCAAATGCATGCCGCATGTCATGGGGGCCCCACGTGCATGTCGCATGTCATGGGGGCCCAAAATGCATGCCGCATGTCATGAGGGCGCCGCATGCATGCCGCATGTCTTGGGGCCCACAAATGCATGCCGCATGTCATGGGTGCCCCACATGCATGCCGCATGTCATTGGGGCCCCAAATACATGCCGCATGTAATGGGGGCCCCGCGTGCATGCCGCATGTCACGGGGGCCCCAAATGCATGCCGCATGTAATGGGGGCCCCACTTGCATGCCGCATGTCATGGGGGCCCCAAATGCATGCAGCATGTCATTGGGGCCCTCAAATTCATGCCGCATGTCATAGGGGCCCCACGTGCATGGCACATGTCATGGGGGCCCCACATTCATACCGCATGTCATGGAGGCCCCAAATGCATGCCGCATGTAATGAGAGCCCCCATGCATGCCACATGTCATGGGGGCCCCAAATGAATGTCGCATGTCAAGGGGGCCCCACGTGCATGCCGCATGTCATGGGGGCCATAAATGCATGCGGCATGTCATAGGGGCCCCACGTGCATACCACATGTCATGGGGGCCCCAAATGCATGCCGCATGTACTGGGGGCCCCACGTGCATGCTGCATGTCATGGGGCCCCAAATGCATGCCGCATGTCATGGGGCCCCCCAAATGCATGCAGCATGTCTTGGGGCCCACAAATGCATGCCGCATGTCATAGGGGTACCACATGCATGGCGCATTTCATGGGGGTCCCACATGCATGCGCATGTCATGGGGGCCCCAAATGCGTGCCGCATATCATGGGGGCCCCAAATGCATGCCGCATGTCATAGGGGCCCCACATGCATGGCGCATGTCATGGGGGCCCCACATTCATACCGCATGTCATGGAGGCCCCAAATGCATGCCGCATGTAATGGGAGCCCCCATGCATGCCACATGTCATGGGGGCCCCAAATGAATGTCGCATGTCAAGGGGGCCCCAAATGCATGCCGCATGTACAGGGAGCCCCACGTGCATGCCGCATTTCATGGGGGACCCAAATGCATGCCACATGTCATGGGGGCCATAAATGCATGCGGCATGTCATATGGGCCCCACGTGCATACCACATGTCATGGGGGCCCCAAATGCATGCCGCATGTACTGGGTGGGCCCACGTGCATGCTGCATGTAATGGGGCCCCAAATGCATGCCGCATGTCATGGAAGCCCCACGTGCATGCCGCATGTCATGGGGCCCCCCAAATGCATGCAGCATGTCTTGGTGCCCTCAAATGCATGCCACATGTCATAGGGGTCCCACATGCATGCCGCATGGCATGGGGGCCCCAAGTGTGTGCCCCATATCATGGGGGCCCCAAATGCATGCAGCATGTCATGGGGGCCCAACGTGCATGCCGCATGTATTGGGGGCCCCAAATGCATGCCGCATGTCATGGGGAACCACCTGCATGCCGAATGTCATGGGGGACTCACGTGCATTCCGCATGTCATGTGGGCCCCACGTGCATGCTGCATGTCATTGTGGCCCCACGTGCATGCCGCATGTACTGGGGCCCCAAATGCATGCCGCATGTCATGGGGCCCCCCAAATGCATGCAGCATGTCTTGGGGCCCACAAATGCATGCCGCATGTCATAGGGGTACCACATGCATGGCGCATTTCATGTGGGTCCCACATGCATGCGCATGTCATGGGGGCCCCAAATGCGTGCCGCATATCATGGGGGCCCCAAATGCATGCCGCATGTCATAGTGGCCCCACATGCATGGCGCATGTCATGGGGGCCCCACATTCATACCGCATGTCATGGAGGCCCCAAATGCATGCCGCATGTAATGGGAGCCCCCATGCATGCCACATGTCATGGGGGCCCCAAATGAATGTCGCATGTCAAGGGGGCCCCAAATGCATGCCGCATGTCATGGGGCCCCCAAATGCATGCAGCATGTTTTGGGGCCCACAAATGCATGCCGCAAGTCATGGGGGAACCACCTGCATGCTGCATGTAATGGGGGATTCAAATGCATGCCGCATGTCATGGGGGTCACACATGCATGCTGCATGTCATGGGGGCCCCAAATGCATGCCGCATATCATGGGGGCCCCGCAGGCTTTCCGCATGTCATGGGGGCCTCACGTGCATGCCGCATGTCATGGGGGCCACACGTGCATGCCGCATGTATTGGGGGCCCCCAACTTGCATGCCGCATGTCTCAGGTACCCCAAATGCATGCAGCATGTTATGCAGGCCCCAAATGCATGCCGCATGTCATGGGGGCCCAAATGCATGACGCATGTCATGGGGGCCTCACGTGCATGCTGCATGTATTGGGGGCCCCAACTTGCATGCCGCATGTCTCAGGTACCCCAAATGCATGCAGCATGTTATGCAGGCCCCAAATGCATGCCGCATGTCATGGGGGCCCAAATGCATGACGCATGTCATGGGGGCCTCACGTGCATGCCGCATGTATTGGAGGCCCTAACTTGCATGCCGCATGTCTCAGGTACCCCAAATGCATGCAGCATGTTATGCAGGCCCAAAATGCATGCCGCATGTCATGGGGGCCCAAATGCATGACGCATGTCATTGGGGCCCCACGTGCTTGCCGCTTGTCATGGGGGCCCCACGTGCATGCCTCATGTTACGGGGGCCACGAATGCATGCCGCATGTCATAGGGGCCCCACGTGCATACCACATGTCATGGGGGCCCCACATGCATGCCACATGTCATGGGGGCCCCAAATGAATGTCGCATGTCAAGGGGGCCCCACGTGCATGACGCATGTCATGGGGACCCACATGCATGCCGCATGTCTTGGGGCCCACAAATGCATGCCGCATGTCATAGGGGCCCCACATGCATGGCGCATTTCATGGGGGCCCTACATGCATGCCGCATGTCATGGGGGCCCCAAATGCATGCCTCAAGTCATGGGGCCCCAAATGCATGCAGCATGTCATAGGGGCCCCACATGCATGGTGCATGTCATGGGGGCCCCACATGCATGCCTCAAGTCACGGGGGCCCCAAATGCATGCCACATATCATGGGGGCACCACATGCATGCCGCATATATTGGGGGCCTCAATTGCATGCCGCATGTCATGAGGGCCACAAATGCATGCCGCATGTCATGGGGGCCCCACATGCATGCCACATGTCATGGGGGCCCCAAATGAATGTCGCATGTCAAGGGGGCCCCACGTGCATGACGCATGTCATGGGGCCCCAAATGCATGCCGCATATCATGGGGGCCCCAAATGCATGCAGCATGTCATGGGGGCCCCACGTGCATGCCACATGTAATTGGGCCCCCCAAATGCATGCCGCATGTCATAGGGGCCCCACATGCATGGAGCATGTCAATGGGGCCCCACATGCATGCCGCATGTCATGGGGGCCCCACGTGCATACTGCATGTCATGGGGGCCCCAAATGCATGCTGCATGTCATGGGGGCCCCAAATGCATGGTGCATGTCATGGGGGCCCCACATGCATGCCTCAAGTCACGGGGGCCCCAAATGCATGCCACATATCATGGGGGCACCACATGCATGCCGCATATATTGGGGGCCTCAATTGCATGCCGCATGTCATGAGGGCCACAAATGCATGCCGCATGTCATGGGGGCCCCACATGCATGCCACATGTCATGGGGGCCCCAAATGAATGTCGCATGTCAAGGGGGCCCCACGTGCATGACGCATGTCATGGGGCCCCAAATGCATGCCGCATATCATGGGGGCCCCAAATGCATGCAGCATGTCATGGGGGCCCCACGTGCATGCCACATGTAATTGGGCCCCCCAAATGCATGCCGCATGTCATAGGGGCCCCACATGCATGGAGCATGTCAATGGGGCCCCACATGCATGCCGCATGTCATGGGGGCCCCACGTGCATACTGCATGTCATGGGGGCCCCAAATGCATGCTGCATGTCATGGGGGCCCCAAATGCATGCCGCATGTCATGGGGGCCCCACATGCATGCCGCATGTCATGGGGGCCCCGCAGGCATTCCGCATGTCATGGGGGCCCCAAATGCATGCCGCATTTCATGGGGGCCCCACGTGCATGCCGCATGTCATGGGGCCCCCCAAATGCATGCAGCATGTCTTGGTGCCCTCAAATGCATGCCGCATGTCATAGGGGTCCCACCTGCATGCCGCATGTCATGGGGGAACCACCTGCATGCCGCATGTAATGTGGGATTCAAATGCATGCCGCATGTCATGGGGGTCCCACATGCATGCCTCATGTCATGGGGGCCCCAAATGCATGCCGCATATCATGGGGGCCCCGCAGGCATTCCGCATGTCATGGGGGCCTCACGTGCATGCCGCATGTCATGGGGGCCTCACATGCATGCCGCATGTAATGGGGGATTCAAATGCATGCCGCATGTCATGGGGGTCCCACATGCATGCCACATGTCATTGGGGCCCCACAGGCATTCCGCATGTCATGGGGGACTCACGTGCATTCCGCATGTCATGTGGGCCCCACGTGCATGCTGCATGTCATTGTGGCACCACGTGCATGCCGCATGTCACGGGGGCCCCGCAGGCATTCCACATGTCATGGGGGCCCCAAATAAATGCCGCATTTCATGGGGGCACACATGCATGCCGCATGTCACGGGGTCCCCGCAGGCATTCCACATGTCATGGGGGCCCCAAATAAATGCCGCATTTCATGGGGACCCCATGTGCATGCCACATGTCTTGGGGCCCACAAATGCATGCCGCATGTCATAGGGGCCCCACATGCATGGCGCATTTCATGGGGGCCCCAAATGCGTGCCGCATATCATGGGGGCCTCAAATGCATGCGGCATGTCATGGGGGCCCCACGTGAATGCCACATGTCATTTGGGGCCCACATGCATGCCGGATGTCATGGGGGCCCCACTTGCATGCAGCATGTAATGGGGATCCAAATGCATGACGCATGTCATGGGGGTCCCACGTGCATGCCGCATGTCATGGGGGCCCCACATGCATGCCGCATGTCATGGGGGCACCACTTGCATGCAGCATGTAATGGGGGATCCAAATGCATGACGCATGTCATGGGGGTCCCACATGCATACCACATGTCATGGGGGAACCAAATGCATGCCGCATGTCCTGGGGGCCCCACATGCATGACACATTTCATGGGGGACCCAAATGAATGCTGCATGTCACGGGGTCCCCAAATGCATGCCGCATGTCATGAGGGCCCAACGTGCATGCTGCATGTCAAGGGGGCCCCAAATGCATGCCGCATATCATGGGGGCCCCGCAGGCATTCCGCATGTCATGGGGGCCTCACGTGCATGCCGCATGTCATGGGGGCCTCACGTTCATGCCGCATGTATTGGGGGCCCCCAACTTGCATGCCGCATGTCTCAGGTACCCCAAATGCATGCAGCATGTTATGCAGGCCCCAAATGCATGCCGCATGTCATGGGGGCCCAAATGCATGACGCATGTCATGGGGGCCTCACGTGCATGCCGCATGTATTGGGGGCCCCAACTTGCATGCCGCATGTCTCAGGTACCCCAAATGCATGCAGCATGTTATGCAGGCCCCAAATGCATGCCGCATGTCATGGGGGCCCAAATGCATGACACATGTCATGGGGGCCTCACGTGCATGCCGCATGTATTGGAGGCCCTAACTTGCATGCCGCATGTCTCAGGTACCCCAAATGCATGCAGCATGTTATGCAGGCCCAAAATGCATGCCGCATGTCATGGGGGCCCAAATGCATGACGCATGTCATTGGGGCCCCACGTGCTTGCCGCTTGTCATGGGGGCCCCACGTGCATGCCTCATGTTACGGGGGCCACAAATGCATGCCGCATGTCATAGGGGCCCCACGTGCATACCACATGTCATGGGGGCCCCACATGCATGCCACATGTCATGGGGGCCCCAAATGAATGTCGCATGTCAAGGGGGCCCCACGTGCATGACGCATGTCATGGGGACCCACATGCATGCCGCATGTCTTGGGGCCCACAAATGCATGCCGCATGTCATAGGGGCCCCACATGCATGGCGCATTTCATGGGGCCCCTACATGCATGCCGCATGTCATGGGGGCCCCAAATGCATGCCTCAAGTCATGGGGCCCCAAATGCATGCAGCATGTCATAGGGGCCCCACATGCATGGTGCATGTCATGGGGGCCCCACATGCATGCCTCAAGTCACGGGGGCCCCAAATGCATGCCACATATCATGGGGGCACCACATGCATGCCGCATATATTGGGGGCCTCAATTGCATGCCGCATGTCATGAGGGCCCCGCATGCATGCCGCATGTCATTGGGGCCCCGTAGGCATTCCGCATGTCATGGGGGCCTCACGTGCATTCCGCATGTCATGGGGGTCCCACGTGCATGCTTCATGTCATTGGGGCCCCACGTGCTTGCCGCTTGTCATGGGGGCCCCACGTGCATGCCTCATGTTACGGGGCCACGAATGCATGCCACATGTCATAGGGGCCCCACGTGCATACCACATGTCATGGGGGCCACAAATGCATGCCGCATGTCATGGGGGCCCCACATGCATGCCACATGTCATGGGGGCCCCAAATGAATGTCGCATGTCAAGGGGGCCCCACGTGCATGACGCATGTCATGGGGACCCACATGCATGCCGCATGTCATGGAGGCCCCCATGACATGCGGCATGCATTTGGGGGCCCCACATGCATGCAGCATGTCATGGGGGGCCAAATGCTTGCCACATGTCATGAGGGCCATAAATGCATGCCGCATGTCATGGGGGCCCCAAATGAATGTCGCATGTCAAGGGGGCCCCACGTGCATGCCGCATGTCATGTGGGCCCCAAATGCATGCCGCATGTCATGGGGGCCCCAAATAAATGCCGCATGTCATGGGGCCCCCCAAATGCATGCAGCATGTCTTGGGGCCCACAAACGCATGCCGCATGTCATAGGGGTCCCACATGCATGGCGCATTTCATGGGGGTCCCACATGCATGGCGCATTTCATGGGGGCCCCAAATGCATGCCGCATGTCATAGGGGCCCCACATGCATGGCGCATGTCATGGGGGCCCCACATTCATACCGCATGTCATGGAGGCCCCAAATGCATGCCGCATGTAATGGGAGCCCCCATGCATGCCACATGTCATGGGGGCCCCAAATGAATGTCGCATGTCAAGGGGGCCCCACGCGCATGCCGCATGTCATGGGGGCCCCAAATGCATGCCGCATGTACAGGGGCCGCCAAATGCATGCAGCATGTCTTGGGGCCCACAAATGCATGCCGCATGTCATAGGGGTCCCACATGCATGGCGCATTTCATGGGGGTCCCAAATGCATGCGCATGTCATGGGGCCCCAAATGCATGCCGCATATCATGGGGGCCCCAAATGCATGCAGCATGTCATGGGGGCCCCACGTGCATGCCACATGTAATTGGGCCCCCCAAATGCATGCCGCATGTCATAGGGGCCCCACATGCATGGAGCATGTCAATGGGGCCCCACATGCATGCCGCATGTCATGGGGGCCCCACGTGCATACTGCATGTCATGGGGGCCCCAAATGCATGCTGCATGTCATGGGGGCCCCAAATGCATGCCGCATGTCATGGGGGCCCCACATGCATGCCGCATGTCATGGGGGCCCCGCAGGCATTCCGCATGTCATGGGGGCCCCAAATGCATGCCGCATTTCATGGGGGCCCCACGTGCATGCCGCATGTCATGGGGCCCCCCAAATGCATGCAGCATGTCTTGGTGCCCTCAAATGCATGCCGCATGTCATAGGGGTCCCACCTGCATGCCGCATGTCATGGGGGAACCACCTGCATGCCGCATGTAATGGGGGATTCAAATGCATGCCGCATGTCATGGGGGTCCCACATGCATGCCTCATGTCATGGGGGCCCCAAATGCATGCCGCATATCATGGGGGCCCCGCAGGCATTCCGCATGTCATGGGGGCCTCACGTGCATGCCGCATGTCATGGGGGCCTCACATGCATGCCGCATGTAATGGGGGATTCAAATGCATGCCGCATGTCATGGGGGTCCCACATGCATGCCACATGTCATTGGGGCCCCACAGGCATTCCGCATGTCATGGGGGACTCACGTGCATTCCGCATGTCATGTGGGCCCCACGTGCATGCTGCATGTCATTGTGGCACCACGTGCATGCCGCATGTCACGGGGCCCCCGCAGGCATTCCACATGTCATGGGGGCCCCAAATAAATGCCGCATTTCATGGGGGCACACATGCATGCCGCATGTCACGGGGTCCCCGCAGGCATTCCACATGTCATGGGGGCCCCAAATAAATGCCGCATTTCATGGGGACCCCATGTGCATGCCACATGTCTTGGGGCCCACAAATGCATGCCGCATGTCATAGGGGCCCCACATGCATGGCGCATTTCATGGGGGCCCCAAATGCGTGCCGCATATCATGGGGGCCTCAAATGCATGCGGCATGTCATGGGGGCCCCACGTGAATGCCACATGTCATTTGGGGCCCACATGCATGCCGGATGTCATGGGGGCCCCACTTGCATGCAGCATGTAATGGGGATCCAAATGCATGACGCATGTCATGGGGGTCCCACGTGCATGCCGCATGTCATGGGGGCCCCACATGCATGCCGCATGTCATGGGGGCACCACTTGCATGCAGCATGTAATGGGGGATCCAAATGCATGACGCATGTCATGGGGGTCCCACATGCATACCACATGTCATGGGGGAACCAAATGCATGCCGCATGTCCTGGGGGCCCCACATGCATGACACATTTCATGGGGGACCCAAATGAATGCTGCATGTCACGGGGTCCCCAAATGCATGCCGCATGTCATGAGGGCCCCACGTGCATGCTGCATGTCAAGGGGGCCCCAAATGCATGCCGCATATCATGGGGGCCCCGCAGGCATTCCGCATGTCATGGGGGCCTCACGTGCATGCCGCATGTCATGGGGGCCTCACGTGCATGCCGCATGTATTGGGGGCCCCCAACTTGCATGCCGCATGTCTCAGGTACCCCAAATGCATGCAGCATGTTATGCAGGCCCCAAATGCATGCCGCATGTCATGGGGGCCCAAATGCATGACGCATGTCATGGGGGCCTCACGTGCATGCCGCATGTATTGGGGGCCCCAACTTGCATGCCGCATGTCTCAGGTACCCCAAATGCATGCAGCATGTTATGCAGGCCCCAAATGCATGCCGCATGTCATGGGGGCCCAAATGCATGACACATGTCATGGGGGCCTCACGTGCATGCCGCATGTATTGGAGGCCCTAACTTGCATGCCGCATATCTCAGGTACCCCAAATGCATGCAGCATGTTATGCAGGCCCAAAATGCATGCCGCATGTCATGGGGGCCCAAATGCATGACGCATGTCATTGGGGCCCCACGTGCTTGCCGCTTGTCATGGGGGCCCCACGTGCATGCCTCATGTTACGGGGGCCACAAATGCATGCCGCATGTCATAGGGGCCCCACGTGCATACCACATGTCATGGGGGCCCCACATGCATGCCACATGTAATGGGGGATTCAAATGCATGCCGCATGTCATGGGGGTCCCACATGCATGCCTCATGTCATGGGGGCCCCAAATGCATGCCGCATATCATGGGGGCCCCGCAGGCATTCCGCATGTCATGGGGGCCTCACGTGCATGCCGCATGTCATGGGGGCCTCACATGCATGCCGCATGTAATGGGGGATTCAAATGCATGCCGCATGTCATGGGGGTCCCACATGCATGCCACATGTCATTGGGGCCCCACAGGCATTCCGCATGTCATGGGGGACTCACGTGCATTCCGCATGTCATGTGGGCCCCACGTGCATGCTGCATGTCATTGTGGCACCACGTGCATGCCGCATGTCACGGGGCCCCCGCAGGCATTCCACATGTCATGGGGGCCCCAAATAAATGCCGCATTTCATGGGGGCACACATGCATGCCGCATGTCACGGGGTCCCCGCAGGCATTCCACATGTCATGGGGGCCCCAAATAAATGCCGCATTTCATGGGGACCCCATGTGCATGCCACATGTCTTGGGGCCCACAAATGCATGCCGCATGTCATAGGGGCCCCACATGCATGGCGCATTTCATGGGGGCCCCAAATGCGTGCCGCATATCATGGGGGCCTCAAATGCATGCGGCATGTCATGGGGGCCCCACGTGAATGCCACATGTCATTTGGGGCCCACATGCATGCCGGATGTCATGGGGGCCCCACTTGCATGCAGCATGTAATGGGGATCCAAATGCATGACGCATGTCATGGGGGTCCCACGTGCATGCCGCATGTCATGGGGGCCCCACATGCATGCCGCATGTCATGGGGGCACCACTTGCATGCAGCATGTAATGGGGGATCCAAATGCATGACGCATGTCATGGGGGTCCCACATGCATACCACATGTCATGGGGGAACCAAATGCATGCCGCATGTCCTGGGGGCCCCACATGCATGACACATTTCATGGGGGACCCAAATGAATGCTGCATGTCACGGGGTCCCCAAATGCATGCCGCATGTCATGAGGGCCCAACGTGCATGCTGCATGTCAAGGGGGCCCCAAATGCATGCCGCATATCATGGGGGCCCCGCAGGCATTCCGCATGTCATGGGGGCCTCACGTGCATGCCGCATGTCATGGGGGCCTCACGTGCATGCCGCATGTATTGGGGGCCCCCAACTTGCATGCCGCATGTCTCAGGTACCCCAAATGCATGCAGCATGTTATGCAGGCCCCAAATGCATGCCGCATGTCATGGGGGCCCAAATGCATGACGCATGTCATGGGGGCCTCACGTGCATGCCGCATGTATTGGGGGCCCCAACTTGCATGCCGCATGTCTCAGGTACCCCAAATGCATGCAGCATGTTATGCAGGCCCCAAATGCATGCCGCATGTCATGGGGGCCCAAATGCATGACACATGTCATGGGGGCCTCACGTGCATGCCGCATGTATTGGAGGCCCTAACTTGCATGCCGCATGTCTCAGGTACCCCAAATGCATGCAGCATGTTATGCAGGCCCAAAATGCATGCCGCATGTCATGGGGGCCCAAATGCATGACGCATGTCATTGGGGCCCCACGTGCTTGCCGCTTGTCATGGGGGCCCCACGTGCATGCCTCATGTTACGGGGGCCACAAATGCATGCCGCATGTCATAGGGGCCCCACGTGCATACCACATGTCATGGGGGCCCCACATGCATGCCACATGTCATGGGGGCCCCAAATGAATGTCGCATGTCAAGGGGGCCCCACGTGCATGACGCATGTCATGGGGACCCACATGCATGCCGCATGTCTTGGGGCCCACAAATGCATGCCGCATGTCATAGGGGCCCCACATGCATGGCGCATTTCATGGGGCCCCTACATGCATGCCGCATGTCATGGGGGCCCCAAATGCATGCCTCAAGTCATGGGGCCCCAAATGCATGCAGCATGTCATAGGGGCCCCACATGCATGGTGCATGTCATGGGGGCCCCACATGCATGCCTCAAGTCACGGGGGCCCCAAATGCATGCCACATATCATGGGGGCACCACATGCATGCCGCATATATTGGGGGCCTCAATTGCATGCCGCATGTCATGAGGGCCCCGCATGCATGCCGCATGTCATTGGGGCCCCGTAGGCATTCCGCATGTCATGGGGGCCTCACGTGCATTCCGCATGTCATGGGGGTCCCACGTGCATGCTTCATGTCATTGGGGCCCCACGTGCTTGCCGCTTGTCATGGGGGCCCCACGTGCATGCCTCATGTTACGGGGCCACGAATGCATGCCACATGTCATAGGGGCCCCACGTGCATACCACATGTCATGGGGGCCACAAATGCATGCCGCATGTCATGGGGGCCCCACATGCATGCCACATGTCATGGGGGCCCCAAATGAATGTCGCATGTCAAGGGGGCCCCACGTGCATGACGCATGTCATGGGGACCCACATGCATGCCGCATGTCATGGAGGCCCCCATGACATGCGGCATGCATTTGGGGGCCCCACATGCATGCCGCATGTCATGGGGGGCCAAATGCTTGCCACATGTCATGAGGGCCATAAATGCATGCCGCATGTCATGGGAGCCCCACATGCATGCCACATGTCATGGGGGCCCCAAATGAATGTCGCATGTCAAGGGGGCCCCACGTGCATGCCGCATGTCATGTGGGCCCCAAATGCATGCCGCATGTCATGGGGGCCCCAAATAAATGCCGCATGTCATGGGGCCCCCCAAATGCATGCAGCATGTCTTGGGGCCCACAAATGCATGCCGCATCTCATAGGGGTCCCACATGCATGGCGCATTTCATGGGGGTCCCACATGCATGGCGCATTTCATGGGGGCCCCAAATGAATGTCGCATGTCAAGGGGGCCCCACGCGCATGCCGCATGTCATGGGGGCCCCAAATGCATGCCGCATGTACAGGGGCCGCCAAATGCATGCAGCATGTCTTGGGGCCCACAAATGCATGCCGCATGTCATAGGGGTCCCACATGCATGGCGCATTTCATGGGGGTCCCAAATGCATGCGCATGTCATGGGGCCCCAAATGCATGCCGCATATCATGGGGGCCCCAAATGCATGCAGCATGTCATGGGGGCCCCACGTGCATGCCACATGTAATTGGGCCCCCCAAATGCATGCCGCATGTCATAGGGGCCCCACATGCATGGAGCATGTCAATGGGGCCCCACATGCATGCCACATGTCATTGGGGCCCCACAGGCATTCCGCATGTCATGGGGGACTCACGTGCATTCCGCATGTCATGTGGGCCCCACGTGCATGCTGCATGTCATTGTGGCACCACGTGCATGCCGCATGTCACGGGGGCCCCGCAGGCATTCCACATGTCATGGGGGCCCCAAATAAATGCCGCATTTCATGGGGGCACACATGCATGCCGCATGTCACGGGGTCCCCGCAGGCATTCCACATGTCATGGGGGCCCCAAATAAATGCCGCATTTCATGGGGACCCCATGTGCATGCCACATGTCTTGGGGCCCACAAATGCATGCCGCATGTCATAGGGGCCCCACATGCATGGCGCATTTCATGGGGGCCCCAAATGCGTGCCGCATATCATGGGGGCCTCAAATGCATGCGGCATGTCATGGGGGCCCCACGTGAATGCCACATGTCATTTGGGGCCCACATGCATGCTGGATGTCATGGGGGCCCCACTTGCATGCAGCATGTAATGGGGATCCAAATGCATGACGCATGTCATGGGGGTCCCACGTGCATGCCGCATGTCATGGGGGCCCCACATGCATGCCGCATGTCATGGGGGCAACACTTGCATGCAGCATGTAATGGGGGATCCAAATGCATGACGCATGTCATGGGGGTCCCACATGCATACCACATGTCATGGGGGAACCAAATGCATGCCGCATGTCCTGGGGGCCCCACATGCATGACACATTTCATGGGGGACCCAAATGAATGCTGCATGTCACGGGGTCCCCAAATGCATGCCGCATGTCATGAGGGCCCCACGTGCATGCTGCATGTCAAGGGGGCCCCAAATGCATGCCGCATGTCATGGGGGCCCCACGTGCATGTCGCATGTCATGGGGCCCAAAATGCATGCTGCATGTCATGAGGGCGCCGCATGCATGCCGCATGCCATGGGGCCCAAAAGCTTGCCGCATGTCATGGGTGCCATAAATGCATGCCGCATGTCATGGGAGCCCCACATGAATGTCGCATGTCAAGGGGGCCCAACGTGCATGCCGCATGTATTGGGGGCCCCAAATTCATGCCGCTTATCATGAGGGCCCTGCATGCATGCCGCATGTCATGGGTGCCCCGCAGGCATTCCGCATGTCATGGGGGGCCCAAATGCATGCCGCATGTCATGGGGGCCCCACATGCATGCCGCATGTAATGGGGGATTCAAATGCATGCCGCATGTCATGGGGGTCCCACATGCATGTCGCATGTCATGGGGGCCCCAAATGCATGCCGCATGTCATGGGGTCCCCACATGCATGCCGCATGTCATGGGGGCTCAAATGCTTGCCGCATGTCATGGGGGCGATAAATGCATGACGCATGTCATGTGAGCCCAACAAGCATGCCGCATGTATTGGGGGCCCCAAATTCATGCAGCATGTCATAGGGGCCCCACATGCATGGTGCATTTCATGGGGGCCCCACTTGCATGCAGCATGTAATGGGGGATCCAAATGCATGCTGCACGTCATGGGGGCCCCACATGCATGCCGCATGTCATGGGGGCCCCCGCAGGCATTCCACATGCCATGGGGGCCCCAAATAAATGCAGCATTTAATGGGGGCCCCACGTGCATGCTGCATGTCATGGGGCCCCAAAAATGGATGCCGAATGTCATAGGGGCCCCACATGCATGCCGCATATCTTGGGGCCCACAAATGCATGCCGCATGTCATGGGTGCCCCACATGCATGCCGCATGTCATTGGGGTCCCAAATGCATGCCGCATGTAATGGGGGCCCCACGTGCATGCCGCATGTCTTGGGCACCCCAAATGCATGCCGCATGTCATGGGGGGCCCAAATGCATGTTGCATGTCATGGGGGTCCCACGTGCATGCCGAATGTTATGGGGCCCCCAAGTGCATGCAGCATGTCTTGGGGCCCACAAATGCATGCCGCATGTCATAGGGGCCCCACATGCATGGCGCATTTCATGGGGGCCCCACATGCATGCGCATGTCATGGGGGCACCACATGCATGCCGCATGTCATGGGGCCCAAAAGCTTGCCGCATGTCATGGGGGCCATAAATGCATGCCGCCTGTCATGGGAGCCCCACATGAATGTCGCATGTCAAGGGGGCCCAACGTGCATGCCGCATGTATTGGGGGCCCCAAATTCATGCCGCATGTCATGAGGGCCCTGCATGCATGCCGCATGTCATGGGGGCCCCGCAGGCATTCCGCATGTCATGGGGGCCCAAATGCATGCCGCATGTCATGGGGGCCCCACGTGCATGCCGCATGTAATGGGGGATTCAAATGCATGCCTCAAGTCATGGGGGCCCCAAATGCATGCCGCATATCATGGGGGTCCCACATGCATGCCGCATATCATGGGGGTCCCACATGCATTCCGCATGTCATGGGGGCCCCGAATGCATGCCGCATGTCACATTGGCACCAAATGCATGATGCATGTCATGAGGGCCCCACGTGCATACCGCATGTCATAGGGGCCCCACGTACATGGCACATGTCATCGGTGCCCCACATGCATGCCGCATGTCATGGGGGCCCCAAATGCATGCCGCATGTAATGGGGGCCCCACGTGCATGCAGCATGTCATGGGGGCCCCAAATGCATGCAGCATGTCATTGGGGCTCCACGTGCATGCCGCATGTAATGGGGCCCCCAAATGCATGCCGCATGTCATGGGGGCCCCATGTGCATGCCACATGTAATGGGGGCCCCAAAAGCATGTGGCATGTCATAGGGGCCCCACGTGCATGCCGCATGTCTTGGGCACCCCAAATGCATGCAGCATGTCATAGGGGCCCCACGTGCATACCACATGTCATGGGGGCCCAAATGCATGCCGCATGTACTGGGGGCCCCACGTGCATGCCGCATTTCATGGGGGACCCAAATGCATGCCGCATGTCATGGGGGCCCCAAATGCATGTTGCATGTCATGGGGGTCCCACGTGCATGCCGCATGTTATGGGGCCCCCAAGTGCATGCAGCATGTCTTGGGGCCCACAAATGCATGCCGCATGTCATAGGGGCCCCACATGCATGGCGCATTTCAGGGGGGCCCCACATGCATTCGCATGTCATGGGGGCACCACATGCATGCCGCATGTCATGGGGCCCAAAAGCTTGCCGCATGTCATGGGGGCCATAAATGCATTCCGCATGTCATGGGAGCCCCACATGAATGTCGCATGTCAAGGGGGCCCAAGTGCATGCCGCATGTATTGGGGGCCCCAAATTCATGCCGCATGTCTTGGGGGCCCTGCATGCATGCCGCATGTCATGGGGGCCCCGCAGGCATTCCGCATGTCATGGGGGCCCAAATGCATGCCGCATGTCATGGGGGCCCCACGTGCATGCCGCATGTAATGGGGGATTCAAATGCATGCCTCAAGTCATGGGGCCCCCAAATGCATGTCGCATATCATGGGGGTCCCACATGCATGCCGCATATCATGGGGGTCCCACATGCATGCCGCATGTCATGGGGCCCCCGAATGCATGCCGCATGTCACATTGGCCACAAATGCATGATGCATGTCATGAGGGCCCCACGTGCATACCGCATGTCATAGGGGCCCCACGTACATGGCACATGTCATCGGTGCCCCACATGCATGCTGCATGTCATGGGGGCCCCAAATGCATGCCGCATGTAATGGGGGCCCCACGTGCATGCAGCATGTCATGGGGGCCCCAAATGCATGCAGCATGTCATTGGGGCTCCACGTGCATGCCGCATGTAATGGGGCCCCCAAATGCATGCCGCATGTAATGGGGGCCCCATGTGCATGCCACATGTAATGGGGGCCCCAAAAGCATGCGGCATGTCATAGGGGCCCCACGTGCATGCCGCATGTCTTGGGCACCCCAAATGCATGCAGCATGTCATAGGGGCCCCACGTGCATACCACATGTCATGGGGGCCCCAAATGCATGCCGCATGTACTGGGGGCCCCACGTGCATGCCGCATTTCATGGGGGACCCAAATGCATGCAGCATGTCATGGGGGCCCCACGTGCATGCCACAAGTCATGGGGGCCCACATGCATGCCGCATGTCATGGGGGCCCCACTTGCATGCAGCATGTAATGGGGATCCAAATGCATGACGCATGTCATGGGGGTCCCACGTGCATGCCGCATGTCATGGGGGCCCCACATGCATGCCGCATGTCATGGGGGAACCACTTGCATGCAGCATGTAATGGGGGATCCAAATGCATGACGCATGTCATGGGGGTCCCACATGCATACCACATGTCATGGGGGAACCAAATGCATGCCGCATGTCCTGGGGGCCCCACATGCATGACACATTTCATGGGGGACCCAAATGCATGCCGCATGTCATGGGGTCCCCAAATGCATGCTGCATGTCATGAGGGCCCCACGTGCATGCTGCATGTCATGGGGGCCCCAAATGCATGCCGCATGTCATGGGGGACCCACGTGCATGTCGCATGTCATGGGGGCCCAAAATGCATGCCGCATGTCATGAGGGCGCCGCATGCATGCCGCATGTCTTGGGGCCCACAAATGCATGCCGCATGTCATGGGTGCCCCACATGCATGCCGCATGTCATTGGGGCCCCAAATACATGCCGCATGTAATGGGGGCCCCGCGTGCATGCCGCATGTCACGGGGGCCCCAAATGCATGCCGCATGTAATGGGGGCCCCACTTGCATGCCGCATGTCATGGGGGCCCCAAATGCATGCAGCATGTCATTGGGGCCCTCAAATTCATGCCGCATGTCATAGGGGCCCCACGTGCATGGCACATGTCATGGGGGCCCCACATTCATACCGCATGTCATGGAGGCCCCAAATGCATGCCGCATGTAATGAGAGCCCCCATGCATGCCACATGTCATGGGGGCCCCAAATGAATGTCGCATGTCAAGGGGGCCCCACGTGCATGCCGCATGTCATGGGGGCCATAAATGCATGCGGCATGTCATAGGGGCCCCACGTGCATACCACATGTCATGGGGGCCCCAAATGCATGCCGCATGTACTGGGGGCCCCACGTGCATGCTGCATGTCATGGGGCCCCAAATGCATGCCGCATGTCATGGGGCCCCCCAAATGCATGCAGCATGTCTTGGGGCCCACAAATGCATGCCACATGTCATAGGGGTACCACATGCATGGCGCATTTCATGGGGGTCCCACATGCATGCACATGTCATGGGGGCCCCAAATGCGTGCCGCATATCATGGGGGCCCCAAATGCATGCCGCATGTCATAGGGGCCCCACATGCATGGCGCATGTCATGGGGGCCCCACATTCATACCGCATGTCATGGAGGCCCCAAATGCATGCCGCATGTAATGGGAGCCCCGATGCATGCCACATGTCATGGGGGCCCCAAATGAATGTCGCATGTCAAGGGGGCCCCAAATGCATGCCGCATGTACAGGGAGCCCCACGTGCATGCCGCATTTCATGGGGGACCCAAATGCATGCCACATGTCATGGGGGCCATAAATGCATGCGGCATGTCATATGGGCCCCACGTGCATACCACATGTCATGGGGGCCCCAAATGCATGCCGCATGTACTGGGTGGGCCCACGTGCATGCTGCATGTAATGGGGCCCCAAATGCATGCCGCATGTCATGGAAGCCCCACGTGCATGCCGCATGTCATGGGGCCCCCCAAATGCATGCAGCATGTCTTGGTGCCCTCAAATGCATGCCACATGTCATAGGGGTCCCACATGCATGCCGCATGGCATGGGGGCCCCAAGTGTGTGCCCCATATCATGGGGCCCCCAAATGCATGCAGCATGTCATGGGGGCCCAACGTGCATGCCGCATGTATTGGGGGCCCCAAATGCATGCCGCATGTCATGGGGAACCACCTGCATGCCGAATGTCATGGGGGACTCACGTGCATTCCGCATGTCATGTGGGCCCCACGTGCATGCTGCATGTCATTGTGGCCCCACGTGCATGCCGCATGTACTGGGGCCCCAAATGCATGCCGCATGTCATGGGGCCCCCCAAATGCATGCAGCATGTCTTGGGGCCCACAAATGCATGCCGCATGTCATAGGGGTACCACATGCATGGCGCATTTCATGTGGGTCCCACATGCATGCGCATGTCATGGGGGCCCAAATGCGTGCCGCATATCATGGGGGCCCCAAATGCATGCCGCATGTCATAGTGGCCCCACATGCATGGCGCATGTCATGGGGGCCCCACATTCATACCGCATGTCATGGAGGCCCCAAATGCATGCCGCATGTAATGGGAGCCCCCATGCATGCCACATGTCATGGGGGCCCCAAATGAATGTCGCATGTCAAGGGGGCCCCAAATGCATGCCGCATGTCATGGGGCCCCCAAATGCATGCAGCATGTTTTGGGGCCCACAAATGCATGCCGCAAGTCATGGGGGAACCACCTGCATGCCGCATGTAATGGGGGATTCAAATGCATGCCGCATGTCATGGGGGTCACACATGCATGCTGCATGTCATGGGGGCCCCAAATGCATGCCGCATATCATGGGGGCCCCGCAGGCTTTCCGCATGTCATGGGGGCCTCACGTGCATGCCGCATGTCATGGGGGCCACACGTGCATGCCGCATGTATTGGGGACCCCCAACTTGCATGCCGCATGTCTCAGGTACCCCAAATGCATGCAGCATGTTATGCAGGCCCCAAATGCATGCCGCATGTCATGGGGGCCCAAATGCATGACGCATGTCATGGGGGCCTCACGTGCATGCTGCATGTATTGGGGGCCCCAACTTGCATGCCGCATGTCTCAGGTACCCCAAATGCATGCAGCATGTTATGCAGGCCCCAAATGCATGCCGCATGTCATGGGGGCCCAAATGCATGACGCATGTCATGGGGGCCTCACGTGCATGCCGCATGTATTGGAGGCCCTAACTTGCATGCCGCATGTCTCAGGTACCCCAAATGCATGCAGCATGTTATGCAGGCCCAAAATGCATGCCGCATGTCATGGGGGCCCAAATGCATGACGCATGTCATTGGGGCCCCACGTGCTTGCCGCTTGTCATGGGGGCCCCACGTGCATGCCTCATGTTACGGGGGCCACGAATGCATGCCGCATGTCATAGGGGCCCCACGTGCATACCACATGTCATGGGGGCCCCACATGCATGCCACATGTCATGGGGGCCCCAAATGAATGTCGCATGTCAAGGGGGCCCCACGTGCATGACGCATGTCATGGGGACCCACATGCATGCCGCATGTCTTGGGGCCCACAAATGCATGCCGCATGTCATAGGGGCCCCACATGCATGGCGCATTTCATGGGGGCCCTACATGCATGCCGCATGTCATGGGGGCCCCAAATGCATGCCTCAAGTCATGGGGCCCCAAATGCATGCAGCATGTCATAGGGGCCCCACATGCATGGTGCATGTCATGGGGGCCCCACATGCATGCCTCAAGTCACGGGGGCCCCAAATGCATGCCACATATCATGGGGGCACCACATGCATGCCGCATATATTGGGGGCCTCAATTGCATGCCGCATGTCATGAGGGCCCCGCATGCATGCCGCATGTCATTGGGGCCCCGTAGGCATTCCGCATGTCATGGGGGCCTCACGTGCATTCCGCATGTCATGGGGGTCCCACGTGCATGCTTCATGTCATTGGGGCCCCACGTGCTTGCCGCTTGTCATGGGGGCCCCACGTGCATGCCTCATGTTACGGGGCCACGAATGCATGCCACATGTCATAGGGGCCCCACGTGCATACCACATGTCATGGGGGCCACAAATGCATGCCGCATGTCATGGGGGCCCCACATGCATGCCACATGTCATGGGGGCCCCAAATGAATGTCGCATGTCAAGGGGGCCCCACGTGCATGACGCATGTCATGGGGACCCACATGCATGCCGCATGTCATGGAGGCCCCCATGACATGCGGCATGCATTTGGGGGCCCCACATGCATGCAGCATGTCATGGGGGGCCAAATGCTTGCCACATGTCATGAGGGCCATAAATGCATGCCGCATGTCATGGGGGCCCCAAATGAATGTCGCATGTCAAGGGGGCCCCACGTGCATGCCGCATGTCATGTGGGCCCCAAATGCATGCCGCATGTCATGGGGGCCCCAAATAAATGCCGCATGTCATGGGGCCCCCCAAATGCATGCAGCATGTCTTGGGGCCCACAAACGCATGCCGCATGTCATAGGGGTCCCACATGCATGGCGCATTTCATGGGGGTCCCACATGCATGGCGCATTTCATGGGGGCCCCAAATGCATGCCGCATGTCATAGGGGCCCCACATGCATGGCGCATGTCATGGGGGCCCCACATTCATACCGCATGTCATGGAGGCCCCAAATGCATGCCGCATGTAATGGGAGCCCCCATGCATGCCACATGTCATGGGGGCCCCAAATGAATGTCGCATGTCAAGGGGGCCCCACGCGCATGCCGCATGTCATGGGGGCCCCAAATGCATGCCGCATGTACAGGGGCCGCCAAATGCATGCAGCATGTCTTGGGGCCCACAAATGCATGCCGCATGTCATAGGGGTCCCACATGCATGGCGCATTTCATGGGGGTCCCAAATGCATGCGCATGTCATGGGGCCCCAAATGCATGCCGCATATCATGGGGGCCCCAAATGCATGCAGCATGTCATGGGGGCCCCACGTGCATGCCACATGTAATTGGGCCCCCCAAATGCATGCCGCATGTCATAGGGGCCCCACATGCATGGAGCATGTCAATGGGGCCCCACATGCATGCCGCATGTCATGGGGGCCCCACGTGCATACTGCATGTCATGGGGGCCCCAAATGCATGCTGCATGTCATGGGGGCCCCAAATGCATGCCGCATGTCATGGGGGCCCCACATGCATGCCGCATGTCATGGGGGCCCCGCAGGCATTCCGCATGTCATGGGGGCCCCAAATGCATGCCGCATTTCATGGGGGCCCCACGTGCATGCCGCATGTCATGGGGCCCCCCAAATGCATGCAGCATGTCTTGGTGCCCTCAAATGCATGCCGCATGTCATAGGGGTCCCACCTGCATGCCGCATGTCATGGGGGAACCACCTGCATGCCGCATGTAATGGGGGATTCAAATGCATGCCGCATGTCATGGGGGTCCCACATGCATGCCTCATGTCATGGGGGCCCCAAATGCATGCCGCATATCATGGGGGCCCCGCAGGCATTCCGCATGTCATGGGGGCCTCACGTGCATGCCGCATGTCATGGGGGCCTCACATGCATGCCGCATGTAATGGGGGATTCAAATGCATGCCGCATGTCATGGGGGTCCCACATGCATGCCACATGTCATTGGGGCCCCACAGGCATTCCGCATGTCATGGGGGACTCACGTGCATTCCGCATGTCATGTGGGCCCCACGTGCATGCTGCATGTCATTGTGGCACCACGTGCATGCCGCATGTCACGGGGCCCCCGCAGGCATTCCACATGTCATGGGGGCCCCAAATAAATGCCGCATTTCATGGGGGCACACATGCATGCCGCATGTCACGGGGTCCCCGCAGGCATTCCACATGTCATGGGGGCCCCAAATAAATGCCGCATTTCATGGGGACCCCATGTGCATGCCACATGTCTTGGGGCCCACAAATGCATGCCGCATGTCATAGGGGCCCCACATGCATGGCGCATTTCATGGGGGCCCCAAATGCGTGCCGCATATCATGGGGGCCTCAAATGCATGCGGCATGTCATGGGGGCCCCACGTGAATGCCACATGTCATTTGGGGCCCACATGCATGCCGGATGTCATGGGGGCCCCACTTGCATGCAGCATGTAATGGGGATCCAAATGCATGACGCATGTCATGGGGGTCCCACGTGCATGCCGCATGTCATGGGGGCCCCACATGCATGCCGCATGTCATGGGGGCACCACTTGCATGCAGCATGTAATGGGGGATCCAAATGCATGACGCATGTCATGGGGGTCCCACATGCATACCACATGTCATGGGGGAACCAAATGCATGCCGCATGTCCTGGGGGCCCCACATGCATGACACATTTCATGGGGGACCCAAATGAATGCTGCATGTCACGGGGTCCCCAAATGCATGCCGCATGTCATGAGGGCCCCACGTGCATGCTGCATGTCAAGGGGGCCCCAAATGCATGCCGCATATCATGGGGGCCCCGCAGGCATTCCGCATGTCATGGGGGCCTCACGTGCATGCCGCATGTCATGGGGGCCTCACGTGCATGCCGCATGTATTGGGGGCCCCCAACTTGCATGCCGCATGTCTCAGGTACCCCAAATGCATGCAGCATGTTATGCAGGCCCCAAATGCATGCCGCATGTCATGGGGGCCCAAATGCATGACGCATGTCATGGGGGCCTCACGTGCATGCCGCATGTATTGGGGGCCCCAACTTGCATGCCGCATGTCTCAGGTACCCCAAATGCATGCAGCATGTTATGCAGGCCCCAAATGCATGCCGCATGTCATGGGGGCCCAAATGCATGACACATGTCATGGGGGCCTCACGTGCATGCCGCATGTATTGGAGGCCCTAACTTGCATGCCGCATATCTCAGGTACCCCAAATGCATGCAGCATGTTATGCAGGCCCAAAATGCATGCCGCATGTCATGGGGGCCCAAATGCATGACGCATGTCATTGGGGCCCCACGTGCTTGCCGCTTGTCATGGGGGCCCCACGTGCATGCCTCATGTTACGGGGGCCACAAATGCATGCCGCATGTCATAGGGGCCCCACGTGCATACCACATGTCATGGGGGCCCCACATGCATGCCACATGTAATGGGGGATTCAAATGCATGCCGCATGTCATGGGGGTCCCACATGCATGCCTCATGTCATGGGGGCCCCAAATGCATGCCGCATATCATGGGGGCCCCGCAGGCATTCCGCATGTCATGGGGGCCTCACGTGCATGCCGCATGTCATGGGGGCCTCACATGCATGCCGCATGTAATGGGGGATTCAAATGCATGCCGCATGTCATGGGGGTCCCACATGCATGCCACATGTCATTGGGGCCCCACAGGCATTCCGCATGTCATGGGGGACTCACGTGCATTCCGCATGTCATGTGGGCCCCACGTGCATGCTGCATGTCATTGTGGCACCACGTGCATGCCGCATGTCACGGGGCCCCCGCAGGCATTCCACATGTCATGGGGGCCCCAAATAAATGCCGCATTTCATGGGGGCACACATGCATGCCGCATGTCACGGGGTCCCCGCAGGCATTCCACATGTCATGGGGGCCCCAAATAAATGCCGCATTTCATGGGGACCCCATGTGCATGCCACATGTCTTGGGGCCCACAAATGCATGCCGCATGTCATAGGGGCCCCACATGCATGGCGCATTTCATGGGGGCCCCAAATGCGTGCCGCATATCATGGGGGCCTCAAATGCATGCGGCATGTCATGGGGGCCCCACGTGAATGCCACATGTCATTTGGGGCCCACATGCATGCCGGATGTCATGGGGGCCCCACTTGCATGCAGCATGTAATGGGGATCCAAATGCATGACGCATGTCATGGGGGTCCCACGTGCATGCCGCATGTCATGGGGGCCCCACATGCATGCCGCATGTCATGGGGGCACCACTTGCATGCAGCATGTAATGGGGGATCCAAATGCATGACGCATGTCATGGGGGTCCCACATGCATACCACATGTCATGGGGGAACCAAATGCATGCCGCATGTCCTGGGGGCCCCACATGCATGACACATTTCATGGGGGACCCAAATGAATGCTGCATGTCACGGGGTCCCCAAATGCATGCCGCATGTCATGAGGGCCCCACGTGCATGCTGCATGTCAAGGGGGCCCCAAATGCATGCCGCATATCATGGGGGCCCCGCAGGCATTCCGCATGTCATGGGGGCCTCACGTGCATGCCGCATGTCATGGGGGCCTCACGTGCATGCCGCATGTATTGGGGGCCCCCAACTTGCATGCCGCATGTCTCAGGTACCCCAAATGCATGCAGCATGTTATGCAGGCCCCAAATGCATGCCGCATGTCATGGGGGCCCAAATGCATGACGCATGTCATGGGGGCCTCACGTGCATGCCGCATGTATTGGGGGCCCCAACTTGCATGCCGCATGTCTCAGGTACCCCAAATGCATGCAGCATGTTATGCAGGCCCCAAATGCATGCCGCATGTCATGGGGGCCCAAATGCATGACACATGTCATGGGGGCCTCACGTGCATGCCGCATGTATTGGAGGCCCTAACTTGCATGCCGCATATCTCAGGTACCCCAAATGCATGCAGCATGTTATGCAGGCCCAAAATGCATGCCGCATGTCATGGGGGCCCAAATGCATGACGCATGTCATTGGGGCCCCACGTGCTTGCCGCTTGTCATGGGGGCCCCACGTGCATGCCTCATGTTACGGGGGCCACAAATGCATGCCGCATGTCATAGGGGCCCCACGTGCATACCACATGTCATGGGGGCCCCACATGCATGCCACATGTCATGGGGGCCCCAAATGAATGTCGCATGTCAAGGGGGCCCCACGTGCATGACGCATGTCATGGGGACCCACATGCATGCCGCATGTCTTGGGGCCCACAAATGCATGCCGCATGTCATAGGGGCCCCACATGCATGGCGCATTTCATGGGGGCCCTACATGCATGCCGCATGTCATGGGGGCCCCAAATGCATGCCTCAAGTCATGGGGCCCCAAATGCATGCAGCATGTCATAGGGGCCCCACATGCATGGTGCATGTCATGGGGGCCCCACATGCATGCCTCAAGTCACGGGGGCCCCAAATGCATGCCACATATCATGGGGTCACCACATGCATGCCGCATATATTGGGGGCCTCAATTGCATGCCGCATGTCATGAGGGCCCCGCATGCATGCCGCATGTCATTGGGGCCCCGTAGGCATTCCGCATGTCATGGGGGCCTCACGTGCATTCCGCATGTCATGGGGGTCCCACGTGCATGCTTCATGTCATTGGGGCCCCACGTGCTTGCCGCTTGTCATGGGGGCCCCACGTGCATGCCTCATGTTACGGGGCCACGAATGCATGCCACATGTCATAGGGGCCCCACGTGCATACCACATGTCATGGGGGCCACAAATGCATGCCGCATGTCATGGGGGCCCCACATGCATGCCACATGTCATGGGGGCCCCAAATGAATGTCGCATGTCAAGGGGGCCCCACGTGCATGACGCATGTCATGGGGACCCACATGCATGCCGCATGTCATGGAGGCCCCCATGACATGCGGCATGCATTTGGGGGCCCCACATGCATGCCGCATGTCATGGGGGGCCAAATGCTTGCCACATGTCATGAGGGCCATAAATGCATGCCGCATGTCATGGGAGCCCCACATGCATGCCACATGTCATGGGGGCCCCAAATGAATGTCGCATGTCAAGGGGGCCCCACGTGCATGCCGCATGTCATGTGGGCCCCAAATGCATGCCGCATGTCATGGGGGCCCCAAATAAATGCCGCATGTCATGGGGCCCCCCAAATGCATGCAGCATGTCTTGGGGCCCACAAATGCATGCCGCATGTCATAGGGGTCCCACATGCATGGCGCATTTCATGGGGGTCCCACATGCATGGCGCATTTCATGGGGCCCCAAATGAATGTCGCATGTCAAGGGGGCCCCACGCGCATGCCGCATGTCATGGGGGCCCCAAATGCATGCCGCATGTACAGGGGCCGCCAAATGCATGCAGCATGTCTTGGGGCCCACAAATGCATGCCGCATGTCATAGGGGTCCCACATGCATGGCGCATTTCATGGGGGTCCCAAATGCATGCGCATGTCATGGGGCCCCAAATGCATGCCGCATATCATGGGGGCCCCAAATGCATGCAGCATGTCATGGGGGCCCCACGTGCATGCCACATGTAATTGGGCCCCCCAAATGCATGCCGCATGTCATAGGGGCCCCAATTTCATGGGGGCACACATGCATGCCGCATGTCACGGGGTCCCCGCAGGCATTCCACATGTCATGGGGGCCCAAAATAAATGCCGCATTTCATGGGGACCCCATGTGCATGCCACATGTCTTGGGGCCCACAAATGCATGCCGCATGTCATAGGGGCCCCACATGCATGGCGCATTTCATGGGGGCCCCAAATGCGTGCCACATATCATGGGGGCCTCACATGCATGCGGCATGTCATGGGGGCCCCACGTGAATGCCACATGTCATTTGGGGCCCACATGCATGCCGGATGTCATGGGGGCCCCACTTGCATGCAGCATGTAATGGGGATCCAAATGCATGACGCATGTCATGGGGGTCCCACGTGCATGCCGCATGTCATGGGGGCCCCACATGCATGCCGCATGTCATGGGGGCACCACTTGCATGCAGCATGTAATGGGGGATCCAAATGCATGACGCATGTCATGGGGGTCCCACATGCATACCACATGTCATGGGGGAACCAAATGCATGCCGCATGTCCTGGGGGCCCTACATGCATGACACATTTCATGGGGGACCCAAATGAATGCTGCATGTCACGGGGTCCCCAAATGCATGCCGCATGTCATGAGGGCCCCACGTGCATGCTGCATGTCAAGGGGGCCCCAAATGCATGCCGCATGTCATGGGGGCCCCACTTGCATGCCGCATGTCATGGGGGCCCCACGTGCATGTCGCATGTCATGGGGCCCAAAATGCATGCTGCATGTCATGAGGGCGCCGCATGCATGCCGCATGTCATGGGGCCCAAAAGCTTGCCGCATGTCATGGGTGCCATAAATGCATGCCGCATGTCATGGGAGCCCCACATGAATGTCGCATGTCAAGGGGGCCCAACGTGCATGCCGCATGTATTGGGGGCCCCAAATTCATGCCGCTTATCATGAGGGCCCTGCATGCATGCCGCATGTCATGGGTGCCCCGCAGGCATTCCGCATGTCATGGGGGGCCCAAATGCATGCTGCATGTCATGGGGGCCCCACATGCATGCCGCATGTAATGGGGGATTCAAATGCATGCCGCATGTCATGGGGGTCACACATGCATGCCGCATGTCATGGGGGCCCCAAATGCATGCCTCAAGTCATGGGGGCCCCAAATGCATGCCGCATGTCATGGGGTCCCCACATGCATGCCGCATGTCATGGGGGCTCAAATGCTTGCCGCATGTCATGGGGGCGATAAATGCATGCCGCATGTCATGTGAGCCCAACAAGCATGCCGCATGTATTGGGGGCCCCAAATTCATGCAGCATCTCATAGGGGCCCCACATGCATGGTGCATTTCATGGGGGCCCCACTTGCATGCAGCATGTAATGGGGGATCCAAATGCATGCTGCACGTCATGGGGGCCCCACATGCATGCCGCATGTCATGGGGGCCCCCGCAGGCATTCCACATGCCATGGGGGCCCCAAATAAATGCAGCATTTAAAGGGGGCCCCACGTGCATGCTGCATGTCATGGGGCCCCAAAAATGGATGCCGAATGTCATAGGGGCCCCACATGCATGCCGCATATCTTGGGGCCCACAAATGCATGCCGCATGTCATGGGTGCCCCACATGCATGCCGCATGTCATTGGGGTCCCAAATGCATGCCGCATGTAATGGGGGCCCCACGTGCATGCCGCATGTCTTGGGCACCCCAAATGCATGCCGCATGTCATGGGGGCCCCAAATGCATGTTGCATGTCATGGGGGTCCCACGTGCATGCCGAATGTTATGGGGCCCCCAAGTGCATGCAGCATGTCTTGGGGCCCACAAATGCATGCCGCATGTCATAGGGGCCCCACATGCATGGCGCATTTCATGGGGGTCCCACATGCATGCGCATGTCATGGGGGCACCACATGCATGCCGCATGTCATGGGGCCCAAAAGCTTGCCGCATGTCATGGGGGCCATAAATGCATGCCGCCTGTCATGGGAGCCCCACATGAATGTCGCATGTCAAGGGGGCCCAACGTGCATGCCGCATGTATTGGGGGCCCCAAATTCATGCCGCATGTCATGAGGGCCCTGCATGCATGCCGCATGTCATGGGGGCCCCGCAGGCATTCCGCATGTCATGGGGGCCCAAATGCATGCCGCATGTCATGGGGGCCCCACGTGCATGCCGCATGTAATGGGGGATTCAAATGCATGCCTCAAGTCATGGGGGCCCCAAATGCATGCCGCATATCATGGGGGTCCCACATGCATGCCGCATATCATGGGGGTCCCACATGCATTCCGCATGTCATGGGGGCCCCGAATGCATGCCGCATGTCACATTGGCACCAAATGCATGATGCATGTCATGAGGGCCCCACGTGCATACCGCATGTCATAGGGGCCCCACGTACATGGCACATGTCATCGGTGCCCCACATGCATGCCGCATGTCATTGGGGCCCCAAATGCATGCCGCATGTAATGTGGGCCCCACGTGCATGCTGCATGTCATGGGGGCCCCAAATGCATGCCGCATGTAATGGGGGCCCCACGTGCATGCAGCATGTCATGGGGGCCCCACATGCATGCCTCATGTCATGGGGGCCCCAAATGCATGCCGCATATCATGGGGGCCCCGCAGGCATTCCGCATGTCATGGGGGCCTCACGTGCATGCCGCATGTCATGGGGGCCTCACATGCATGCCGCATGTAATGGGGGATTCAAATGCATGCCGCATGTCATGGGGGTCCCACATGCATGCCACATGTCATTGGGGCCCCACAGGCATTCCGCATGTCATGGGGGACTCACGTGCATTCCGCATGTCATGTGGGCCCCACGTGCATGCTGCATGTCATTGTGGCACCACGTGCATGCCGCATGTCACGGGGGCCCCGCAGGCATTCCACATGTCATGGGGGCCCCAAATAAATGCCGCATTTCATGGGGGCACACATGCATGCCGCATGTCACGGGGTCCCCGCAGGCATTCCACATGTCATGGGGGCCCCAAATAAATGCCGCATTTCATGGGGACCCCATGTGCATGCCACATGTCTTGGGGCCCACAAATGCATGCCGCATGTCATAGGGGCCCCACATGCATGGCGCATTTCATGGGGGCCCCAAATGCGTGCCGCATATCATGGGGGCCTCAAATGCATGCGGCATGTCATGGGGGCCCCACGTGAATGCCACATGTCATTTGGGGCCCACATGCATGCCGGATGTCATGGGGGCCCCACTTGCATGCAGCATGTAATGGGGATCCAAATGCATGACGCATGTCATGGGGGTCCCACGTGCATGCCGCATGTCATGGGGGCCCCACATGCATGCCGCATGTCATGGGGGCACCACTTGCATGCAGCATGTAATGGGGGATCCAAATGCATGACGCATGTCATGGGGGTCCCACATGCATACCACATGTCATGGGGGAACCAAATGCATGCCGCATGTCCTGGGGGCCCTACATGCATGACACATTTCATGGGGGACCCAAATGAATGCTGCATGTCACGGGGTCCCCAAATGCATGCCGCATGTCATGAGGGCCCCACGTGCATGCTGCATGTCAAGGGGGCCCCAAATGCATGCCGCATGTCATGGGGGCCCCACTTGCATGCCGCATGTCATGGGGGCCCCACGTGCATGTCGCATGTCATGGGGCCCAAAATGCATGCTGCATGTCATGAGGGCGCCGCATGCATGCCGCATGTCATGGGGCCCAAAAGCTTGCCGCATGTCATGGGTGCCATAAATGCATGCCGCATGTCATGGGAGCCCCACATGAATGTCGCATGTCAAGGGGGCCCAACGTGCATGCCGCATGTATTGGGGGCCCCAAATTCATGCCGCTTATCATGAGGGCCCTGCATGCATGCCGCATGTCATGGGTGCCCCGCAGGCATTCCGCATGTCATGGGGGGCCCAAATGCATGCTGCATGTCATGGGGGCCCCACATGCATGCCGCATGTAATGGGGGATTCAAATGCATGCCGCATGTCATGGGGGTCACACATGCATGCCGCATGTCATGGGGGCCCCAAATGCATGCCTCAAGTCATGGGGGCCCCAAATGCATGCCGCATGTCATGGGGTCCCCACATGCATGCCGCATGTCATGGGGGCTCAAATGCTTGCCGCATGTCATGGGGGCGATAAATGCATGCCGCATGTCATGTGAGCCCAACAAGCATGCCGCATGTATTGGGGGCCCCAAATTCATGCAGCATCTCATAGGGGCCCCACATGCATGGTGCATTTCATGGGGGCCCCACTTGCATGCAGCATGTAATGGGGGATCCAAATGCATGCTGCACGTCATGGGGGCCCCACATGCATGCCGCATGTCATGGGGGCCCCCGCAGGCATTCCACATGCCATGGGGGCCCCAAATAAATGCAGCATTTAAAGGGGGCCCCACGTGCATGCTGCATGTCATGGGGCCCCAAAAATGGATGCCGAATGTCATAGGGGCCCCACATGCATGCCGCATATCTTGGGGCCCACAAATGCATGCCGCATGTCATGGGTGCCCCACATGCATGCCGCATGTCATTGGGGTCCCAAATGCATGCCGCATGTAATGGGGGCCCCACGTGCATGCCGCATGTCTTGGGCACCCCAAATGCATGCCGCATGTCATGGGGGCCCCAAATGCATGTTGCATGTCATGGGGGTCCCACGTGCATGCCGAATGTTATGGGGCCCCCAAGTGCATGCAGCATGTCTTGGGGCCCACAAATGCATGCCGCATGTCATAGGGGCCCCACATGCATGGCGCATTTCATGGGGGTCCCACATGCATGCGCATGTCATGGGGGCACCACATGCATGCCGCATGTCATGGGGCCCAAAAGCTTGCCGCATGTCATGGGGGCCATAAATGCATGCCGCCTGTCATGGGAGCCCCACATGAATGTCGCATGTCAAGGGGGCCCAACGTGCATGCCGCATGTATTGGGGGCCCCAAATTCATGCCGCATGTCATGAGGGCCCTGCATGCATGCCGCATGTCATGGGGGCCCCGCAGGCATTCCGCATGTCATGGGGGCCCAAATGCATGCCGCATGTCATGGGGGCCCCACGTGCATGCCGCATGTAATGGGGGATTCAAATGCATGCCTCAAGTCATGGGGGCCCCAAATGCATGCCGCATATCATGGGGGTCCCACATGCATGCCGCATATCATGGGGGTCCCACATGCATTCCGCATGTCATGGGGGCCCCGAATGCATGCCGCATGTCACATTGGCACCAAATGCATGATGCATGTCATGAGGGCCCCACGTGCATACCGCATGTCATAGGGGCCCCACGTACATGGCACATGTCATCGGTGCCCCACATGCATGCCGCATGTCATTGGGGCCCCAAATGCATGCCGCATGTAATGTGGGCCCCACGTGCATGCTGCATGTCATGGGGGCCCCAAATGCATGCCGCATGTAATGGGGGCCCCACGTGCATGCAGCATGTCATGGGGGCCCCACATGCATGCCTCATGTCATGGGGGCCCCAAATGCATGCCGCATATCATGGGGGCCCCGCAGGCATTCCGCATGTCATGGGGGCCTCACGTGCATGCCGCATGTCATGGGGGCCTCACATGCATGCCGCATGTAATGGGGGATTCAAATGCATGCCGCATGTCATGGGGGTCCCACATGCATGCCACATGTCATTGGGGCCCCACAGGCATTCCGCATGTCATGGGGGACTCACGTGCATTCCGCATGTCATGTGGGCCCCACGTGCATGCTGCATGTCATTGTGGCACCACGTGCATGCCGCATGTCACGGGGGCCCCGCAGGCATTCCACATGTCATGGGGGCCCCAAATAAATGCCGCATTTCATGGGGGCACACATGCATGCCGCATGTCACGGGGTCCCCGCAGGCATTCCACATGTCATGGGGGCCCCAAATAAATGCCGCATTTCATGGGGACCCCATGTGCATGCCACATGTCTTGGGGCCCACAAATGCATGCCGCATGTCATAGGGGCCCCACATGCATGGCGCATTTCATGGGGGCCCCAAATGCGTGCCGCATATCATGGGGGCCTCAAATGCATGCGGCATGTCATGGGGGCCCCACGTGAATGCCACATGTCATTTGGGGCCCACATGCATGCCGGATGTCATGGGGGCCCCACTTGCATGCAGCATGTAATGGGGATCCAAATGCATGACGCATGTCATGGGGGTCCCACGTGCATGCCGCATGTCATGGGGGCCCCACATGCATGCCGCATGTCATGGGGGCACCACTTGCATGCAGCATGTAATGGGGGATCCAAATGCATGACGCATGTCATGGGGGTCCCACATGCATACCACATGTCATGGGGGAACCAAATGCATGCCGCATGTCCTGGGGGCCCCACATGCATGACACATTTCATGGGGGACCCAAATGAATGCTGCATGTCACGGGGTCCCCAAATGCATGCCGCATGTCATGAGGGCCCAACGTGCATGCTGCATGTCAAGGGGGCCCCAAATGCATGCCGCATATCATGGGGGCCCCGCAGGCATTCCGCATGTCATGGGGGCCTCACGTGCATGCCGCATGTCATGGGGGCCTCACGTGCATGCCGCATGTATTGGGGGCCCCCAACTTGCATGCCGCATGTCTCAGGTACCCCAAATGCATGCAGCATGTTATGCAGGCCCCAAATGCATGCCGCATGTCATGGGGGCCCAAATGCATGACGCATGTCATGGGGGCCTCACGTGCATGCCGCATGTATTGGGGGCCCCAACTTGCATGCCGCATGTCTCAGGTACCCCAAATGCATGCAGCATGTTATGCAGGCCCCAAATGCATGCCGCATGTCATGGGGGCCCAAATGCATGACACATGTCATGGGGGCCTCACGTGCATGCCGCATGTATTGGAGGCCCTAACTTGCATGCCGCATGTCTCAGGTACCCCAAATGCATGCAGCATGTTATGCAGGCCCAAAATGCATGCCGCATGTCATGGGGGCCCAAATGCATGACGCATGTCATTGGGGCCCCACGTGCTTGCCGCTTGTCATGGGGGCCCCACGTGCATGCCTCATGTTACGGGGGCCACAAATGCATGCCGCATGTCATAGGGGCCCCACGTGCATACCACATGTCATGGGGGCCCCACATGCATGCCACATGTCATGGGGGCCCCAAATGAATGTCGCATGTCAAGGGGGCCCCACGTGCATGACGCATGTCATGGGGACCCACATGCATGCCGCATGTCTTGGGGCCCACAAATGCATGCCGCATGTCATAGGGGCCCCACATGCATGGCGCATTTCATGGGGCCCCTACATGCATGCCGCATGTCATGGGGGCCCCAAATGCATGCCTCAAGTCATGGGGCCCCAAATGCATGCAGCATGTCATAGGGGCCCCACATGCATGGTGCATGTCATGGGGGCCCCACATGCATGCCTCAAGTCACGGGGGCCCCAAATGCATGCCACATATCATGGGGGCACCACATGCATGCCGCATATATTGGGGGCCTCAATTGCATGCCGCATGTCATGAGGGCCCCGCATGCATGCCGCATGTCATTGGGGCCCCGTAGGCATTCCGCATGTCATGGGGGCCTCACGTGCATTCCGCATGTCATGGGGGTCCCACGTGCATGCTTCATGTCATTGGGGCCCCACGTGCTTGCCGCTTGTCATGGGGGCCCCACGTGCATGCCTCATGTTACGGGGCCACGAATGCATGCCACATGTCATAGGGGCCCCACGTGCATACCACATGTCATGGGGGCCACAAATGCATGCCGCATGTCATGGGGGCCCCACATGCATGCCACATGTCATGGGGGCCCCAAATGAATGTCGCATGTCAAGGGGGCCCCACGTGCATGACGCATGTCATGGGGACCCACATGCATGCCGCATGTCATGGAGGCCCCCATGACATGCGGCATGCATTTGGGGGCCCCACATGCATGCCGCATGTCATGGGGGGCCAAATGCTTGCCACATGTCATGAGGGCCATAAATGCATGCCGCATGTCATGGGAGCCCCACATGCATGCCACATGTCATGGGGGCCCCAAATGAATGTCGCATGTCAAGGGGGCCCCACGTGCATGCCGCATGTCATGTGGGCCCCAAATGCATGCCGCATGTCATGGGGGCCCCAAATAAATGCCGCATGTCATGGGGCCCCCCAAATGCATGCAGCATGTCTTGGGGCCCACAAATGCATGCCGCATCTCATAGGGGTCCCACATGCATGGCGCATTTCATGGGGGTCCCACATGCATGGCGCATTTCATGGGGGCCCCAAATGAATGTCGCATGTCAAGGGGGCCCCACGCGCATGCCGCATGTCATGGGGGCCCCAAATGCATGCCGCATGTACAGGGGCCGCCAAATGCATGCAGCATGTCTTGGGGCCCACAAATGCATGCCGCATGTCATAGGGGTCCCACATGCATGGCGCATTTCATGGGGGTCCCAAATGCATGCGCATGTCATGGGGCCCCAAATGCATGCCGCATATCATGGGGGCCCCAAATGCATGCAGCATGTCATGGGGGCCCCACGTGCATGCCACATGTAATTGGGCCCCCCAAATGCATGCCGCATGTCATAGGGGCCCCACATGCATGGAGCATGTCAATGGGGCCCCACATGCATGCCACATGTCATTGGGGCCCCACAGGCATTCCGCATGTCATGGGGGACTCACGTGCATTCCGCATGTCATGTGGGCCCCACGTGCATGCTGCATGTCATTGTGGCACCACGTGCATGCCGCATGTCACGGGGGCCCCGCAGGCATTCCACATGTCATGGGGGCCCCAAATAAATGCCGCATTTCATGGGGGCACACATGCATGCCGCATGTCACGGGGTCCCCGCAGGCATTCCACATGTCATGGGGGCCCCAAATAAATGCCGCATTTCATGGGGACCCCATGTGCATGCCACATGTCTTGGGGCCCACAAATGCATGCCGCATGTCATAGGGGCCCCACATGCATGGCGCATTTCATGGGGGCCCCAAATGCGTGCCGCATATCATGGGGGCCTCAAATGCATGCGGCATGTCATGGGGGCCCCACGTGAATGCCACATGTCATTTGGGGCCCACATGCATGCTGGATGTCATGGGGGCCCCACTTGCATGCAGCATGTAATGGGGATCCAAATGCATGACGCATGTCATGGGGGTCCCACGTGCATGCCGCATGTCATGGGGGCCCCACATGCATGCCGCATGTCATGGGGGCAACACTTGCATGCAGCATGTAATGGGGGATCCAAATGCATGACGCATGTCATGGGGGTCCCACATGCATACCACATGTCATGGGGGAACCAAATGCATGCCGCATGTCCTGGGGGCCCCACATGCATGACACATTTCATGGGGGACCCAAATGAATGCTGCATGTCACGGGGTCCCCAAATGCATGCCGCATGTCATGAGGGCCCCACGTGCATGCTGCATGTCAAGGGGGCCCCAAATGCATGCCGCATGTCATGGGGGCCCCACGTGCATGTCGCATGTCATGGGGCCCAAAATGCATGCTGCATGTCATGAGGGCGCCGCATGCATGCCGCATGCCATGGGGCCCAAAAGCTTGCCGCATGTCATGGGTGCCATAAATGCATGCCGCATGTCATGGGAGCCCCACATGAATGTCGCATGTCAAGGGGGCCCAACGTGCATGCCGCATGTATTGGGGGCCCCAAATTCATGCCGCTTATCATGAGGGCCCTGCATGCATGCCGCATGTCATGGGTGCCCCGCAGGCATTCCGCATGTCATGGGGGGCCCAAATGCATGCCGCATGTCATGGGGGCCCCACATGCATGCCGCATGTAATGGGGGATTCAAATGCATGCCGCATGTCATGGGGGTCCCACATGCATGTCGCATGTCATGGGGGCCCCAAATGCATGCCGCATGTCATGGGGTCCCCACATGCATGCCGCATGTCATGGGGGCTCAAATGCTTGCCGCATGTCATGGGGGCGATAAATGCATGACGCATGTCATGTGAGCCCAACAAGCATGCCGCATGTATTGGGGGCCCCAAATTCATGCAGCATGTCATAGGGGCCCCACATGCATGGTGCATTTCATGGGGGCCCCACTTGCATGCAGCATGTAATGGGGGATCCAAATGCATGCTGCACGTCATGGGGGCCCCACATGCATGCCGCATGTCATGGGGGCCCCCGCAGGCATTCCACATGCCATGGGGGCCCCAAATAAATGCAGCATTTAATGGGGGCCCCACGTGCATGCTGCATGTCATGGGGCCCCAAAAATGGATGCCGAATGTCATAGGGGCCCCACATGCATGCCGCATATCTTGGGGCCCACAAATGCATGCCGCATGTCATGGGTGCCCCACATGCATGCCGCATGTCATTGGGGTCCCAAATGCATGCCGCATGTAATGGGGGCCCCACGTGCATGCCGCATGTCTTGGGCACCCCAAATGCATGCCGCATGTCATGGGGGGCCCAAATGCATGTTGCATGTCATGGGGGTCCCACGTGCATGCCGAATGTTATGGGGCCCCCAAGTGCATGCAGCATGTCTTGGGGCCCACAAATGCATGCCGCATGTCATAGGGGCCCCACATGCATGGCGCATTTCATGGGGGCCCCACATGCATGCGCATGTCATGGGGGCACCACATGCATGCCGCATGTCATGGGGCCCAAAAGCTTGCCGCATGTCATGGGGGCCATAAATGCATGCCGCCTGTCATGGGAGCCCCACATGAATGTCGCATGTCAAGGGGGCCCAACGTGCATGCCGCATGTATTGGGGGCCCCAAATTCATGCCGCATGTCATGAGGGCCCTGCATGCATGCCGCATGTCATGGGGGCCCCGCAGGCATTCCGCATGTCATGGGGGCCCAAATGCATGCCGCATGTCATGGGGGCCCCACGTGCATGCCGCATGTAATGGGGGATTCAAATGCATGCCTCAAGTCATGGGGGCCCCAAATGCATGCCGCATATCATGGGGGTCCCACATGCATGCCGCATATCATGGGGGTCCCACATGCATTCCGCATGTCATGGGGGCCCCGAATGCATGCCGCATGTCACATTGGCACCAAATGCATGATGCATGTCATGAGGGCCCCACGTGCATACCGCATGTCATAGGGGCCCCACGTACATGGCACATGTCATCGGTGCCCCACATGCATGCCGCATGTCATTGGGGCCCCAAATGCATGCCGCATGTAATGTGGGCCCCACGTGCATGCTGCATGTCATGGGGGCCCCAAATGCATGCCGCATGTAATGGGGGCCCCACGTGCATGCAGCATGTCATGGGGGCCCCAAATGCATGCAGCATGTCATTGGGGCTCCACGTGCATGCCGCATGTAATGGGGCCCCCAAATGCATGCCGCATGTCATGGGGGCCCCATGTGCATGCCACATGTAATGGGGGCCCCAAAAGCATGTGGCATGTCATAGGGGCCCCACGTGCATGCCGCATGTCTTGGGCACCCCAAATGCATGCAGCATGTCATAGGGGCCCCACGTGCATACCACATGTCATGGGGGCCCAAATGCATGCCGCATGTACTGGGGGCCCCACGTGCATGCCGCATTTCATGGGGGACCCAAATGCATGCCGCATGTCATGGGGGCCCCAAATGCATGTTGCATGTCATGGGGGTCCCACGTGCATGCCGCATGTTATGGGGCCCCCAAGTGCATGCAGCATGTCTTGGGGCCCACAAATGCATGCCGCATGTCATAGGGGCCCCACATGCATGGCGCATTTCAGGGGGGCCCCACATGCATTCGCATGTCATGGGGGCACCACATGCATGCCGCATGTCATGGGGCCCAAAAGCTTGCCGCATGTCATGGGGGCCATAAATGCATTCCGCATGTCATGGGAGCCCCACATGAATGTCGCATGTCAAGGGGGCCCAAGTGCATGCCGCATGTATTGGGGGCCCCAAATTCATGCCGCATGTCTTGGGGGCCCTGCATGCATGCCGCATGTCATGGGGGCCCCGCAGGCATTCCGCATGTCATGGGGGCCCAAATGCATGCCGCATGTCATGGGGGCCCCACGTGCATGCCGCATGTAATGGGGGATTCAAATGCATGCCTCAAGTCATGGGGCCCCCAAATGCATGTCGCATATCATGGGGGTCCCACATGCATGCCGCATATCATGGGGGTCCCACATGCATGCCGCATGTCATGGGGCCCCCGAATGCATGCCGCATGTCACATTGGCCACAAATGCATGATGCATGTCATGAGGGCCCCACGTGCATACCGCATGTCATAGGGGCCCCACGTACATGGCACATGTCATCGGTGCCCCACATGCATGCTGCATGTCATGGGGGCCCCAAATGCATGCCGCATGTAATGGGGGCCCCACGTGCATGCAGCATGTCATGGGGGCCCCAAATGCATGCAGCATGTCATTGGGGCTCCACGTGCATGCCGCATGTAACGGGGCCCCCAAATGCATGCCGCATGTAATGGGGGCCCCATGTGCATGCCACATGTAATGGGGGCCCCAAAAGCATGCGGCATGTCATAGGGGCCCCACGTGCATGCCGCATGTCTTGGGCACCCCAAATGCATGCAGCATGTCATAGGGGCCCCACGTGCATACCACATGTCATGGGGGCCCCAAATGCATGCCGCATGTACTGGGGGCCCCACGTGCATGCCGCATTTCATGGGGGACCCAAATGCATGCAGCATGTCATGGGGGCCCCACGTGCATGCCACAAGTCATGGGGGCCCACATGCATGCCGCATGTCATGGGGGCCCCACTTGCATGCAGCATGTAATGGGGATCCAAATGCATGACGCATGTCATGGGGGTCCCACGTGCATGCCGCATGTCATGGGGGCCCCACATGCATGCCGCATGTCATGGGGGAACCACTTGCATGCAGCATGTAATGGGGGATCCAAATGCATGACGCATGTCATGGGGGTCCCACATGCATACCACATGTCATGGGGGAACCAAATGCATGCCGCATGTCCTGGGGGCCCCACATGCATGACACATTTCATGGGGGACCCAAATGCATGCCGCATGTCATGGGGTCCCCAAATGCATGCTGCATGTCATGAGGGCCCCACGTGCATGCTGCATGTCATGGGGGCCCCAAATGCATGCCGCATGTCATGGGGGACCCACGTGCATGTCGCATGTCATGGGGGCCCAAAATGCATGCCGCATGTCATGAGGGCGCCGCATGCATGCCGCATGTCTTGGGGCCCACAAATGCATGCCGCATGTCATGGGTGCCCCACATGCATGCCGCATGTCATTGGGGCCCCAAATACATGCCGCATGTAATGGGGGCCCCGCGTGCATGCCGCATGTCACGGGGGCCCCAAATGCATGCCGCATGTAATGGGGGCCCCACTTGCATGCCGCATGTCATGGGGGCCCCAAATGCATGCAGCATGTCATTGGGGCCCTCAAATTCATGCCGCATGTCATAGGGGCCCCACGTGCATGGCACATGTCATGGGGGCCCCACATTCATACCGCATGTCATGGAGGCCCCAAATGCATGCCGCATGTAATGAGAGCCCCCATGCATGCCACATGTCATGGGGGCCCCAAATGAATGTCGCATGTCAAGGGGGCCCCACGTGCATGCCGCATGTCATGGGGGCCATAAATGCATGCGGCATGTCATAGGGGCCCCACGTGCATACCACATGTCATGGGGGCCCCAAATGCATGCCGCATGTACTGGGGGCCCCACGTGCATGCTGCATGTCATGGGGCCCCAAATGCATGCCGCATGTCATGGGGCCCCCCAAATGCATGCAGCATGTCTTGGGGCCCACAAATGCATGCCACATGTCATAGGGGTACCACATGCATGGCGCATTTCATGGGGGTCCCACATGCATGCACATGTCATGGGGGCCCCAAATGCGTGCCGCATATCATGGGGGCCCCAAATGCATGCCGCATGTCATAGGGGCCCCACATGCATGGCGCATGTCATGGGGGCCCCACATTCATACCGCATGTCATGGAGGCCCCAAATGCATGCCGCATGTAATGGGAGCCCCGATGCATGCCACATGTCATGGGGGCCCCAAATGAATGTCGCATGTCAAGGGGGCCCCAAATGCATGCCGCATGTACAGGGAGCCCCACGTGCATGCCGCATTTCATGGGGGACCCAAATGCATGCCACATGTCATGGGGGCCATAAATGCATGCGGCATGTCATATGGGCCCCACGTGCATACCACATGTCATGGGGGCCCCAAATGCATGCCGCATGTACTGGGTGGGCCCACGTGCATGCTGCATGTAATGGGGCCCCAAATGCATGCCGCATGTCATGGAAGCCCCACGTGCATGCCGCATGTCATGGGGCCCCCCAAATGCATGCAGCATGTCTTGGTGCCCTCAAATGCATGCCACATGTCATAGGGGTCCCACATGCATGCCGCATGGCATGGGGGCCCCAAGTGTGTGCCCCATATCATGGGGCCCCCAAATGCATGCAGCATGTCATGGGGGCCCAACGTGCATGCCGCATGTATTGGGGGCCCCAAATGCATGCCGCATGTCATGGGGAACCACCTGCATGCCGAATGTCATGGGGGACTCACGTGCATTCCGCATGTCATGTGGGCCCCACGTGCATGCTGCATGTCATTGTGGCCCCACGTGCATGCCGCATGTACTGGGGCCCCAAATGCATGCCGCATGTCATGGGGCCCCCCAAATGCATGCAGCATGTCTTGGGGCCCACAAATGCATGCCGCATGTCATAGGGGTACCACATGCATGGCGCATTTCATGTGGGTCCCACATGCATGCGCATGTCATGGGGGCCCAAATGCGTGCCGCATATCATGGGGGCCCCAAATGCATGCCGCATGTCATAGTGGCCCCACATGCATGGCGCATGTCATGGGGGCCCCACATTCATACCGCATGTCATGGAGGCCCCAAATGCATGCCGCATGTAATGGGAGCCCCCATGCATGCCACATGTCATGGGGGCCCCAAATGAATGTCGCATGTCAAGGGGGCCCCAAATGCATGCCGCATGTCATGGGGCCCCCAAATGCATGCAGCATGTTTTGGGGCCCACAAATGCATGCCGCAAGTCATGGGGGAACCACCTGCATGCCGCATGTAATGGGGGATTCAAATGCATGCCGCATGTCATGGGGGTCACACATGCATGCTGCATGTCATGGGGGCCCCAAATGCATGCCGCATATCATGGGGGCCCCGCAGGCTTTCCGCATGTCATGGGGGCCTCACGTGCATGCCGCATGTCATGGGGGCCACACGTGCATGCCGCATGTATTGGGGACCCCCAACTTGCATGCCGCATGTCTCAGGTACCCCAAATGCATGCAGCATGTTATGCAGGCCCCAAATGCATGCCGCATGTCATGGGGGCCCAAATGCATGACGCATGTCATGGGGGCCTCACGTGCATGCTGCATGTATTGGGGGCCCCAACTTGCATGCCGCATGTCTCAGGTACCCCAAATGCATGCAGCATGTTATGCAGGCCCCAAATGCATGCCGCATGTCATGGGGGCCCAAATGCATGACGCATGTCATGGGGGCCTCACGTGCATGCCGCATGTATTGGAGGCCCTAACTTGCATGCCGCATGTCTCAGGTACCCCAAATGCATGCAGCATGTTATGCAGGCCCAAAATGCATGCCGCATGTCATGGGGGCCCAAATGCATGACGCATGTCATTGGGGCCCCACGTGCTTGCCGCTTGTCATGGGGGCCCCACGTGCATGCCTCATGTTACGGGGGCCACGAATGCATGCCGCATGTCATAGGGGCCCCACGTGCATACCACATGTCATGGGGGCCCCACATGCATGCCACATGTCATGGGGGCCCCAAATGAATGTCGCATGTCAAGGGGGCCCCACGTGCATGACGCATGTCATGGGGACCCACATGCATGCCGCATGTCTTGGGGCCCACAAATGCATGCCGCATGTCATAGGGGCCCCACATGCATGGCGCATTTCATGGGGGCCCTACATGCATGCCGCATGTCATGGGGGCCCCAAATGCATGCCTCAAGTCATGGGGCCCCAAATGCATGCAGCATGTCATAGGGGCCCCACATGCATGGTGCATGTCATGGGGGCCCCACATGCATGCCTCAAGTCACGGGGGCCCCAAATGCATGCCACATATCATGGGGGCACCACATGCATGCCGCATATATTGGGGGCCTCAATTGCATGCCGCATGTCATGAGGGCCCCGCATGCATGCCGCATGTCATTGGGGCCCCGTAGGCATTCCGCATGTCATGGGGGCCTCACGTGCATTCCGCATGTCATGGGGGTCCCACGTGCATGCTTCATGTCATTGGGGCCCCACGTGCTTGCCGCTTGTCATGGGGGCCCCACGTGCATGCCTCATGTTACGGGGCCACGAATGCATGCCACATGTCATAGGGGCCCCACGTGCATACCACATGTCATGGGGGCCACAAATGCATGCCGCATGTCATGGGGGCCCCACATGCATGCCACATGTCATGGGGGCCCCAAATGAATGTCGCATGTCAAGGGGGCCCCACGTGCATGACGCATGTCATGGGGACCCACATGCATGCCGCATGTCATGGAGGCCCCCATGACATGCGGCATGCATTTGGGGGCCCCACATGCATGCAGCATGTCATGGGGGGCCAAATGCTTGCCACATGTCATGAGGGCCATAAATGCATGCCGCATGTCATGGGGGCCCCAAATGAATGTCGCATGTCAAGGGGGCCCCACGTGCATGCCGCATGTCATGTGGGCCCCAAATGCATGCCGCATGTCATGGGGGCCCCAAATAAATGCCGCATGTCATGGGGCCCCCCAAATGCATGCAGCATGTCTTGGGGCCCACAAACGCATGCCGCATGTCATAGGGGTCCCACATGCATGGCGCATTTCATGGGGGTCCCACATGCATGGCGCATTTCATGGGGGCCCCAAATGCATGCCGCATGTCATAGGGGCCCCACATGCATGGCGCATGTCATGGGGGCCCCACATTCATACCGCATGTCATGGAGGCCCCAAATGCATGCCGCATGTAATGGGAGCCCCCATGCATGCCACATGTCATGGGGGCCCCAAATGAATGTCGCATGTCAAGGGGGCCCCACGCGCATGCCGCATGTCATGGGGGCCCCAAATGCATGCCGCATGTACAGGGGCCGCCAAATGCATGCAGCATGTCTTGGGGCCCACAAATGCATGCCGCATGTCATAGGGGTCCCACATGCATGGCGCATTTCATGGGGGTCCCAAATGCATGCGCATGTCATGGGGCCCCAAATGCATGCCGCATATCATGGGGGCCCCAAATGCATGCAGCATGTCATGGGGGCCCCACGTGCATGCCACATGTAATTGGGCCCCCCAAATGCATGCCGCATGTCATAGGGGCCCCACATGCATGGAGCATGTCAATGGGGCCCCACATGCATGCCGCATGTCATGGGGGCCCCACGTGCATACTGCATGTCATGGGGGCCCCAAATGCATGCTGCATGTCATGGGGGCCCCAAATGCATGCCGCATGTCATGGGGGCCCCACATGCATGCCGCATGTCATGGGGGCCCCGCAGGCATTCCGCATGTCATGGGGGCCCCAAATGCATGCCGCATTTCATGGGGGCCCCACGTGCATGCCGCATGTCATGGGGCCCCCCAAATGCATGCAGCATGTCTTGGTGCCCTCAAATGCATGCCGCATGTCATAGGGGTCCCACCTGCATGCCGCATGTCATGGGGGAACCACCTGCATGCCGCATGTAATGGGGGATTCAAATGCATGCCGCATGTCATGGGGGTCCCACATGCATGCCTCATGTCATGGGGGCCCCAAATGCATGCCGCATATCATGGGGGCCCCGCAGGCATTCCGCATGTCATGGGGGCCTCACGTGCATGCCGCATGTCATGGGGGCCTCACATGCATGCCGCATGTAATGGGGGATTCAAATGCATGCCGCATGTCATGGGGGTCCCACATGCATGCCACATGTCATTGGGGCCCCACAGGCATTCCGCATGTCATGGGGGACTCACGTGCATTCCGCATGTCATGTGGGCCCCACGTGCATGCTGCATGTCATTGTGGCACCACGTGCATGCCGCATGTCACGGGGCCCCCGCAGGCATTCCACATGTCATGGGGGCCCCAAATAAATGCCGCATTTCATGGGGGCACACATGCATGCCGCATGTCACGGGGTCCCCGCAGGCATTCCACATGTCATGGGGGCCCCAAATAAATGCCGCATTTCATGGGGACCCCATGTGCATGCCACATGTCTTGGGGCCCACAAATGCATGCCGCATGTCATAGGGGCCCCACATGCATGGCGCATTTCATGGGGGCCCCAAATGCGTGCCGCATATCATGGGGGCCTCAAATGCATGCGGCATGTCATGGGGGCCCCACGTGAATGCCACATGTCATTTGGGGCCCACATGCATGCCGGATGTCATGGGGGCCCCACTTGCATGCAGCATGTAATGGGGATCCAAATGCATGACGCATGTCATGGGGGTCCCACGTGCATGCCGCATGTCATGGGGGCCCCACATGCATGCCGCATGTCATGGGGGCACCACTTGCATGCAGCATGTAATGGGGGATCCAAATGCATGACGCATGTCATGGGGGTCCCACATGCATACCACATGTCATGGGGGAACCAAATGCATGCCGCATGTCCTGGGGGCCCCACATGCATGACACATTTCATGGGGGACCCAAATGAATGCTGCATGTCACGGGGTCCCCAAATGCATGCCGCATGTCATGAGGGCCCCACGTGCATGCTGCATGTCAAGGGGGCCCCAAATGCATGCCGCATATCATGGGGGCCCCGCAGGCATTCCGCATGTCATGGGGGCCTCACGTGCATGCCGCATGTCATGGGGGCCTCACGTGCATGCCGCATGTATTGGGGGCCCCCAACTTGCATGCCGCATGTCTCAGGTACCCCAAATGCATGCAGCATGTTATGCAGGCCCCAAATGCATGCCGCATGTCATGGGGGCCCAAATGCATGACGCATGTCATGGGGGCCTCACGTGCATGCCGCATGTATTGGGGGCCCCAACTTGCATGCCGCATGTCTCAGGTACCCCAAATGCATGCAGCATGTTATGCAGGCCCCAAATGCATGCCGCATGTCATGGGGGCCCAAATGCATGACACATGTCATGGGGGCCTCACGTGCATGCCGCATGTATTGGAGGCCCTAACTTGCATGCCGCATATCTCAGGTACCCCAAATGCATGCAGCATGTTATGCAGGCCCAAAATGCATGCCGCATGTCATGGGGGCCCAAATGCATGACGCATGTCATTGGGGCCCCACGTGCTTGCCGCTTGTCATGGGGGCCCCACGTGCATGCCTCATGTTACGGGGGCCACAAATGCATGCCGCATGTCATAGGGGCCCCACGTGCATACCACATGTCATGGGGGCCCCACATGCATGCCACATGTAATGGGGGATTCAAATGCATGCCGCATGTCATGGGGGTCCCACATGCATGCCTCATGTCATGGGGGCCCCAAATGCATGCCGCATATCATGGGGGCCCCGCAGGCATTCCGCATGTCATGGGGGCCTCACGTGCATGCCGCATGTCATGGGGGCCTCACATGCATGCCGCATGTAATGGGGGATTCAAATGCATGCCGCATGTCATGGGGGTCCCACATGCATGCCACATGTCATTGGGGCCCCACAGGCATTCCGCATGTCATGGGGGACTCACGTGCATTCCGCATGTCATGTGGGCCCCACGTGCATGCTGCATGTCATTGTGGCACCACGTGCATGCCGCATGTCACGGGGCCCCCGCAGGCATTCCACATGTCATGGGGGCCCCAAATAAATGCCGCATTTCATGGGGGCACACATGCATGCCGCATGTCACGGGGTCCCCGCAGGCATTCCACATGTCATGGGGGCCCCAAATAAATGCCGCATTTCATGGGGACCCCATGTGCATGCCACATGTCTTGGGGCCCACAAATGCATGCCGCATGTCATAGGGGCCCCACATGCATGGCGCATTTCATGGGGGCCCCAAATGCGTGCCGCATATCATGGGGGCCTCAAATGCATGCGGCATGTCATGGGGGCCCCACGTGAATGCCACATGTCATTTGGGGCCCACATGCATGCCGGATGTCATGGGGGCCCCACTTGCATGCAGCATGTAATGGGGATCCAAATGCATGACGCATGTCATGGGGGTCCCACGTGCATGCCGCATGTCATGGGGGCCCCACATGCATGCCGCATGTCATGGGGGCACCACTTGCATGCAGCATGTAATGGGGGATCCAAATGCATGACGCATGTCATGGGGGTCCCACATGCATACCACATGTCATGGGGGAACCAAATGCATGCCGCATGTCCTGGGGGCCCCACATGCATGACACATTTCATGGGGGACCCAAATGAATGCTGCATGTCACGGGGTCCCCAAATGCATGCCGCATGTCATGAGGGCCCCACGTGCATGCTGCATGTCAAGGGGGCCCCAAATGCATGCCGCATATCATGGGGGCCCCGCAGGCATTCCGCATGTCATGGGGGCCTCACGTGCATGCCGCATGTCATGGGGGCCTCACGTGCATGCCGCATGTATTGGGGGCCCCCAACTTGCATGCCGCATGTCTCAGGTACCCCAAATGCATGCAGCATGTTATGCAGGCCCCAAATGCATGCCGCATGTCATGGGGGCCCAAATGCATGACGCATGTCATGGGGGCCTCACGTGCATGCCGCATGTATTGGGGGCCCCAACTTGCATGCCGCATGTCTCAGGTACCCCAAATGCATGCAGCATGTTATGCAGGCCCCAAATGCATGCCGCATGTCATGGGGGCCCAAATGCATGACACATGTCATGGGGGCCTCACGTGCATGCCGCATGTATTGGAGGCCCTAACTTGCATGCCGCATATCTCAGGTACCCCAAATGCATGCAGCATGTTATGCAGGCCCAAAATGCATGCCGCATGTCATGGGGGCCCAAATGCATGACGCATGTCATTGGGGCCCCACGTGCTTGCCGCTTGTCATGGGGGCCCCACGTGCATGCCTCATGTTACGGGGGCCACAAATGCATGCCGCATGTCATAGGGGCCCCACGTGCATACCACATGTCATGGGGGCCCCACATGCATGCCACATGTCATGGGGGCCCCAAATGAATGTCGCATGTCAAGGGGGCCCCACGTGCATGACGCATGTCATGGGGACCCACATGCATGCCGCATGTCTTGGGGCCCACAAATGCATGCCGCATGTCATAGGGGCCCCACATGCATGGCGCATTTCATGGGGGCCCTACATGCATGCCGCATGTCATGGGGGCCCCAAATGCATGCCTCAAGTCATGGGGCCCCAAATGCATGCAGCATGTCATAGGGGCCCCACATGCATGGTGCATGTCATGGGGGCCCCACATGCATGCCTCAAGTCACGGGGGCCCCAAATGCATGCCACATATCATGGGGTCACCACATGCATGCCGCATATATTGGGGGCCTCAATTGCATGCCGCATGTCATGAGGGCCCCGCATGCATGCCGCATGTCATTGGGGCCCCGTAGGCATTCCGCATGTCATGGGGGCCTCACGTGCATTCCGCATGTCATGGGGGTCCCACGTGCATGCTTCATGTCATTGGGGCCCCACGTGCTTGCCGCTTGTCATGGGGGCCCCACGTGCATGCCTCATGTTACGGGGCCACGAATGCATGCCACATGTCATAGGGGCCCCACGTGCATACCACATGTCATGGGGGCCACAAATGCATGCCGCATGTCATGGGGGCCCCACATGCATGCCACATGTCATGGGGGCCCCAAATGAATGTCGCATGTCAAGGGGGCCCCACGTGCATGACGCATGTCATGGGGACCCACATGCATGCCGCATGTCATGGAGGCCCCCATGACATGCGGCATGCATTTGGGGGCCCCACATGCATGCCGCATGTCATGGGGGGCCAAATGCTTGCCACATGTCATGAGGGCCATAAATGCATGCCGCATGTCATGGGAGCCCCACATGCATGCCACATGTCATGGGGGCCCCAAATGAATGTCGCATGTCAAGGGGGCCCCACGTGCATGCCGCATGTCATGTGGGCCCCAAATGCATGCCGCATGTCATGGGGGCCCCAAATAAATGCCGCATGTCATGGGGCCCCCCAAATGCATGCAGCATGTCTTGGGGCCCACAAATGCATGCCGCATGTCATAGGGGTCCCACATGCATGGCGCATTTCATGGGGGTCCCACATGCATGGCGCATTTCATGGGGCCCCAAATGAATGTCGCATGTCAAGGGGGCCCCACGCGCATGCCGCATGTCATGGGGGCCCCAAATGCATGCCGCATGTACAGGGGCCGCCAAATGCATGCAGCATGTCTTGGGGCCCACAAATGCATGCCGCATGTCATAGGGGTCCCACATGCATGGCGCATTTCATGGGGGTCCCAAATGCATGCGCATGTCATGGGGCCCCAAATGCATGCCGCATATCATGGGGGCCCCAAATGCATGCAGCATGTCATGGGGGCCCCACGTGCATGCCACATGTAATTGGGCCCCCCAAATGCATGCCGCATGTCATAGGGGCCCCAATTTCATGGGGGCACACATGCATGCCGCATGTCACGGGGTCCCCGCAGGCATTCCACATGTCATGGGGGCCCAAAATAAATGCCGCATTTCATGGGGACCCCATGTGCATGCCACATGTCTTGGGGCCCACAAATGCATGCCGCATGTCATAGGGGCCCCACATGCATGGCGCATTTCATGGGGGCCCCAAATGCGTGCCACATATCATGGGGGCCTCACATGCATGCGGCATGTCATGGGGGCCCCACGTGAATGCCACATGTCATTTGGGGCCCACATGCATGCCGGATGTCATGGGGGCCCCACTTGCATGCAGCATGTAATGGGGATCCAAATGCATGACGCATGTCATGGGGGTCCCACGTGCATGCCGCATGTCATGGGGGCCCCACATGCATGCCGCATGTCATGGGGGCACCACTTGCATGCAGCATGTAATGGGGGATCCAAATGCATGACGCATGTCATGGGGGTCCCACATGCATACCACATGTCATGGGGGAACCAAATGCATGCCGCATGTCCTGGGGGCCCTACATGCATGACACATTTCATGGGGGACCCAAATGAATGCTGCATGTCACGGGGTCCCCAAATGCATGCCGCATGTCATGAGGGCCCCACGTGCATGCTGCATGTCAAGGGGGCCCCAAATGCATGCCGCATGTCATGGGGGCCCCACTTGCATGCCGCATGTCATGGGGGCCCCACGTGCATGTCGCATGTCATGGGGCCCAAAATGCATGCTGCATGTCATGAGGGCGCCGCATGCATGCCGCATGTCATGGGGCCCAAAAGCTTGCCGCATGTCATGGGTGCCATAAATGCATGCCGCATGTCATGGGAGCCCCACATGAATGTCGCATGTCAAGGGGGCCCAACGTGCATGCCGCATGTATTGGGGGCCCCAAATTCATGCCGCTTATCATGAGGGCCCTGCATGCATGCCGCATGTCATGGGTGCCCCGCAGGCATTCCGCATGTCATGGGGGGCCCAAATGCATGCTGCATGTCATGGGGGCCCCACATGCATGCCGCATGTAATGGGGGATTCAAATGCATGCCGCATGTCATGGGGGTCACACATGCATGCCGCATGTCATGGGGGCCCCAAATGCATGCCTCAAGTCATGGGGGCCCCAAATGCATGCCGCATGTCATGGGGTCCCCACATGCATGCCGCATGTCATGGGGGCTCAAATGCTTGCCGCATGTCATGGGGGCGATAAATGCATGCCGCATGTCATGTGAGCCCAACAAGCATGCCGCATGTATTGGGGGCCCCAAATTCATGCAGCATCTCATAGGGGCCCCACATGCATGGTGCATTTCATGGGGGCCCCACTTGCATGCAGCATGTAATGGGGGATCCAAATGCATGCTGCACGTCATGGGGGCCCCACATGCATGCCGCATGTCATGGGGGCCCCCGCAGGCATTCCACATGCCATGGGGGCCCCAAATAAATGCAGCATTTAAAGGGGGCCCCACGTGCATGCTGCATGTCATGGGGCCCCAAAAATGGATGCCGAATGTCATAGGGGCCCCACATGCATGCCGCATATCTTGGGGCCCACAAATGCATGCCGCATGTCATGGGTGCCCCACATGCATGCCGCATGTCATTGGGGTCCCAAATGCATGCCGCATGTAATGGGGGCCCCACGTGCATGCCGCATGTCTTGGGCACCCCAAATGCATGCCGCATGTCATGGGGGCCCCAAATGCATGTTGCATGTCATGGGGGTCCCACGTGCATGCCGAATGTTATGGGGCCCCCAAGTGCATGCAGCATGTCTTGGGGCCCACAAATGCATGCCGCATGTCATAGGGGCCCCACATGCATGGCGCATTTCATGGGGGTCCCACATGCATGCGCATGTCATGGGGGCACCACATGCATGCCGCATGTCATGGGGCCCAAAAGCTTGCCGCATGTCATGGGGGCCATAAATGCATGCCGCCTGTCATGGGAGCCCCACATGAATGTCGCATGTCAAGGGGGCCCAACGTGCATGCCGCATGTATTGGGGGCCCCAAATTCATGCCGCATGTCATGAGGGCCCTGCATGCATGCCGCATGTCATGGGGGCCCCGCAGGCATTCCGCATGTCATGGGGGCCCAAATGCATGCCGCATGTCATGGGGGCCCCACGTGCATGCCGCATGTAATGGGGGATTCAAATGCATGCCTCAAGTCATGGGGGCCCCAAATGCATGCCGCATATCATGGGGGTCCCACATGCATGCCGCATATCATGGGGGTCCCACATGCATTCCGCATGTCATGGGGGCCCCGAATGCATGCCGCATGTCACATTGGCACCAAATGCATGATGCATGTCATGAGGGCCCCACGTGCATACCGCATGTCATAGGGGCCCCACGTACATGGCACATGTCATCGGTGCCCCACATGCATGCCGCATGTCATTGGGGCCCCAAATGCATGCCGCATGTAATGTGGGCCCCACGTGCATGCTGCATGTCATGGGGGCCCCAAATGCATGCCGCATGTAATGGGGGCCCCACGTGCATGCAGCATGTCATGGGGGCCCCACATGCATGCCTCATGTCATGGGGGCCCCAAATGCATGCCGCATATCATGGGGGCCCCGCAGGCATTCCGCATGTCATGGGGGCCTCACGTGCATGCCGCATGTCATGGGGGCCTCACATGCATGCCGCATGTAATGGGGGATTCAAATGCATGCCGCATGTCATGGGGGTCCCACATGCATGCCACATGTCATTGGGGCCCCACAGGCATTCCGCATGTCATGGGGGACTCACGTGCATTCCGCATGTCATGTGGGCCCCACGTGCATGCTGCATGTCATTGTGGCACCACGTGCATGCCGCATGTCACGGGGGCCCCGCAGGCATTCCACATGTCATGGGGGCCCCAAATAAATGCCGCATTTCATGGGGGCACACATGCATGCCGCATGTCACGGGGTCCCCGCAGGCATTCCACATGTCATGGGGGCCCCAAATAAATGCCGCATTTCATGGGGACCCCATGTGCATGCCACATGTCTTGGGGCCCACAAATGCATGCCGCATGTCATAGGGGCCCCACATGCATGGCGCATTTCATGGGGGCCCCAAATGCGTGCCGCATATCATGGGGGCCTCAAATGCATGCGGCATGTCATGGGGGCCCCACGTGAATGCCACATGTCATTTGGGGCCCACATGCATGCCGGATGTCATGGGGGCCCCACTTGCATGCAGCATGTAATGGGGATCCAAATGCATGACGCATGTCATGGGGGTCCCACGTGCATGCCGCATGTCATGGGGGCCCCACATGCATGCCGCATGTCATGGGGGCACCACTTGCATGCAGCATGTAATGGGGGATCCAAATGCATGACGCATGTCATGGGGGTCCCACATGCATACCACATGTCATGGGGGAACCAAATGCATGCCGCATGTCCTGGGGGCCCCACATGCATGACACATTTCATGGGGGACCCAAATGAATGCTGCATGTCACGGGGTCCCCAAATGCATGCCGCATGTCATGAGGGCCCAACGTGCATGCTGCATGTCAAGGGGGCCCCAAATGCATGCCGCATATCATGGGGGCCCCGCAGGCATTCCGCATGTCATGGGGGCCTCACGTGCATGCCGCATGTCATGGGGGCCTCACGTGCATGCCGCATGTATTGGGGGCCCCCAACTTGCATGCCGCATGTCTCAGGTACCCCAAATGCATGCAGCATGTTATGCAGGCCCCAAATGCATGCCGCATGTCATGGGGGCCCAAATGCATGACGCATGTCATGGGGGCCTCACGTGCATGCCGCATGTATTGGGGGCCCCAACTTGCATGCCGCATGTCTCAGGTACCCCAAATGCATGCAGCATGTTATGCAGGCCCCAAATGCATGCCGCATGTCATGGGGGCCCAAATGCATGACACATGTCATGGGGGCCTCACGTGCATGCCGCATGTATTGGAGGCCCTAACTTGCATGCCGCATGTCTCAGGTACCCCAAATGCATGCAGCATGTTATGCAGGCCCAAAATGCATGCCGCATGTCATGGGGGCCCAAATGCATGACGCATGTCATTGGGGCCCCACGTGCTTGCCGCTTGTCATGGGGGCCCCACGTGCATGCCTCATGTTACGGGGGCCACAAATGCATGCCGCATGTCATAGGGGCCCCACGTGCATACCACATGTCATGGGGGCCCCACATGCATGCCACATGTCATGGGGGCCCCAAATGAATGTCGCATGTCAAGGGGGCCCCACGTGCATGACGCATGTCATGGGGACCCACATGCATGCCGCATGTCTTGGGGCCCACAAATGCATGCCGCATGTCATAGGGGCCCCACATGCATGGCGCATTTCATGGGGCCCCTACATGCATGCCGCATGTCATGGGGGCCCCAAATGCATGCCTCAAGTCATGGGGCCCCAAATGCATGCAGCATGTCATAGGGGCCCCACATGCATGGTGCATGTCATGGGGGCCCCACATGCATGCCTCAAGTCACGGGGGCCCCAAATGCATGCCACATATCATGGGGGCACCACATGCATGCCGCATATATTGGGGGCCTCAATTGCATGCCGCATGTCATGAGGGCCCCGCATGCATGCCGCATGTCATTGGGGCCCCGTAGGCATTCCGCATGTCATGGGGGCCTCACGTGCATTCCGCATGTCATGGGGGTCCCACGTGCATGCTTCATGTCATTGGGGCCCCACGTGCTTGCCGCTTGTCATGGGGGCCCCACGTGCATGCCTCATGTTACGGGGCCACGAATGCATGCCACATGTCATAGGGGCCCCACGTGCATACCACATGTCATGGGGGCCACAAATGCATGCCGCATGTCATGGGGGCCCCACATGCATGCCACATGTCATGGGGGCCCCAAATGAATGTCGCATGTCAAGGGGGCCCCACGTGCATGACGCATGTCATGGGGACCCACATGCATGCCGCATGTCATGGAGGCCCCCATGACATGCGGCATGCATTTGGGGGCCCCACATGCATGCCGCATGTCATGGGGGGCCAAATGCTTGCCACATGTCATGAGGGCCATAAATGCATGCCGCATGTCATGGGAGCCCCACATGCATGCCACATGTCATGGGGGCCCCAAATGAATGTCGCATGTCAAGGGGGCCCCACGTGCATGCCGCATGTCATGTGGGCCCCAAATGCATGCCGCATGTCATGGGGGCCCCAAATAAATGCCGCATGTCATGGGGCCCCCCAAATGCATGCAGCATGTCTTGGGGCCCACAAATGCATGCCGCATGTCATAGGGGTCCCACATGCATGGCGCATTTCATGGGGGTCCCACATGCATGGCGCATTTCATGGGGGCCCCAAATGAATGTCGCATGTCAAGGGGGCCCCACGCGCATGCCGCATGTCATGGGGGCCCCAAATGCATGCCGCATGTACAGGGGCCGCCAAATGCATGCAGCATGTCTTGGGGCCCACAAATGCATGCCGCATGTCATAGGGGTCCCACATGCATGGCGCATTTCATGGGGGTCCCAAATGCATGCGCATGTCATGGGGCCCCAAATGCATGCCGCATATCATGGGGGCCCCAAATGCATGCAGCATGTCATGGGGGCCCCACGTGCATGCCACATGTAATTGGGCCCCCCAAATGCATGCCGCATGTCATAGGGGCCCCACATGCATGGAGCATGTCAATGGGGCCCCACATGCATGCCACATGTCATTGGGGCCCCACAGGCATTCCGCATGTCATGGGGGACTCACGTGCATTCCGCATGTCATGTGGGCCCCACGTGCATGCTGCATATCATTGTGGCACCACGTGCATGCCGCATGTCACGGGGGCCCCGCAGGCATTCCACATGTCATGGGGGCCCCAAATAAATGCCGCATTTCATGGGGGCACACATGCATGCCGCATGTCACGGGGTCCCCGCAGGCATTCCACATGTCATGGGGGCCCCAAATAAATGCCGCATTTCATGGGGACCCCATGTGCATGCCACATGTCTTGGGGCCCACAAATGCATGCCGCATGTCATAGGGGCCCCACATGCATGGCGCATTTCATGGGGGCCCCAAATGCGTGCCGCATATCATGGGGGCCTCAAATGCATGCGGCATGTCATGGGGGCCCCACGTGAATGCCACATGTCATTTGGGGCCCACATGCATGCTGGATGTCATGGGGGCCCCACTTGCATGCAGCATGTAATGGGGATCCAAATGCATGACGCATGTCATGGGGGTCCCACGTGCATGCCGCATGTCATGGGGGCCCCACATGCATGCCGCATGTCATGGGGGCAACACTTGCATGCAGCATGTAATGGGGGATCCAAATGCATGACGCATGTCATGGGGGTCCCACATGCATACCACATGTCATGGGGGAACCAAATGCATGCCGCATGTCCTGGGGGCCCCACATGCATGACACATTTCATGGGGGACCCAAATGAATGCTGCATGTCACGGGGTCCCCAAATGCATGCCGCATGTCATGAGGGCCCCACGTGCATGCTGCATGTCAAGGGGGCCCCAAATGCATGCCGCATGTCATGGGGGCCCCACGTGCATGTCGCATGTCATGGGGCCCAAAATGCATGCTGCATGTCATGAGGGCGCCGCATGCATGCCGCATGCCATGGGGCCCAAAAGCTTGCCGCATGTCATGGGTGCCATAAATGCATGCCGCATGTCATGGGAGCCCCACATGAATGTCGCATGTCAAGGGGGCCCAACGTGCATGCCGCATGTATTGGGGGCCCCAAATTCATGCCGCTTATCATGAGGGCCCTGCATGCATGCCGCATGTCATGGGTGCCCCGCAGGCATTCCGCATGTCATGGGGGGGCCCAAATGCATGCCGCATGTCATGGGGGCCCCACATGCATGCCGCATGTAATGGGGGATTCAAATGCATGCCGCATGTCATGGGGGTCCCACATGCATGTCGCATGTCATGGGGGCCCCAAATGCATGCCGCATGTCATGGGGTCCCCACATGCATACCGCATGTCATGGGGGCTCAAATGCTTGCCGCATGTCATGGGGGCGATAAATGCATGCCGCATGTCATGTGAGCCCAACAAGCATGCCGCATGTATTGGGGGCCCCAAATTCATGCAGCATGTCATAGGGGCCCCACATGCATGGTGCATTTCATGGGGGCCCCACTTGCATGCAGCATGTAATGGGGGATCCAAATGCATGCTGCACGTCATGGGGGCCCCACATGCATGCCGCATGTCATGGGGGCCCCCGCAGGCATTCCACATGCCATGGGGGCCCCAAATAAATGCAGCATTTAATGGGGGCCCCACGTGCATGCTGCATGTCATGGGGCCCCAAAAATGGATGCCGAATGTCATAGGGGCCCCACATGCATGCCGCATATCTTGGGGCCCACAAATGCATGCCGCATGTCATGGGTGCCCCACATGCATGCCGCATGTCATTGGGGTCCCAAATGCATGCCGCATGTAATGGGGGCCCCACGTGCATGCCGCATGTCTTGGGCACCCCAAATGCATGCCGCATGTCATGGGGGGCCCAAATGCATGTTGCATGTCATGGGGGTCCCACGTGCATGCCGAATGTTATGGGGCCCCCAAGTGCATGCAGCATGTCTTGGGGCCCACAAATGCATGCCGCATGTCATAGGGGCCCCACATGCATGGCGCATTTCATGGGGGCCCCACATGCATGCGCATGTCATGGGGGCACCACATGCATGCCGCATGTCATGGGGCCCAAAAGCTTGCCGCATGTCATGGGGGCCATAAATGCATGCCGCCTGTCATGGGAGCCCCACATGAATGTCGCATGTCAAGGGGGCCCAACGTGCATGCCGCATGTATTGGGGGCCCCAAATTCATGCCGCATGTCATGAGGGCCCTGCATGCATGCCGCATGTCATGGGGGCCCCGCAGGCATTCCGCATGTCATGGGGGCCCAAATGCATGCCGCATGTCATGGGGGCCCCACGTGCATGCCGCATGTAATGGGGCATTCAAATGCATGCCTCAAGTCATGGGGGCCCCAAATGCATGCCGCATATCATGGGGGTCCCACATGCATGCCGCATATCATGGGGGTCCCACATGCATTCCGCATGTCATGGGGGCCCCGAATGCATGCCGCATGTCACATTGGCACCAAATGCATGATGCATGTCATGAGGGCCCCACGTGCATACCGCATGTCATAGGGGCCCCACGTACATGGCACATGTCATCGGTGCCCCACATGCATGCCGCATGTCATTGGGGCCCCAAATGCATGCCGCATGTAATGTGGGCCCCACGTGCATGCTGCATGTCATGGGGGCCCCAAATGCATGCCGCATGTAATGGGGGCCCCACGTGCATGCAGCATGTCATGGGGGCCCCAAATGCATGCAGCATGTCATTGGGGCTCCACGTGCATGCCGCATGTAATGGGGCCCCCAAATGCATGCCGCATGTCATGGGGGCCCCATGTGCATGCCACATGTAATGGGGGCCCCAAAAGCATGTGGCATGTCATAGGGGCCCCACGTGCATGCCGCATGTCTTGGGCACCCCAAATGCATGCAGCATGTCATAGGGGCCCCACGTGCATACCACATGTCATGGGGGCCCAAATGCATGCCGCATGTACTGGGGGCCCCACGTGCATGCCGCATTTCATGGGGGACCCAAATGCATGCCGCATGTCATGGGGGCCCCAAATGCATGTTGCATGTCATGGGGGTCCCACGTGCATGCCGCATGTTATGGGGCCCCCAAGTGCATGCAGCATGTCTTGGGGCCCACAAATGCATGCCGCATGTCATAGGGGCCCCACATGCATGGCGCATTTCAGGGGGGCCCCACATGCATTCGCATGTCATGGGGGCACCACATGCATGCCGCATGTCATGGGGCCCAAAAGCTTGCCGCATGTCATGGGGGCCATAAATGCATTCCGCATGTCATGGGAGCCCCACATGAATGTCGCATGTCAAGGGGGCCCAAGTGCATGCCGCATGTATTGGGGGCCCCAAATTCATGCCGCATGTCTTGGGGGCCCTGCATGCATGCCGCATGTCATGGGGGCCCCGCAGGCATTCCGCATGTCATGGGGGCCCAAATGCATGCCGCATGTCATGGGGGCCCCACGTGCATGCCGCATGTAATGGGGGATTCAAATGCATGCCTCAAGTCATGGGGCCCCCAAATGCATGTCGCATATCATGGGGGTCCCACATGCATGCCGCATATCATGGGGGTCCCACATGCATGCCGCATGTCATGGGGCCCCCGAATGCATGCCGCATGTCACATTGGCCACAAATGCATGATGCATGTCATGAGGGCCCCACGTGCATACCGCATGTCATAGGGGCCCCACGTACATGGCACATGTCATCGGTGCCCCACATGCATGCTGCATGTCATGGGGGCCCCAAATGCATGCCGCATGTAATGGGGGCCCCACGTGCATGCAGCATGTCATGGGGGCCCCAAATGCATGCAGCATGTCATTGGGGCTCCACGTGCATGCCGCATGTAATGGGGCCCCCAAATGCATGCCGCATGTAATGGGTGCCCCATGTGCATGCCACATGTAATGGGGGCCCCAAAAGCATGCGGCATGTCATAGGGGCCCCACGTGCATGCCGCATGTCTTGGGCACCCCAAATGCATGCAGCATGTCATAGGGGCCCCACGTGCATACCACATGTCATGGGGGCCCCAAATGCATGCCGCATGTACTGGGGGCCCCACGTGCATGCCGCATTTCATGGGGGACCCAAATGCATGCAGCATGTCATGGGGGCCCCACGTGCATGCCACAAGTCATGGGGGCCCACATGCATGCCGCATGTCATGGGGGCCCCACTTGCATGCAGCATGTAATGGGGATCCAAATGCATGACGCATGTCATGGGGGTCCCACGTGCATGCCGCATGTCATGGGGGCCCCACATGCATGCCGCATGTCATGGGGGAACCACTTGCATGCAGCATGTAATGGGGGATCCAAATGCATGACGCATGTCATGGGGGTCCCACATGCATACCACATGTCATGGGGGAACCAAATGCATGCCGCATGTCCTGGGGGCCCCACATGCATGACACATTTCATGGGGGACCCAAATGCATGCCGCATGTCATGGGGTCCCCAAATGCATGCTGCATGTCATGAGGGCCCCACGTGCATGCTGCATGTCATGGGGGCCCCAAATGCATGCCGCATGTCATGGGGGACCCACGTGCATGTCGCATGTCATGGGGGCCCAAAATGCATGCCGCATGTCATGAGGGCGCCGCATGCATGCCGCATGTCTTGGGGCCCACAAATGCATGCCGCATGTCATGGGTGCCCCACATGCATGCCGCATGTCATTGGGGCCCCAAATACATGCCGCATGTAATGGGGGCCCCGCGTGCATGCCGCATGTCACGGGGGCCCCAAATGCATGCCGCATGTAATGGGGGCCCCACTTGCATGCCGCATGTCATGGGGGCCCCAAATGCATGCAGCATGTCATTGGGGCCCTCAAATTCATGCCGCATGTCATAGGGGCCCCACGTGCATGGCACATGTCATGGGGGCCCCACATTCATACCGCATGTCATGGAGGCCCCAAATGCATGCCGCATGTAATGAGAGCCCCCATGCATGCCACATGTCATGGGGGCCCCAAATGAATGTCGCATGTCAAGGGGGCCCCACGTGCATGCCGCATGTCATGGGGGCCATAAATGCATGCGGCATGTCATAGGGGCCCCACGTGCATACCACATGTCATGGGGGCCCCAAATGCATGCCGCATGTACTGGGGGCCCCACGTGCATGCTGCATGTCATGGGGCCCCAAATGAATGCCGCATGTCATGGGCCCCCCCAAATGCATGCAGCATGTCTTGGGGCCCACAAATGCATGCCGCATGTCATAGGGGTACCACATGCATGGCGCATTTCATGGGGGTCCCACATGCATGCGCATGTCATGGGGGCCCCAAATGCGTGCCGCATATCATGGGGGCCCCAAATGCATGCCGCATGTCATAGGGGCCCCACATGCATGGCGCATGTCATGGGGGCCCCACATTCATACCGCATGTCATGGAGGCCCCAAATGCATGCCGCATGTAATGGGAGCCCCCATGCATGCCACATGTCATGGGGGCCCCAAATGAATGTCGCATGTCAAGGGGGCCCCAAATGCATGCCGCATGTACAGGGAGCCCCACGTGCATGCCGCATTTCATGGGGGACCCAAATGCATGCCACATGTCATGGGGGCCATAAATGCATGCGGCATGTCATATGGGCCCCACGTGCATACCACATGTCATGGGGGCCCCAAATGCATGCCGCATGTACTGGGTGGGCCCACGTGCATGCTGCATGTAATGGGGCCCCAAATGCATGCCGCATGTCATGGAAGCCCCACGTGCATGCCGCATGTCATGGGGCCCCCCAAATGCATGCAGCATGTCTTGGTGCCCTCAAATGCATGCCACATGTCATATGGGTCCCACATGCATGCCGCATGGCATGGGGGCCCCAAGTGTGTGCCCCATATCATGGGGCCCCCAAATGCATGCAGCATGCCATGGGGGCCCAACGTGCATGCCGCATGTATTGGGGGCCCCAAATGCATGCCGCATGTCATGGGGAACCACCTGCATGCCGAATGTCATGGGGGACTCACGTGCATTCCGCATGTCATGTGGGCCCCACGTGCATGCTGCATGTCATTGTGGCCCCACGTGCATACCGCATGTACTGGGGCCCCAAATGCATGCCGCATGTCATGGGGCCCCCCAAATGCATGCAGCATGTCTTGGGGCCCACAAATGCATGCCGCATGTCATAGGGGTACCACATGCATGGCGCATTTCATGTGGGTCCCACATGCATGCGCATGTCATGGGGGCCCAAATGCGTGCCGCATATCATGGGGGCCCCAAATGCATGCCGCATGTCATAGTGGCCCCACATGCATGGCGCATGTCATGGGGGCCCCACATTCATACCGCATGTCATGGAGGCCCCAAATGCATGCCGCATGTAATGGGAGCCCCCATGCATGCCACATGTCATGGGGGCCCCAAATGAATGTCGCATGTCAAGGGGGCCCCAAATGCATGCCGCATGTCATGGGGCCCCCAAATGCATGCAGCATGTTTTGGGGCCCACAAATGCATGCCGCAAGTCATGGGGGAACCACCTGCATGCCGCATGTAATGGGGGATTCAAATGCATGCCGCATGTCATGGGGGTCACACATGCATGCTGCATGTCATGGGGGCCCCAAATGCATGCCGCATATCATGGGGGCCCCGCAGGCTTTCCGCATGTCATGGGGGCCTCACGTGCATGCCGCATGTCATGGGGGCCACACGTGCATGCCGCATGTATTGGGGACCCCCAACTTGCATGCCGCATGTCTCAGGTACCCCAAATGCATGCAGCATGTTATGCAGGCCCCAAATGCATGCCGCATGTCATGGGGGCCCAAATGCATGACGCATGTCATGGGGGCCTCACGTGCATGCTGCATGTATTGGGGGCCCCAACTTGCATGCCGCATGTCTCAGGTACCCCAAATGCATGCAGCATGTTATGCAGGCCCCAAATGCATGCCGCATGTCATGGGGGCCCAAATGCATGACGCATGTCATGGGGGCCTCACGTGCATGCCGCATGTATTGGAGGCCCTAACTTGCATGCCGCATGTCTCAGGTACCCCAAATGCATGCAGCATGTTATGCAGGCCCAAAATGCATGCCGCATGTCATGGGGGCCCAAATGCATGACGCATGTCATTGGGGCCCCACGTGCTTGCCGCTTGTCATGGGGGCCCCACGTGCATGCCTCATGTTACGGGGGCCACGAATGCATGCCGCATGTCATAGGGGCCCCACGTGCATACCACATGTCATGGGGGCCCCACATGCATGCCACATGTCATGGGGGCCCCAAATGAATGTCGCATGTCAAGGGGGCCCCACGTGCATGACGCATGTCATGGGGACCCACATGCATGCCGCATGTCTTGGGGCCCACAAATGCATGCCGCATGTCATAGGGGCCCCACATGCATGGCGCATTTCATGGGGGCCCTACATGCATGCCGCATGTCATGGGGGCCCCAAATGCATGCCTCAAGTCATGGGGCCCCAAATGCATGCAGCATGTCATAGGGGCCCCACATGCATGGTGCATGTCATGGGGGCCCCACATGCATGCCTCAAGTCACGGGGGCCCCAAATGCATGCCACATATCATGGGGGCACCACATGCATGCCGCATATATTGGGGGCCTCAATTGCATGCCGCATGTCATGAGGGCCCCGCATGCATGCCGCATGTCATTGGGGCCCCGTAGGCATTCCGCATGTCATGGGGGCCTCACGTGCATTCCGCATGTCATGGGGGTCCCACGTGCATGCTTCATGTCATTGGGGCCCCACGTGCTTGCCGCTTGTCATGGGGGCCCCACGTGCATGCCTCATGTTACGGGGCCACGAATGCATGCCACATGTCATAGGGGCCCCACGTGCATACCACATGTCATGGGGGCCACAAATGCATGCCGCATGTCATGGGGGCCCCACATGCATGCCACATGTCATGGGGGCCCCAAATGAATGTCGCATGTCAAGGGGGCCCCACGTGCATGACGCATGTCATGGGGACCCACATGCATGCCGCATGTCATGGAGGCCCCCATGACATGCGGCATGCATTTGGGGGCCCCACATGCATGCAGCATGTCATGGGGGGCCAAATGCTTGCCACATGTCATGAGGGCCATAAATGCATGCCGCATGTCATGGGGGCCCCAAATGAATGTCGCATGTCAAGGGGGCCCCACGTGCATGCCGCATGTCATGTGGGCCCCAAATGCATGCCGCATGTCATGGGGGCCCCAAATAAATGCCGCATGTCATGGGGCCCCCCAAATGCATGCAGCATGTCTTGGGGCCCACAAACGCATGCCGCATGTCATAGGGGTCCCACATGCATGGCGCATTTCATGGGGGTCCCACATGCATGGCGCATTTCATGGGGGCCCCAAATGCATGCCGCATGTCATAGGGGCCCCACATGCATGGCGCATGTCATGGGGGCCCCACATTCATACCGCATGTCATGGAGGCCCCAAATGCATGCCGCATGTAATGGGAGCCCCCATGCATGCCACATGTCATGGGGCCCCAAATGAATGTCGCATGTCAAGGGGGCCCCACGCGCATGCCGCATGTCATGGGGGCCCCAAATGCATGCCACATGTACAGGGGCCGCCAAATGCATGCAGCATGTCTTGGGGCCCACAAATGCATGCCGCATGTCATAGGGGTCCCACATGCATGGCGCATTTCATGGGGGTCCCAAATGCATGCGCATGTCATGGGGCCCCAAATGCATGCCGCATATCATGGGGGCCCCAAATGCATGCAGCATGTCATGGGGGCCCCACGTGCATGCCACATGTAATTGGGCCCCCCAAATGCATGCCGCATGTCATAGGGGCCCCACATGCATGGAGCATGTCAATGGGGCCCCACATGCATGCCGCATGTCATGGGGGCCCCACGTGCATACTGCATGTCATGGGGGCCCCAAATGCATGCTGCATGTCATGGGGGCCCCAAATGCATGCCGCATGTCATGGGGGCCCCACATGCATGCCGCATGTCATGGGGGCCCCGCAGGCATTCCGCATGTCATGGGGGCCCCAAATGCATGCCGCATTTCATGGGGGCCCCACGTGCATGCCGCATGTCATGGGGCCCCCCAAATGCATGCAGCATGTCTTGGTGCCCTCAAATGCATGCCGCATGTCATAGGGGTCCCACCTGCATGCCGCATGTCATGGGGGAACCACCTGCATGCCGCATGTAATGGGGGATTCAAATGCATGCCGCATGTCATGGGGGTCCCACATGCATGCCTCATGTCATGGGGGCCCCAAATGCATGCCGCATATCATGGGGGCCCCGCAGGCATTCCGCATGTCATGGGGGCCTCACGTGCATGCCGCATGTCATGGGGGCCTCACATGCATGCCGCATGTAATGGGGGATTCAAATGCATGCCGCATGTCATGGGGGTCCCACATGCATGCCACATGTCATTGGGGCCCCACAGGCATTCCGCATGTCATGGGGGACTCACGTGCATTCCGCATGTCATGTGGGCCCCACGTGCATGCTGCATGTCATTGTGGCACCACGTGCATGCCGCATGTCACGGGGCCCCCGCAGGCATTCCACATGTCATGGGGGCCCCAAATAAATGCCGCATTTCATGGGGGCACACATGCATGCCGCATGTCACGGGGTCCCCGCAGGCATTCCACATGTCATGGGGGCCCCAAATAAATGCCGCATTTCATGGGGACCCCATGTGCATGCCACATGTCTTGGGGCCCACAAATGCATGCCACATGTCATTTGGGGCCCACATGCATGCCGGATGTCATGGGGGCCCCACTTGCATGCAGCATGTAATGGGGATCCAAATGCATGACGCATGTCATGGGGGTCCCACGTGCATGCCGCATGTCATGGGGGCCCCACATGCATGCCGCATGTCATGGGGGCACCACTTGCATGCAGCATGTAATGGGGGATCCAAATGCATGACGCATGTCATGGGGGTCCCACATGCATACCACATGTCATGGGGGAACCAAATGCATGCCGCATGTCCTGGGGGCCCCACATGCATGACACATTTCATGGGGGACCCAAATGAATGCTGCATGTCACGGGGTCCCCAAATGCATGCCGCATGTCATGAGGGCCCCACGTGCATGCTGCATGTCAAGGGGGCCCCAAATGCATGCCGCATATCATGGGGGCCCCGCAGGCATTCCGCATGTCATGGGGGCCTCACGTGCATGCCGCATGTCATGGGGGCCTCACGTGCATGCCGCATGTATTGGGGGCCCCCAACTTGCATGCCGCATGTCTCAGGTACCCCAAATGCATGCAGCATGTTATGCAGGCCCCAAATGCATGCCGCATGTCATGGGGGCCCAAATGCATGACGCATGTCATGGGGGCCTCACGTGCATGCCGCATGTATTGGGGGCCCCAACTTGCATGCCGCATGTCTCAGGTACCCCAAATGCATGCAGCATGTTATGCAGGCCCCAAATGCATGCCGCATGTCATGGGGGCCCAAATGCATGACACATGTCATGGGGGCCTCACGTGCATGCCGCATGTATTGGAGGCCCTAACTTGCATGCCGCATATCTCAGGTACCCCAAATGCATGCAGCATGTTATGCAGGCCCAAAATGCATGCCGCATGTCATGGGGGCCCAAATGCATGACGCATGTCATTGGGGCCCCACGTGCTTGCCGCTTGTCATGGGGGCCCCACGTGCATGCCTCATGTTACGGGGGCCACAAATGCATGCCGCATGTCATAGGGGCCCCACGTGCATACCACATGTCATGGGGGCCCCACATGCATGCCACATGTAATGGGGGATTCAAATGCATGCCGCATGTCATGGGGGTCCCACATGCATGCCTCATGTCATGGGGGCCCCAAATGCATGCCGCATATCATGGGGGCCCCGCAGGCATTCCGCATGTCATGGGGGCCTCACGTGCATGCCGCATGTCATGGGGGCCTCACATGCATGCCGCATGTAATGGGGGATTCAAATGCATGCCGCATGTCATGGGGGTCCCACATGCATGCCACATGTCATTGGGGCCCCACAGGCATTCCGCATGTCATGGGGGACTCACGTGCATTCCGCATGTCATGTGGGCCCCACGTGCATGCTGCATGTCATTGTGGCACCACGTGCATGCCGCATGTCACGGGGCCCCCGCAGGCATTCCACATGTCATGGGGGCCCCAAATAAATGCCGCATTTCATGGGGGCACACATGCATGCCGCATGTCACGGGGTCCCCGCAGGCATTCCACATGTCATGGGGGCCCCAAATAAATGCCGCATTTCATGGGGACCCCATGTGCATGCCACATGTCTTGGGGCCCACAAATGCATGCCGCATGTCATAGGGGCCCCACATGCATGGCGCATTTCATGGGGGCCCCAAATGCGTGCCGCATATCATGGGGGCCTCAAATGCATGCGGCATGTCATGGGGGCCCCACGTGAATGCCACATGTCATTTGGGGCCCACATGCATGCCGGATGTCATGGGGGCCCCACTTGCATGCAGCATGTAATGGGGATCCAAATGCATGACGCATGTCATGGGGGTCCCACGTGCATGCCGCATGTCATGGGGGCCCCACATGCATGCCGCATGTCATGGGGGCACCACTTGCATGCAGCATGTAATGGGGGATCCAAATGCATGACGCATGTCATGGGGGTCCCACATGCATACCACATGTCATGGGGGAACCAAATGCATGCCGCATGTCCTGGGGGCCCCACATGCATGACACATTTCATGGGGGACCCAAATGAATGCTGCATGTCACGGGGTCCCCAAATGCATGCCGCATGTCATGAGGGCCCCACGTGCATGCTGCATGTCAAGGGGGCCCCAAATGCATGCCGCATATCATGGGGGCCCCGCAGGCATTCCGCATGTCATGGGGGCCTCACGTGCATGCCGCATGTCATGGGGGCCTCACGTGCATGCCGCATGTATTGGGGGCCCCCAACTTGCATGCTGCATGTCTCAGGTACCCCAAATGCATGCAGCATGTTATGCAGGCCCCAAATGCATGCCGCATGTCATGGGGGCCCAAATGCATGACGCATGTCATGGGGGCCTCACGTGCATGCCGCATGTATTGGGGGCCCCAACTTGCATGCCGCATGTCTCAGGTACCCCAAATGCATGCAGCATGTTATGCAGGCCCCAAATGCATGCCGCATGTCATGGGGGCCCAAATGCATGACACATGTCATGGGGGCCTCACGTGCATGCCGCATGTATTGGAGGCCCTAACTTGCATGCCGCATATCTCAGGTACCCCAAATGCATGCAGCATGTTATGCAGGCCCAAAATGCATGCCGCATGTCATGGGGGCCCAAATGCATGACGCATGTCATTGGGGCCCCACGTGCTTGCCGCTTGTCATGGGGGCCCCACGTGCATGCCTCATGTTACGGGGGCCACAAATGCATGCCGCATGTCATAGGGGCCCCACGTGCATACCACATGTCATGGGGGCCCCACATGCATGCCACATGTCATGGGGGCCCCAAATGAATGTCGCATGTCAAGGGGGCCCCACGTGCATGACGCATGTCATGGGGACCCACATGCATGCCGCATGTCTTGGGGCCCACAAATGCATGCCGCATGTCATAGGGGCCCCACATGCATGGCGCATTTCATGGGGGCCCTACATGCATGCCGCATGTCATGGGGGCCCCAAATGCATGCCTCAAGTCATGGGGCCCCAAATGCATGCAGCATGTCATAGGGGCCCCACATGCATGGTGCATGTCATGGGGGCCCCACATGCATGCCTCAAGTCACGGGGGCCCCAAATGCATGCCACATATCATGGGGTCACCACATGCATGCCGCATATATTGGGGGCCTCAATTGCATGCCGCATGTCATGAGGGCCCCGCATGCATGCCGCATGTCATTGGGGCCCCGTAGGCATTCCGCATGTCATGGGGGCCTCACGTGCATTCCGCATGTCATGGGGGTCCCACGTGCATGCTTCATGTCATTGGGGCCCCACGTGCTTGCCGCTTGTCATGGGGGCCCCACGTGCATGCCTCATGTTACGGGGCCACGAATGCATGCCACATGTCATAGGGGCCCCACGTGCATACCACATGTCATGGGGGCCACAAATGCATGCCGCATGTCATGGGGGCCCCACATGCATGCCACATGTCATGGGGGCCCCAAATGAATGTCGCATGTCAAGGGGGCCCCACGTGCATGACGCATGTCATGGGGACCCACATGCATGCCGCATGTCATGGAGGCCCCCATGACATGCGGCATGCATTTGGGGGCCCCACATGCATGCCGCATGTCATGGGGGGCCAAATGCTTGCCACATGTCATGAGGGCCATAAATGCATGCCGCATGTCATGGGAGCCCCACATGCATGCCACATGTCATGGGGGCCCCAAATGAATGTCGCATGTCAAGGGGGCCCCACGTGCATGCCGCATGTCATGTGGGCCCCAAATGCATGCCGCATGTCATGGGGGCCCCAAATAAATGCCGCATGTCATGGGGCCCCCCCAATGCATGCAGCATGTCTTGGGGCCCACAAATGCATGCCGCATGTCATAGGGGTCCCACATGCATGGCACATTTCATGGGGGTCCCACATGCATGGCGCATTTCATGGGGCCCCAAATGAATGTCGCATGTCAAGGGGGCCCCACGCGCATGCCGCATGTCATGGGGGCCCCAAATGCATGCCGCATGTACAGGGGCCGCCAAATGCATGCAGCATGTCGTGGGGCCCACAAATGCATGCCGCATGTCATAGGGGTCCCACATGCATGGCGCATTTCATGGGGGTCCCAAATGCATGCGCATGTCATGGGGCCCCAAATGCATGCCGCATATCATGGGGGCCCCAAATGCATGCAGCATGTCATGGGGGCCCCACGTGCATACTGCATGTCATGGGGGCCCCAAATGCATGCTGCATGTCATGGGGGCCCCAAATGCATGCCGCATGTCATGGGGGCCCCACATGCATGCCGCATGTCATGGGGGCCCCGCAGGCATTCCGCATGTCATGGGGGCCCCAAATGCATGCCGCATTTCATGGGGGCCCCACATGCATGCCGCATGTCATGGGGCCCCCCAAATGCATGCAGCATGTCTTGGTGCCCTCAAATGCATGCCGCATGTCATAGGGGTCCCACCTGCATGCCGCATGTCATGGGGGAACCACCTGCATGCCGCATGTAATGGGGGATTCAAATGCATGCCGCATGTCATGGGGGTCCCACATGCATGCCTCATGTCATGGGGGCCCCAAATGCATGCCGCATATCATGGGGGCCCCACAGGCATTCCGCATGTCATGGGGGCCTCACGTGCATGCCGCATGTCATGGGGGCCTCACATGCATGCCGCATGTAATGGGGGATTCAAATGCATGCCGCATGTCATGGGGGTCCCACATGCATGCCACATGTCATTGGGGCCCCACAGGCATTCCGCATGTCATGGGGGACTCACGTGCATTCCGCATGTCATGTGGGCCCCACGTGCATGCTGCATGTCATTGTGGCACCACGTGCATGCCGCATGTCACGGGGCCCCCGCAGGCATTCCACATGTCATGGGGGCCCCAAATAAATGCCGCATTTCATGGGGGCACACATGCATGCCGCATGTCACGGGGTCCCCGCAGGCATTCCACATGTCATGGGGGCCCCAAATAAATGCCGCATTTCATGGGGACCCCATGTGCATGCCACATGTCTTGGGGCCCACAAATGCATGCCGCATGTCATAGGGGCCCCACATGCATGGCGCATTTCATGGGGGCCCCAAATGCGTGCCGCATATCATGGGGGCCTCAAATGCATGCGGCATGTCATGGGGGCCCCACGTGAATGCCACATGTCATTTGGGGCCCACATGCATGCCGGATGTCATGGGGGCCCCACTTGCATGCAGCATGTAATGGGGATCCAAATGCATGACGCATGTCATGGGGGTCCCACGTGCATGCCGCATGTCATGGGGGCCCCACATGCATGCCGCATGTCATGGGGGCACCACTTGCATGCCACATGTCATTGGGGCCCCACAGGCATTCCGCATGTCATGGGGGACTCACGTGCATTCCGCATGTCATGTGGGCCCCACGTGCATGCTGCATGTCATTGTGGCACCACGTGCATGCCGCATGTCACGGGGCCCCCGCAGGCATTCCACATGTCATGGGGGCCCCAAATAAATGCCGCATTTCATGGGGGCACACATGCATGCCGCATGTCACGGGGTCCCCGCAGGCATTCCACATGTCATGGGGGCCCCAAATAAATGCCGCATTTCATGGGGACCCCATGTGCATGCCACATGTCTTGGGGCCCACAAATGCATGCCGCATGTCATAGGGGCCCCACATGCATGGCGCATTTCATGGGGGCCCCAAATGCGTGCCGCATATCATGGGGGCCTCAAATGCATGCGGCATGTCATGGGGGCCCCACGTGAATGCCACATGTCATTTGGGGCCCACATGCATGCCGGATGTCATGGGGGCCCCACTTGCATGCAGCATGTAATGGGGATCCAAATGCATGACGCATGTCATGGGGGTCCCACGTGCATGCCGCATGTCATGGGGGCCCCACATGCATGCCGCATGTCATGGGGGCACCACTTGCATGCAGCATGTAATGGGGGATCCAAATGCATGACGCATGTCATGGGGGTCCCACATGCATACCACATGTCATGGGGGAACCAAATGCATGCCGCATGTCCTGGGGGCCCCACATGCATGACACATTTCATGGGGGACCCAAATGAATGCTGCATGTCACGGGGTCCCCAAATGCATGCCGCATGTCATGAGGGCCCCACGTGCATGCTGCATGTCAAGGGGGCCCCAAATGCATGCCGCATATCATGGGGGCCCCGCAGGCATTCCGCATGTCATGGGGGCCTCACGTGCATGCCGCATGTCATGGGGGCCTCACGTGCATGCCGCATGTATTGGGGGCCCCCAACTTGCATGCTGCATGTCTCAGGTACCCCAAATGCATGCAGCATGTTATGCAGGCCCCAAATGCATGCCGCATGTCATGGGGGCCCAAATGCATGACGCATGTCATGGGGGCCTCACGTGCATGCCGCATGTATTGGGGGCCCCAACTTGCATGCCGCATGTCTCAGGTACCCCAAATGCATGCAGCATGTTATGCAGGCCCCAAATGCATGCCGCATGTCATGGGGGCCCAAATGCATGACACATGTCATGGGGGCCTCACGTGCATGCCGCATGTATTGGAGGCCCTAACTTGCATGCCGCATATCTCAGGTACCCCAAATGCATGCAGCATGTTATGCAGGCCCAAAATGCATGCCGCATGTCATGGGGGCCCAAATGCATGACGCATGTCATTGGGGCCCCACGTGCTTGCCGCTTGTCATGGGGGCCCCACGTGCATGCCTCATGTTACGGGGGCCACAAATGCATGCCGCATGTCATAGGGGCCCCACGTGCATACCACATGTCATGGGGGCCCCACATGCATGCCACATGTCATGGGGGCCCCAAATGAATGTCGCATGTCAAGGGGGCCCCACGTGCATGACGCATGTCATGGGGACCCACATGCATGCCGCATGTCTTGGGGCCCACAAATGCATGCCGCATGTCATAGGGGCCCCACATGCATGGCGCATTTCATGGGGGCCCTACATGCATGCCGCATGTCATGGGGGCCCCAAATGCATGCCTCAAGTCATGGGGCCCCAAATGCATGCAGCATGTCATAGGGGCCCCACATGCATGGTGCATGTCATGGGGGCCCCACATGCATGCCTCAAGTCACGGGGGCCCCAAATGCATGCCACATATCATGGGGTCACCACATGCATGCCGCATATATTGGGGGCCTCAATTGCATGCCGCATGTCATGAGGGCCCCGCATGCATGCCGCATGTCATTGGGGCCCCGTAGGCATTCCGCATGTCATGGGGGCCTCACGTGCATTCCGCATGTCATGGGGGTCCCACGTGCATGCTTCATGTCATTGGGGCCCCACGTGCTTGCCGCTTGTCATGGGGGCCCCACGTGCATGCCTCATGTTACGGGGCCACGAATGCATGCCACATGTCATAGGGGCCCCACGTGCATACCACATGTCATGGGGGCCACAAATGCATGCCGCATGTCATGGGGGCCCCACATGCATGCCACATGTCATGGGGGCCCCAAATGAATGTCGCATGTCAAGGGGGCCCCACGTGCATGACGCATGTCATGGGGACCCACATGCATGCCGCATGTCATGGAGGCCCCCATGACATGCGGCATGCATTTGGGGGCCCCACATGCATGCCGCATGTCATGGGGGGCCAAATGCTTGCCACATGTCATGAGGGCCATAAATGCATGCCGCATGTCATGGGAGCCCCACATGCATGCCACATGTCATGGGGGCCCCAAATGAATGTCGCATGTCAAGGGGGCCCCACGTGCATGCCGCATGTCATGTGGGCCCCAAATGCATGCCGCATGTCATGGGGGCCCCAAATAAATGCCGCATGTCATGGGGCCCCCCAAATGCATGCAGCATGTCTTGGGGCCCACAAATGCATGCCGCATGTCATAGGGGTCCCACATGCATGGCGCATTTCATGGGGGTCCCACATGCATGGCGCATTTCATGGGGCCCCAAATGAATGTCGCATGTCAAGGGGGCCCCACGCGCATGCCGCATGTCATGGGGGCCCCAAATGCATGCCGCATGTACAGGGGCCGCCAAATGCATGCAGCATGTCTTGGGGCCCACAAATGCATGCCGCATGTCATAGGGGTCCCACATGCATGGCGCATTTCATGGGGGTCCCAAATGCATGCGCATGTCATGGGGCCCCAAATGCATGCCGCATATCATGGGGGCCCCAAATGCATGCAGCATGTCATGGGGGCCCCACGTGCATACTGCATGTCATGGGGGCCCCAAATGCATGCTGCATGTCATGGGGGCCCCAAATGCATGCCGCATGTCATGGGGGCCCCACATGCATGCCGCATGTCATGGGGGCCCCGCAGGCATTCCGCATGTCATGGGGGCCCCAAATGCATGCCGCATTTCATGGGGGCCCCACGTGCATGCCGCATGTCATGGGGCCCCCCAAATGCATGCAGCATGTCTTGGTGCCCTCAAATGCATGCCGCATGTCATAGGGGTCCCACCTGCATGCCGCATGTCATGGGGGAACCACCTGCATGCCGCATGTAATGGGGGATTCAAATGCATGCCGCATGTCATGGGGGTCCCACATGCATGCCTCATGTCATGGGGGCCCCAAATGCATGCCGCATATCATGGGGGCCCCGCAGGCATTCCGCATGTCATGGGGGCCTCACGTGCATGCCGCATGTCATGGGGGCCTCACATGCATGCCGCATGTAATGGGGGATTCAAATGCATGCCGCATGTCATGGGGGTCCCACATGCATGCCACATGTCATTGGGGCCCCACAGGCATTCCGCATGTCATGGGGGACTCACGTGCATTCCGCATGTCATGTGGGCCCCACGTGCATGCTGCATGTCATTGTGGCACCACGTGCATGCCGCATGTCACGGGGCCCCCGCAGGCATTCCACATGTCATGGGGGCCCCAAATAAATGCCGCATTTCATGGGGGCACACATGCATGCCGCATGTCACGGGGTCCCCGCAGGCATTCCACATGTCATGGGGGCCCCAAATAAATGCCGCATTTCATGGGGACCCCATGTGCATGCCACATGTCTTGGGGCCCACAAATGCATGCCGCATGTCATAGGGGCCCCACATGCATGGCGCATTTCATGGGGGCCCCAAATGCGTGCCGCATATCATGGGGGCCTCAAATGCATGCGGCATGTCATGGGGGCCCCACGTGAATGCCACATGTCATTTGGGGCCCACATGCATGCCGGATGTCATGGGGGCCCCACTTGCATGCAGCATGTAATGGGGATCCAAATGCATGACGCATGTCATGGGGGTCCCACGTGCATGCCGCATGTCATGGGGGCCCCACATGCATGCCGCATGTCATGGGGGCACCACTTGCATGCAGCATGTAATGGGGGATCCAAATGCATGCCGCATGTCATGGGGGTCCCACATGCATGCCACATGTCATTGGGGCCCCACAGGCATTCCGCATGTCATGGGGGACTCACGTGCATTCCGCATGTCATGTGGGCCCCACGTGCATGCTGCATGTCATTGTGGCACCACGTGCATGCCGCATGTCACGGGGCCCCCGCAGGCATTCCACATGTCATGGGGGCCCCAAATAAATGCCGCATTTCATGGGGGCACACATGCATGCCGCATGTCACGGGGTCCCCGCAGGCATTCCACATGTCATGGGGGCCCCAAATAAATGCCGCATTTCATGGGGACCCCATGTGCATGCCACATGTCTTGGGGCCCACAAATGCATGCCGCATGTCATAGGGGCCCCACATGCATGGCGCATTTCATGGGGGCCCCAAATGCGTGCCGCATATCATGGGGGCCTCAAATGCATGCGGCATGTCATGGGGGCCCCACGTGAATGCCACATGTCATTTGGGGCCCACATGCATGCCGGATGTCATGGGGGCCCCACTTGCATGCAGCATGTAATGGGGATCCAAATGCATGACGCATGTCATGGGGGTCCCACGTGCATGCCGCATGTCATGGGGGCCCCACATGCATGCCGCATGTCATGGGGGCACCACTTGCATGCAGCATGTAATGGGGGATCCAAATGCATGACGCATGTCATGGGGGTCCCACATGCATACCACATGTCATGGGGGAACCAAATGCATGCCGCATGTCCTGGGGGCCCCACATGCATGACACATTTCATGGGGGACCCAAATGAATGCTGCATGTCACGGGGTCCCCAAATGCATGCCGCATGTCATGAGGGCCCCACGTGCATGCTGCATGTCAAGGGGGCCCCAAATGCATGCCGCATATCATGGGGGCCCCGCAGGCATTCCGCATGTCATGGGGGCCTCACGTGCATGCCGCATGTCATGGGGGCCTCACGTGCATGCCGCATGTATTGGGGGCCCCCAACTTGCATGCTGCATGTCTCAGGTACCCCAAATGCATGCAGCATGTTATGCAGGCCCCAAATGCATGCCGCATGTCATGGGGGCCCAAATGCATGACGCATGTCATGGGGGCCTCACGTGCATGCCGCATGTATTGGGGGCCCCAACTTGCATGCCGCATGTCTCAGGTACCCCAAATGCATGCAGCATGTTATGCAGGCCCCAAATGCATGCCGCATGTCATGGGGGCCCAAATGCATGACACATGTCATGGGGGCCTCACGTGCATGCCGCATGTATTGGAGGCCCTAACTTGCATGCCGCATATCTCAGGTACCCCAAATGCATGCAGCATGTTATGCAGGCCCAAAATGCATGCCGCATGTCATGGGGGCCCAAATGCATGACGCATGTCATTGGGGCCCCACGTGCTTGCCGCTTGTCATGGGGGCCCCACGTGCATGCCTCATGTTACGGGGGCCACAAATGCATGCCGCATGTCATAGGGGCCCCACGTGCATACCACATGTCATGGGGGCCCCACATGCATGCCACATGTCATGGGGGCCCCAAATGAATGTCGCATGTCAAGGGGGCCCCACGTGCATGACGCATGTCATGGGGACCCACATGCATGCCGCATGTCTTGGGGCCCACAAATGCATGCCGCATGTCATAGGGGCCCCACATGCATGGCGCATTTCATGGGGGCCCTACATGCATGCCGCATGTCATGGGGGCCCCAAATGCATGCCTCAAGTCATGGGGCCCCAAATGCATGCAGCATGTCATAGGGGCCCCACATGCATGGTGCATGTCATGGGGGCCCCACATGCATGCCTCAAGTCACGGGGGCCCCAAATGCATGCCACATATCATGGGGTCACCACATGCATGCCGCATATATTGGGGGCCTCAATTGCATGCCGCATGTCATGAGGGCCCCGCATGCATGCCGCATGTCATTGGGGCCCCGTAGGCATTCCGCATGTCATGGGGGCCTCACGTGCATTCCGCATGTCATGGGGGTCCCACGTGCATGCTTCATGTCATTGGGGCCCCACGTGCTTGCCGCTTGTCATGGGGGCCCCACGTGCATGCCTCATGTTACGGGGCCACGAATGCATGCCACATGTCATAGGGGCCCCACGTGCATACCACATGTCATGGGGGCCACAAATGCATGCCGCATGTCATGGGGGCCCCACATGCATGCCACATGTCATGGGGGCCCCAAATGAATGTCGCATGTCAAGGGGGCCCCACGTGCATGACGCATGTCATGGGGACCCACATGCATGCCGCATGTCATGGAGGCCCCCATGACATGCGGCATGCATTTGGGGGCCCCACATGCATGCCGCATGTCATGGGGGGCCAAATGCTTGCCACATGTCATGAGGGCCATAAATGCATGCCGCATGTCATGGGAGCCCCACATGCATGCCACATGTCATGGGGGCCCCAAATGAATGTCGCATGTCAAGGGGGCCCCACGTGCATGCCGCATGTCATGTGGGCCCCAAATGCATGCCGCATGTCATGGGGGCCCCAAATAAATGCCGCATGTCATGGGGCCCCCCAAATGCATGCAGCATGTCTTGGGGCCCACAAATGCATGCCGCATGTCATAGGGGTCCCACATGCATGGCGCATTTCATGGGGGTCCCACATGCATGGCGCATTTCATGGGGCCCCAAATGAATGTCGCATGTCAAGGGGGCCCCACGCGCATGCCGCATGTCATGGGGCCCCCAAATGCATGCCGCATGTACAGGGGCCGCCAAATGCATGCAGCATGTCTTGGGGCCCACAAATGCATGCCGCATGTCATAGGGGTCCCACATGCATGGCGCATTTCATGGGGGTCCCAAATGCATGCGCATGTCATGGGGCCCCAAATGCATGCCGCATATCATGGGGGCCCCAAATGCATGCAGCATGTCATGGGGGCCCCACGTGCATACTGCATGTCATGGGGGCCCCAAATGCATGCTGCATGTCATGGGGGCCCCAAATGCATGCCGCATGTCATGGGGGCCCCACATGCATGCCGCATGTCATGGGGGCCCCGCAGGCATTCCGCATGTCATGGGGGCCCCAAATGCATGCCGCATTTCATGGGGGCCCCACGTGCATGCCGCATGTCATGGGGCCCCCCAAATGCATGCAGCATGTCTTGGTGCCCTCAAATGCATGCCGCATGTCATAGGGGTCCCACCTGCATGCCGCATGTCATGGGGGAACCACCTGCATGCCGCATGTAATGGGGGATTCAAATGCATGCCGCATGTCATGGGGGTCCCACATGCATGCCTCATGTCATGGGGGCCCCAAATGCATGCCGCATATCATGGGGGCCCCGCAGGCATTCCGCATGTCATGGGGGCCTCACGTGCATGCCGCATGTCATGGGGGCCTCACATGCATGCCGCATGTAATGGGGGATTCAAATGCATGCCGCATGTCATGGGGGTCCCACATGCATGCCACATGTCATTGGGGCCCCACAGGCATTCCGCATGTCATGGGGGACTCACGTGCATTCCGCATGTCATGTGGGCCCCACGTGCATGCTGCATGTCATTGTGGCACCACGTGCATGCCGCATGTCACGGGGCCCCCGCAGGCATTCCACATGTCATGGGGGCCCCAAATAAATGCCGCATTTCATGGGGGCACACATGCATGCCGCATGTCACGGGGTCCCCGCAGGCATTCCACATGTCATGGGGGCCCCAAATAAATGCCGCATTTCATGGGGACCCCATGTGCATGCCACATGTCTTGGGGCCCACAAATGCATGCCGCATGTCATAGGGGCCCCACATGCATGGCGCATTTCATGGGGGCCCCAAATGCGTGCCGCATATCATGGGGGCCTCAAATGCATGCGGCATGTCATGGGGGCCCCACGTGAATGCCACATGTCATTTGGGGCCCACATGCATGCCGGATGTCATGGGGGCCCCACTTGCATGCAGCATGTAATGGGGATCCAAATGCATGACGCATGTCATGGGGGTCCCACGTGCATGCCGCATGTCATGGGGGCCCCACATGCATGCCGCATGTCATGGGGGCACCACTTGCATGCAGCATGTAATGGGGGATCCAAATGCATGCCGCATGTCATGGGGGTCCCACATGCATGCCACATGTCATTGGGGCCCCACAGGCATTCCGCATGTCATGGGGGACTCACGTGCATTCCGCATGTCATGTGGGCCCCACGTGCATGCTGCATGTCATTGTGGCACCACGTGCATGCCGCATGTCACGGGGCCCCCGCAGGCATTCCATATGTCATGGGGGCCCCAAATAAATGCCGCATTTCATGGGGGCACACATGCATGCCGCATGTCACGGGGTCCCCGCAGGCATTCCACATGTCATGGGGGCCCCAAATAAATGCCGCATTTCATGGGGACCCCATGTGCATGCCACATGTCTTGGGGCCCACAAATGCATGCCGCATGTCATAGGGGCCCCACATGCATGGCGCATTTCATGGGGGCCCCAAATGCGTGCCGCATATCATGGGGGCCTCAAATGCATGCGGCATGTCATGGGGGCCCCACGTGAATGCCACATGTCATTTGGGGCCCACATGCATGCCGGATGTCATGGGGGCCCCACTTGCATGCAGCATGTAATGGGGATCCAAATGCATGACGCATGTCATGGGGGTCCCACGTGCATGCCGCATGTCATGGGGGCCCCACATGCATGCCGCATGTCATGGGGGCACCACTTGCATGCAGCATGTAATGGGGGATCCAAATGCATGACGCATGTCATGGGGGTCCCACATGCATACCACATGTCATGGGGGAACCAAATGCATGCCGCATGTCCTGGGGGCCCCACATGCATGACACATTTCATGGGGGACCCAAATGAATGCTGCATGTCACGGGGTCCCCAAATGCATGCCGCATGTCATGAGGGCCCCACGTGCATGCTGCATGTCAAGGGGGCCCCAAATGCATGCCGCATATCATGGGGGCCCCGCAGGCATTCCGCATGTCATGGGGGCCTCACGTGCATGCCGCATGTCATGGGGGCCTCACGTGCATGCCGCATGTATTGGGGGCCCCCAACTTGCATGCTGCATGTCTCAGGTACCCCAAATGCATGCAGCATGTTATGCAGGCCCCAAATGCATGCCGCATGTCATGGGGGCCCAAATGCATGACGCATGTCATGGGGGCCTCACGTGCATGCCGCATGTATTGGGGGCCCCAACTTGCATGCCGCATGTCTCAGGTACCCCAAATGCATGCAGCATGTTATGCAGGCCCCAAATGCATGCCGCATGTCATGGGGGCCCAAATGCATGACACATGTCATGGGGGCCTCACGTGCATGCCGCATGTATTGGAGGCCCTAACTTGCATGCCGCATATCTCAGGTACCCCAAATGCATGCAGCATGTTATGCAGGCCCAAAATGCATGCCGCATGTCATGGGGGCCCAAATGCATGACGCATGTCATTGGGGCCCCACGTGCTTGCCGCTTGTCATGGGGGCCCCACGTGCATGCCTCATGTTACGGGGGCCACAAATGCATGCCGCATGTCATAGGGGCCCCACGTGCATACCACATGTCATGGGGGCCCCACATGCATGCCACATGTCATGGGGGCCCCAAATGAATGTCGCATGTCAAGGGGGCCCCACGTGCATGACGCATGTCATGGGGACCCACATGCATGCCGCATGTCTTGGGGCCCACAAATGCATGCCGCATGTCATAGGGGCCCACATGCATGGCGCATTTCATGGGGGCCCTACATGCATGCCGCATGTCATGGGGGCCCCAAATGCATGCCTCAAGTCATGGGGCCCCAAATGCATGCAGCATGTCATAGGGGCCCCACATGCATGGTGCATGTCATGGGGGCCCCACATGCATGCCTCAAGTCACGGGGGCCCCAAATGCATGCCACATATCATGGGGTCACCACATGCATGCCGCATATATTGGGGGCCTCAATTGCATGCCGCATGTCATGAGGGCCCCGCATGCATGCCGCATGTCATTGGGGCCCCGTAGGCATTCCGCATGTCATGGGGGCCTCACGTGCATTCCGCATGTCATGGGGGTCCCACGTGCATGCTTCATGTCATTGGGGCCCCACGTGCTTGCCGCTTGTCATGGGGGCCCCACGTGCATGCCTCATGTTACGGGGCCACGAATGCATGCCACATGTCATAGGGGCCCCACGTGCATACCACATGTCATGGGGGCCACAAATGCATGCCGCATGTCATGGGGGCCCCACATGCATGCCACATGTCATGGGGGCCCCAAATGAATGTCGCATGTCAAGGGGGCCCCACGTGCATGACGCATGTCATGGGGACCCACATGCATGCCGCATGTCATGGAGGCCCCCATGACATGCGGCATGCATTTGGGGGCCCCACATGCATGCCGCATGTCATGGGGGGCCAAATGCTTGCCACATGTCATGAGGGCCATAAATGCATGCCGCATGTCATGGGAGCCCCACATGCATGCCACATGTCATGGGGGCCCCAAATGAATGTCGCATGTCAAGGGGGCCCCACGTGCATGCCGCATGTCATGTGGGCCCCAAATGCATGCCGCATGTCATGGGGGCCCCAAATAAATGCCGCATGTCATGGGGCCCCCCAAATGCATGCAGCATGTCTTGGGGCCCACAAATGCATGCCGCATGTCATAGGGGTCCCACATGCATGGCGCATTTCATGGGGGTCCCACATGCATGGCGCATTTCATGGGGCCCCAAATGAATGTCGCATGTCATGGGGGCCCCAAATGCATGCCGCATGTACAGGGGCCGCCAAATGCATGCAGCATGTCTTGGGGCCCACAAATGCATGCCGCATGTCATAGGGGTCCCACATGCATGGCGCATTTCATGGGGGTCCCAAATGCATGCGCATGTCATGGGGCCCCAAATGCATGCCGCATATCATGGGGGCCCCAAATGCATGCAGCATGTCATGGGGGCCCCACGTGCATGCCACATGTAATTGGGCCCCCCAAATGCATGCCGCATGTCATAGGGGCCCCAATTTCATGGGGGCACACATGCATGCCGCATGTCACGAGGTCCCCGCAGGCATTCCACATGTCATGGGGGCCCCAAATAAATGCCGCATTTCATGGGGACCCCATGTGCATGCCACATGTCTTGGGGCCCACAAATGCATGCCGCATGTCATAGGGGCCCCACATGCATGGCGCATTTCATGGGGGCCCCAAATGCGTGCCACATATCATGGGGGCCTCAAATGCATGCGGCATGTCATGGGGGCCCCACGTGAATGCCACATGTCATTTGGGGCCCACATGCATGCCGGATGTCATGGGGGCCCCACTTGCATGCAGCATGTAATGGGGATCCAAATGCATGACGCATGTCATGGGGGTCCCACGTGCATGCCGCATGTCATGGGGGCCCCACATGCATGCCGCATGTCATGGGGGCACCACTTGCATGCAGCATGTAATGGGGGATCCAAATGCATGACGCATGTCATGGGGGTCCCACATGCATACCACATGTCATGGGGGAACCAAATGCATGCCGCATGTCCTGGGGGCCCTACATGCATGACACATTTCATGGGGGACCCAAATGAATGCTGCATGTCACGGGGTCCCCAAATGCATGCCGCATGTCATGAGGGCCCCACGTGCATGCTGCATGTCAAGGGGGCCCCAAATGCATGCCGCATGTCATGGGGGCCCCACTTGCATGCCGCATGTCATGGGGGCCCCACGTGCATGTCGCATGTCATGGGGCCCAAAATGCATGCTGCATGTCATGAGGGCGCCGCATGCATGCCGCATGTCATGGGGCCCAAAAGCTTGCCGCATGTCATGGGTGCCATAAATGCATGCCGCATGTCATGGGAGCCCCACATGAATGTCGCATGTCAAGGGGGCCCAACGTGCATGCCGCATGTATTGGGGGCCCCAAATTCATGCCGCTTATCATGAGGGCCCTGCATGCATGCCGCATGTCATGGGTGCCCCGCAGGCATTCCGCATGTCATGGGGGGCCCAAATGCATGCTGCATGTCATGGGGGTCCCACATGCATGCCGCATGTCATGGGGGCCCCAAATGCATGCCTCAAGTCATGGGGGCCCCAAATGCATGCCGCATGTCATGGGGTCCCCACATGCATGCCGCATGTCATGGGGGCTCAAATGCTTGCCGCATGTCATGGGGGCGATAAATGCATGCCGCATGTCATGTGAGCCCAACAAGCATGCCGCATGTATTGGGGGCCCCAAATTCATGCAGCATCTCATAGGGGCCCCACATGCATGGTGCATTTCATGGGGGCCCCACTTGCATGCAGCATGTAATGGGGGATCCAAATGCATGCTGCACGTCATGGGGGCCCCACATGCATGCCGCATGTCATGGGGGCCCCCGCAGGCATTCCACATGCCATGGGGGCCCCAAATAAATGCAGCATTTAAAGGGGGCCCCACGTGCATGCTGCATGTCATGGGGCCCCAAAAATGGATGCCGAATGTCATAGGGGCCCCACATGCATGCCGCATATCTTGGGGCCCACAAATGCATGCCGCATGTCATGGGTGCCCCACATGCATGCCGCATGTCATTGGGGTCCCAAATGCATGCCGCATGTAATGGGGGCCCCACGTGCATGCCGCATGTCTTGGGCACCCCAAATGCATGCCGCATGTCATGGGGGCCCCAAATGCATGTTGCATGTCATGGGGGTCCCACGTGCATGCCGAATGTTATGGGGCCCCCAAGTGCATACAGCATGTCTTGGGGCCCACAAATGCATGCCGCATGTCATAGGGGCCCCACATGCATGGCGCATTTCATGGGGGTCCCACATGCATGCGCATGTCATGGGGGCACCACATGCATGCCGCATGTCATGGGGCCCAAAAGCTTGCCGCATGTCATGGGGGCCATAAATGCATGCCGCCTGTCATGGGAGCCCCACATGAATGTCGCATGTCAAGGGGGCCCAACGTGCATGCCGCATGTATTGGGGGCCCCAAATTCATGCCGCATGTCATGAGGGCCCTGCATGCATGCCGCATGTCATGGGGGCCCCGCAGGCATTCCGCATGTCATGGGGGCCCAAATGCATGCCGCATGTCATGGGGGCCCCACGTGCATGCCGCATGTAATGGGGGATTCAAATGCATGCCTCAAGTCATGGGGGCCCCAAATGCATGCCGCATATCATGGGGGTCCCACATGCATGCCGCATATCATGGGGGTCCCACATGCATTCCGCATGTCATGGGGGCCTCGAATGCATGCCGCATGTCACATTGGCACCAAATGCATGATGCATGTCATGAGGGCCCCACGTGCATACCGCATGTCATAGGGGCCCCACGTACATGGCACATGTCATCGGTGCCCCACATGCATGCCGCATGTCATTGGGGCCCCAAATGCATGCCGCATGTAATGTGGGCCCCACGTGCATGCTGCATGTCATGGGGGCCCCAAATGCATGCCGCATGTAATGGGGGCCCCACGTGCATGCAGCATGTCATGGGGGCCCCAAATGCATGCAGCATGTCATTGGGGCTCCACGTGCATGCCGCATGTAATGGGGCCCCCAAATGCATGCCGCATGTCATGGGGGCCCCATGTGCATGCCACATGTAATGGGGGCCCCAAAAGCATGTGGCATGTCATAGGGGCCCCACGTGCATGCCGCATGTCTTGGGCACCCCAAATGCATGCAGCATGTCATAGGGGCCCCACGTGCATACCACATGTCATGGGGGCCCAAATGCATGCCGCATGTACTGGGGGCCCCACGTGCATGCCGCATTTCATGGGGGACCCAAATGCATGCCGCATGTCATGGGGGCCCCAAATGCATGTTGCATGTCATGGGGGTCCCACGTGCATGCCGCATGTTATGGGGCCCCCAAGTGCATGCAGCATGTCTTGGGGCCCACAAATGCATGCCGCATGTCATGGGGGCCCCACATGCATGGCGCATTTCAGGGGGGCCCCACATGCATTCGCATGTCATGGGGGCACCACATGCATGCCGCATGTCATGGGGCCCAAAAGCTTGCCGCATGTCATGGGGGCCATAAATGCATTCCGCATGTCATGGGAGCCCCACATGAATGTCGCATGTCAAGGGGGCCCAAGTGCATGCCGCATGTATTGGGGGCCCCAAATTCATGCCGCATGTCATGGGGGCCCTGCATGCATGCCGCATGTCATGGGGGCCCCGCAGGCATTCCGCATGTCATGGGGGCCCAAATGCATGCCGCATGTCATGGGGGCCCCACGTGCATGCCGCATGTAATGGGGGATTCAAATGCATGCCTCAAGTCATGGGGCCCCCAAATGCATGTCGCATATCATGGGGGTCCCACATGCATGCCGCATATCATGGGGGTCCCACATGCATGCCGCATGTCATGGGGGCCCCGAATGCATGCCGCATGTCACATTGGCCACAAATGCATGATGCATGTCATGAGGGCCCCACGTGCATACCGCATGTCATAGGGGCCCCACGTACATGGCACATGTCATCGGTGCCCCACATGCATGCTGCATGTCATGGGGGCCCCAAATGCATGCCGCATGTAATAGGGGCCCCACGTGCATGCAGCATGTCATGGGGGCCCCAAATGCATGCAGCATGTCATTGGGGCTCCACGTGCATGCCGCATGTAATGGGGCCCCCAAATGCATGCCGCATGTAATGGGGGCCCCATGTGCATGCCACATGTAATGGGGGCCCCAAAAGCATGCGGCATGTCATAGGGGCCCCACGTGCATGCCGCATGTCTTGGGCACCCCAAATGCATGCAGCATGTCATAGGGGCCCCACGTGCATACCACATGTCATGGGGGCCCCAAATGCATGCCGCATGTACTGGGGGCCCCACGTGCATGCCGCATTTCATGGGGGACCCAAATGCATGCAGCATGTCATGGGGGCCCCACGTGCATGCCACATGTCATGGGGGCCCACATGCATGCCGCATGTCATGGGGGCCCCACTTGCATGCAGCATGTAATGGGGATCCAAATGCATGACGCATGTCATGGGGGTCCCACGTGCATGCCGCATGTCATGGGGGCCCCACATGCATGCCGCATGTCATGGGGGAACCACTTGCATGCAGCATGTAATGGGGGATCCAAATGCATGACGCATGTCATGGGGGTCCCACATGCATACCACATGTCATGGGGGAACCAAATGCATGCCGCATGTCCTGGGGGCCCCACATGCATGACACATTTCATGGGGGACCCAAATGCATGCCGCATGTCATGGGGTCCCCAAATGCATGCTGCATGTCATGAGGGCCCCACGTGCATGCTGCATGTCATGGGGGCCCCAAATGCATGCCGCATGTCATGGGGGCCCCACGTGCATGTCGCATGTCATGGGGGCCCAAAATGCATGCCGCATGTCATGAGGGCGCCGCATGCATGCCGCATGTCTTGGGGCCCACAAATGCATGCCGCATGTCATGGGTGCCCCACATGCATGCCGCATGTCATTGGGGCCCCAAATACATGCCGCATGTAATGGGGGCCCCGCGTGCATGCCGCATGTCACGGGGGCCCCAAATGCATGCCGCATGTAATGGGGGCCCCACTTGCATGTCGCATGTCATGGGGGCCCCAAATGCATGCAGCATGTCATTGGGGCCCTCAAATTCATGCCGCATGTCATAGGGGCCCCACGTGCATGGCACATGTCATGGGGGCCCCACATTCATACCGCATGTCATGGAGGCCCCAAATGCATGCCGCATGTAATGAGAGCCCCCATGCATGCCACATGTCATGGGGGCCCCAAATGAATGTTGCATGTCAAGGGGGCCCCACGTGCATGCCGCATGTCATGGGGGCCATAAATGCATGCGGCATGTCATAGGGGCCCCACGTGCATACCACATGTCATGGGGGCCCCAAATGCATGCCGCATGTACTGGGGGCCCCACGTGCATGCTGCATGTCATGGGGCCCCAAATGCATGCCGCATGTCATGGGGCCCCCCAAATGCATGCAGCATGTCTTGGGGCCCACAAATGCATGCCGCATGTCATAGGGGCCCCACGTGCATACCACATGTCATGGGGGCCCCACATGCATGCCACATGTCATGGGGGCCCCAAATGAATGTCGCATGTCAAGGGGGCCCCACGTGCATGACGCATGTCATGGGGACCCACATGCATGCCGCATGTCTTGGGGCCCACAAATGCATGCCGCATGTCATAGGGGCCCCACATGCATGGCGCATTTCATGGGGGCCCTACATGCATGCCGCATGTCATGGGGGCCCCAAATGCATGCCTCAAGTCATGGGGCCCCAAATGCATGCATCATGTCATAGGGGCCCCACATGCATGGTGCATGTCATGGGGGCCCCACATGCATGCCTCAAGTCACGGGGGCCCCAAATGCATGCCACATATCATGGGGGCACCACATGCATGCCGCATATATTGGGGGCCTCAATTGCATGCCGCATGTCATGAGGGCCCCGCATGCATGCCGCATGTCATTGGGGCCCCGTAGGCATTCCGCATGTCATGGGGGCCTCACGTGCATTCCGCATGTCATGGGGGTCCCACGTGCATGCTTCATGTCATTGGGGCCCCACGTGCTTGCCGCTTGTCATGGGGGCCCCACGTGCATGCCTCATGTTACGGGGCCACGAATGCATGCCACATGTCATAGGGGCCCCTCGTGCATACCACATGTCATGGGGGCCACAAATGCATGCCGCATGTCATGGGGGCCCCACATGCATGCCACATGTCATGGGGGCCCCAAATGAATGTCGCATGTCAAGGGGGCCCCACGTGCATGACGCATGTCATGGGGACCCACATGCATGCCGCATGTCATGGAGGCCCCCATGACATGCGGCATGCATTTGGGGGCCCCACATGCATGCCGCATGTCATGGGGGGCCAAATGCTTGCCACATGTCATGAGGGCCATAAATGCATGCCGCATGTCATGGGAGCCCCACATGCATGCCACATGTCATGGGGGCCCCAAATGAATGTCGCATGTCAAGGGGGCCCCACTTGCATGCTGCATGTCATGTGGGCCCCAAATGCATGCCGCATGTCATGGGGGCCCCAAATAAATGCTGCATGTCATGGGGCCCCCCAAATGCATGCAGCATGTCTTGGGGCCCACAAATGCATGCCGCATGTCATAGGGGTCCCACATGCATGGCGCATTTCATGGGGGTCCCACATGCATGGCGCATTTCATGGGGGCCCCAAATGCATGCCGCATGTCATAGGGGCCCCACATGCATGGCGCATGTCATGGGGGCCCCACATTCATACCGCATGTCATGGAGGCCCCAAATGCATGCCGCATGTAATGGGAGCCCCCATGCATGCCACATGTCATGGGGGCCCCAAATGAATGTCGCATGTCAAGGGGGCCCCACGCGCATGCCGCATGTCATGGGGGCCCCAAATGCATGCCGCATGTACAGGGGCCGCCAAATGCATGCAGCATGTCTTGGGGCCCACAAATGCATGCCGCATGTCATAGGGGTCCCACATGCATGGCGCATTTCATGGGGGTCCCAAATGCATGCGCATGTCATGGGGCCCCAAATGCATGCCGCATATCATGGGGGCCCCAAATGCATGCAGCATGTCATGGGGGGCCCACGTGCATGCCACATGTAATTGGGCCCCCCAAATGCATGCCGCATGTCATAGGGGCCCCACATGCATGGAGCATGTCAATGGGGCCCCACATGCATGCCACATGTCATTGGGGCCCCACAGGCATTCCGCATGTCATGGGGGACTCACGTGCATTCCGCATGTCATGTGGGCCCCACGTGCATGCTGCATGTCATTGTGGCACCACGTGCATGCCGCATGTCACGGGGGCCCCGCAGGCATTCCACATGTCATGGGGGCCCCAAATAAATGCCGCATTTCATGGGGGCACACATGCATGCCGCATGTCACGGGGTCCCCGCAGGCATTCCACATGTCATGGGGGCCCCAAATAAATGCCGCATTTCATGGGGACCCCATGTGCATGCCACATGTCTTGGGGCCCACAAATGCATGCCGCATGTCATAGGGGCCCCACATGCATGGCACATTTCATGGGGGCCCCAAATGCGTGCCGCATATCATGGGGGCCTCAAATGCATGCGGCATGTCATGGGGGCCCCACGTGAATGCCACATGTCATTTGGGGCCCACATGCATGCCGGATGTCATGGGGGCCCCACTTGCATGCAGCATGTAATGGGGATCCAAATGCATGACGCATGTCATGGGGGTCCCACGTGCATGCCGCATGTCATGGGGGCCCCACATGCATGCCGCATGTCATGGGGGCACCACTTGCATGCAGCATGTAATGGGGGATCCAAATGCATGACGCATGTCATGGGGGTCCCACATGCATACCACATGTCATGGGGGAACCAAATGCATGCCGCATGTCCTGGGGGCCCCACATGCATGACACATTTCATGGGGGACCCAAATGAATGCTGCATGTCACGGGGTCCCCAAATGCATGCCGCATGTCATGAGGGCCCCACGTGCATGCTGCATGTCAAGGGGGCCCCAAATGCATGCCGCATGTCATGGGGGCCCCACTTGCATGCCGCATGTCATGGGGGCCCCACGTGCATGTCGCATGTCATGGGGCCCAAAATGCATGCTGCATGTCATGAGGGCGCCGCATGCATGCCGCATGTCATGGGGCCCAAAAGCTTGCCGCATGTCATGGGTGCCATAAATGCATGCCGCATGTCATGGGAGCCCCACATGAATGTCGCATGTCAAGGGGGCCCAACGTGCATGCCGCATGTATTGGGGGCCCCAAATTCATGCCGCTTATCATGAGGGCCCTGCATGCATGCCGCATGTCATGGGTGCCCCGCAGGCATTCCGCATGTCATGGGGGGCCCAAATGCATGCCGCATGTCATGGGGGCCCCACATGCATGCCGCATGTAATGGGGGATTCAAATGCATGCCGCATGTCATGGGGGTCCCACATGCATGCCGCATGTCATGGGGGCCCCAAATGCATGCCTCAAGTCATGGGGGCCCCAAATGCATGCCGCATGTCATGGGGTCCCCACATGCATGCCGCATGTCATGGGGGCTCAAATGCTTGCCGCATGTCATGGGGGCGATAAATGCATGCCGCATGTCATGTGAGCCCAACAAGCATGCCGCATGTATTGGGGGCCCCAAATTCATGCAGCATGTCATAGGGGCCCCACATGCATGGTGCATTTCATGGGGGCCCCACTTGCATGCAGCATGTAATGGGGGATCCAAATGCATGCTGCACGTCATGGGGGCCCCACATGCATGCCGCATGTCATGGGGGCCCCCGCAGGCATTCCACATGCCATGGGGGCCCCAAATAAATGCAGCATTTAATGGGGGCCCCACGTGCATGCTGCATGTCATGGGGCCCCAAAAATGGATGCCGAATGTCATAGGGGCCCCACATGCATGCCGCATATCTTGGGGCCCACAAATGCATGCCGCATGTCATGGGTGCCCCACATGCATGCCGCATGTCATTGGGGTCCCAAATGCATGCCGCATGTAATGGGGGCCCCACGTGCATGCCGCATGTCTTGGGCACCCCAAATGCATGCCGCATGTCATGGGGGCCCCAAATGCATGTTGCATGTCATGGGGGTCCCACGTGCATGCCGAATGTTATGGGGCCCCCAAGTGCATGCAGCATGTCTTGGGGCCCACAAATGCATGCCGCATGTCATAGGGGCCCCACATGCATGGCGCATTTCATGGGGGCCCCACATGCATGCGCATGTCATGGGGGCACCACATGCATGCCGCATGTCATGGGGCCCAAAAGCTTGCCGCATGTCATGGGGGCCATAAATGCATGCCGCCTGTCATGGGAGCCCCACATGAATGTCGCATGTCAAGGGGGCCCAACGTGCATGCCGCATGTATTGGGGGCCCCAAATTCATGCCGCATGTCATGAGGGCCCTGCATGCATGCCGCATGTCATGGGGGCCCCGCAGGCATTCCGCATGTCATGGGGGCCCAAATGCATGCCGCATGTCATGGGGGCCCCACGTGCATGCCGCATGTAATGGGGGATTCAAATGCATGCCTCAAGTCATGGGGGCCCCAAATGCATGCCGCATATCATGGGGGTCCCACATGCATGCCGCATATCATGGGGGTCCCACATGCATTCCGCATGTCATGGGGGCCCCGAATGCATGCCGCATGTCACATTGGCACCAAATGCATGATGCATGTCATGAGGGCCCCACGTGCATACCGCATGTCATAGGGGCCCCACGTACATGGCACATGTCATCGGTGCCCCACATGCATGCCGCATGTCATTGGGGCCCCAAATGCATGCCGCATGTAATGGGGGCCCCACGTGCATGCTGCATGTCATGGGGGCCCCAAATGCATGCCGCATGTCATGAGGGCCCCATGTGCATGCCACATGTAATGGGGGCCCCAAAAGCATGTGGCATGTCATTGGGGCCCCACGTGCATGCTGCATGTCTTGGGCACCCCAAATGCATGCAGCATGTCATAGGGGCCCCACGTGCATACCACATGTCATGGGGGCCCCAAATGCATGACGCATGTCATGGGGGCCCCACTTGCATGCCGCATGTCATGGGGGCCCCACGTGCATGTCGCATGTCATGGGGGCCCAAAATGCATGCCGCATGTCATGAGGGCGCCGCATGCATGCCGCATGTCTTGGGGCCCACAAATGCATGCCGCATGTCATGGGTGCCCCACATGCATGCCGCATGTCATTTGGGCCCCAAATGCATGCCGCATGTAATGGGGGCCCCGCGTGCATGCCGCATGTCACGGGGGCCCCAAATGCATGCCGCATGTAATGGGGGCCCCACGTGCATGCCGCATGTACTGGGGGCCCCACGTGCATGCTGCATTTCATGGGGCCCCAAATGCATGCCGCATGTCATGGGGCCCCCCAAATGCATGCAGCATGTCTTGGGGCCCACAAATGCATGCCGCATGTCATAGGGGTACCACATGCATGGCGCATTTCATGGGGGTCCCACATGCATGCGCATGTCATGGGGGCCCCAAATGCGTGCCGCATATCATGGGGGCCCCAAATGCATGTCGCATGTCATAGTGGCCCCACATGCATGGCGCATGTCATGGGGCCCCCACATTCATACCGCATGTCATGGAGGCCCCAAATGCATGCCGCATGTAATGGGAGCCCCCATGCATGCCACATGTCATGGGGGCCCAAAATGAATGTCGCATGTCAAGGGGGCCCCAAATGCATGCCGCATGTACAGGGGGCCCCACGTGCATGCCGCATTTCATGGGGGACCCAAATGCATGCCACATGTCATGGGGCCCATAAATGCATGCGGCATGTCATAGGGGCCCCACGTGCATACCACATGTCATGGGGGCCCCAAATGCATGCCGCATGTACTGGGTGGGCCCACGTGCATGCTGCATGTCATGGGGCCCCAAATGCATGCCGCATGTCATGGAAGCCCCACGTGCATGCCGCATGTCTTGGCGCCCTCAAATGCATGCCGCATGTCATAGGGGTCCCACATGCATGCCGCATGGCATGGGGGCCCCAAGTGCGTGCCCCATATCATGGGGGCCCCAAATGCATGCAGCATGTCATGGGGGCCCAACGTGCATGCCACATGTATTGGGGGCCCCAAATGCATGCCGCATGTCATGGGGGAACCACCTGCATGCCGAAGGTCATGGGGGAACCACCTGCATGCCGCATGTAATGGGGGATTCAAATGCATGCCGCATGTCATGGGGGTCCCACATGCATGCTGCATGTCATGGGGGCCCCAAATGCATGCCGCATATCATGGGGGCCCCGCAGGCATTCCGCATGTCATGGGGGCCTCACGTGCATGCCGCATGTCATGGGGGCCTCACGTGCATGCTGCATGTATTGGGGGCCCCAACTGCATGCCGCATGTCTCAGGTACCCCAAATGCATGCAGCATGTTATGCAGGCCCAAATGCATGCCGCATGTCATGGGGGCCCAAATGCATGTCGCATGTCATGGGGGCTCCACGTGCATGCCGCATGTAATGGGGCTCCCAAATTCATGTCGCATGTCATAGGGGCCCCACGTGCATGCCGCATGTCATAGGGGAACCACCTGCATGCCGCATGTAATGGGAGATTCAAATGCATGCCGCATGTCATGGGGGTCCCACATGCATGCCTCATGTCATGGGGGCCCCAAATGCATGCCGCATATCTTGGGGGCCCCGCAGGCATTCCGCATGTCATGTGGGCCTCACGTGCATGCTGCATGTCATTGTGGCACCACGTGCATGCCGCATGTCACGGGGGCCCCGCAGGCATTCCACATGTCATGGGGGCCCCAAATAAATGTCGCATTTCATGGGGGCCCCACATGCATGCCGCATGTCACGGGGTCCCCACAGGCATTCCACATGTCATGGGGGCCCCAAATAAATGCCGCATTTCATGGGGACCCCATGTGCATGCCACATGTCTTGGGGTCCACAAATGCATGCCGCATGTCATAGGGGCCACACATGCATGGCGCATTTCATGGGGGCCCCAAATGCGTGCCGCATATCATGGGGGCCCCAAATGCATGCAGCATGTCATGGGGGCCCCACGTGCATGCCACATGTCATTGGGGGCCCACATGCATGCCGCATGTCATGGGGGCCCCACTTGCATGCAGCATGTAATGGGGGATCCAAATGCATGACGCATGTCATGGGGGTCCCACATGCATACCACATGTCATGGGGGAACCAAATGCATGCCGCATGTCCTGGGGGCCCCACATGCATGACACATTTCATGGGGGACCCAAATGCATGCCGCATGCCATGGGGGCCCAAAATGCATGCCGCATGCCATGAGGGTGCCGCATGCATGCCGCATGTCTTGGGGCCCACAAATGCATGCCGCATGTCATAGGGGCCCCACATGCATGGCGCATTTCATGAGTGCCCAAATGCATGCCGCATGTCATGGGAGCCCCACATGAATGTCGCATGTCAAGGGGGCCCAACGTGCATGCCGCATGTATTGGGGGCCCCAAATTCATGCCGCATATCATGAGGGCCCTGCATGCATGCCGCATGTCATGGGTGCCCCGCAGGCATTCCGCATGTAATGGGGGATTCAAATGCATGCCGCATGTCATGGGGGCCCCACATTCATACCGCATGTCATGGAGGCCCCTAATGCATGTTGCATGTAATGGGAGCCCCCATGCATGCCACATGTCATGGGGGGCCCCAAATGCATGCCGCATGTTCAGGGGGCCCCACGTGCATGCCGCATTTCATGGGGGACCCAAATGCATGCCGCATGTCATGGGGGCCATAAATGCACGCGGCATGTCATTGGGGCCCCACGTGCATACCACATGTCATGGGGGCCCCAAATGCATGCCGCATGTACTGGGGGGGCCACGTGCATGCTGCATGTCATGGGGCCCCAAATGCATTCCGCATGTCATGGGGGCCCCAAATGCATGCCGCATGTCATGGGGCCCCCAAATGCATGCAGCATGTCTGGGGGCCCACAAATGCATGCCGCATGTCATGGGGGAACAACATGCATGCCGCATGTAATGGGGGATTCAAATGCATGCCGCATGTCATGGGGGTCACACATGCATGCTGCATGTCATGGGGCCCCAAATGCATGCCGCATATCATGGGGGCCCCGCAGGCATTCCGCATGTCATGGGGGCCTCACGTGCATGCCGCATGTCATGGGGGCCTCACGTGCATGCCGCATGTATTGGGGGCCCCCAACTTGCATGCCGCATGTCTCAGGTACCCCAAATGCATGCAGCATGTTATGCAGGCCCCAAATGCATGCCGCATGTCATGGGGGCCCAAATGCATGACGCATGTCATGGGGGCCTCACGTGCATGCCGCATGTATTGGGGGCCCCAACTTGCATGCCGCATGTCTCAGGTACCCCAAATGCATGCAGCATGTTATGCAGGCCCCAAATGCATGCCACATGTCATGGGGGCCCAAATGCATGACACATGTCATGGGGGCCTCACGTGCATGCCGCATGTATTGGGGCCCCCAACTTGCATGCCGCATGTCTCAGGTACCCCAAATGCATGCAGCATGTTATGCAGGCCCCAAATGCTTGCCGCTTGTCATGGGGGCCCCACGTGCATGCCTCATGTTACGGGGGCCACGAATGCATGCCGCATGTCATAGGGGCCCCACGTGCATACTACATGTCATGGGGGCCCCAAATGCATGCCGCATGTCATGGGGGCCCCACATGCATGCCACATGTCATGGGGGCCCCACGTGTATGCCTCATGTTACGGGGGCCACGAATGCATGCCGCATGTCATAGGGGCCCCACGTGCATACCACATGTCATGGGGCCCCAAATGCATGCCGCATGTCACGGGGGCCCCGCAGGCATTACACATGTCATGGGGGCCCCAAATAAATGCCGCATTTCATGGGGGCCCCATTTGCATGCCACATGTCTTGGGGCCCACACATGCATGCCGCATGTCATAGGGGCCCCACATGCATGGCGCATTTCATGGGTGCCCTACATGCATGCCGCATGTCATGGGGGCCCCAAATGCATGCCTCAAGTCATGGGGCCCCAAATGCATGCAGCATGTCATAGGGGCCCCACATGCATGGTGCATGTCATGGGGGCCCCACATGCATGCCTCAAGTCACGGGGGCCCCAAATGCATGCCACATATCATGGGGGCCCCACATGCATGCCGCATATATTGGGGCCTCAATTGCATGCCGCATGTCATGAGGGCCCCGCATGCATGCCGCATGTCAATGGGGCCCCGTAGGCATTCCGCATGTCATGGGGGCCTCACGTGCATTCCGCATGTCATGGGGGTCCCACGTGCATGCTTCATGTCATTGGGGCCCCACGTGCTTGCCGCTTGTCATGGGGGCCCCACGTGCATGCCTCATGTTACGGGGCCACGAATGCATGCCGCATGTCATAGGGGCCCCACGTGCATACCACATGTCATGGGGCCCCAAATGCATGCCCCATGTCATGGGGGCCCCACATGCATGCCACATGTCATGGGGGCCCCAAATGAATGTCGCATGTCAAGGGGGCCCCACGTGCATGACGCATGTCATGGGGACCCACATGCATGCCGCATGTCATGGAGGCCCCCATGACATGCGGCATGCATTTGGGGGCCCCACATGCATGCCGCATGTCATGGGGGGCCAAATGCTTGCCACATGTCATGAGGGCCATAAATGCATGCCGCATGTCATGGGAGCCCCACATGCTTGCCACATGTCATGGGGGCCCCAAATGAATGTCGCATGTCAAGGGGGCCCCACGTGTATGCCGCATGTCATGGGGGCCCCAAATGCATGCCGCATGTCATGGGGGCCCCAAATGCATGCCGCATGTCATGGGGCCCCCCAAATGCATGCAGCATGTCTTGGGGCCCACAAATGCATGCCGCATGTCATAGGGGTCCCACATGCATGGCGCATTTCATGGGGGTCCCACATGCATGGCGCATTTCATGGGGGCCCCAAATGCATGCCGCATGTCATAGGGGCCCCACATGCATGGCGCATGTCATGGGGGCCCCACATTCATACCGCATGTCATGGATGCCCCAAATGCATGCCGCATGTAATGGGAGGCCCCATGCATGCCACATGTCATGGGGGCCCCAAATGAATGTCGCATGTCAAGTGGGCCCCACGTGCATGCCGCATGTCACGGGGGCCCCAAATGCATGCCGCATGTACAGGGGGCCCCACGTGCATGCCGCATTTCATGGGGGACGCAAATGCATGCCGCATGTCATGGGGCCGCCAAATGCATGCAGCATGTCTTGGGGCCCACAAATGCATGCCGCATGTCATAGGGGTCCCACATGCATGGCGCATTTCATGGGGGTCCCAAATGCATTGCCATGTCATGGGGGCCTCATGCCGCATGTCATGGGGGCCCCCGCAGGCATTCCACATGCCATGGGGGCCCCAAATAAATGCAGCATTTAAAGGGGGCCCCACGTGCATGCTGCATGTCATGGGGCCCCAAAAATGGATGCCGAATGTCATAGGGGCCCCACATGCATGCCGCATATCTTGGGGCCCACAAATGCATGCCGCATGTCATGGGTGCCCCACATGCATGCCGCATGTCATTGGGGTCCCAAATGCATGCCGCATGTAATGGGGGCCCCACGTGCATGCCGCATGTCTTGGGCACCCCAAATGCATGCCGCATGTCATGGGGGCCCCAAATGCATGTTGCATGTCATGGGGGTCCCACGTGCATGCCGAATGTTATGGGGCCCCCAAGTGCATGCAGCATGTCTTGGGGCCCACAAATGCATGCCGCATGTCATAGGGGCCCCACATGCATGGCGCATTTCATGGGGGCCCCACATGCATGCGCATGTCATGGGGGCACCACATGCATGCCGCATGTCATGGGGCCCAAAAGCTTGCCGCATGTCATGGGGGCCATAAATGCATGCCGCCTGTCATGGGAGCCCCACATGAATGTCGCATGTCAAGGGGGCCCAACGTGCATGCCGCATGTATTGGGGGCCCCAAATTCATGCCGCATGTCATGAGGGCCCTGCATGCATGCCGCATGTCATGGGGGCCCCGCAGGCATTCCGCATGTCATGGGGGCCCAAATGCATGCCGCATGTCATGGGGGCCCCACGTGCATGCCGCATGTAATGGGGGATTCAAATGCATGCCTCAAGTCATGGGGGCCCCAAATGCATGCCGCATATCATGGGGGTCCCACATGCATGCCGCATATCATGGGGGTCCCACATGCATTCCGCATGTCATGGGGGCCCCGAATGCATGCCGCATGTCACATTGGCACCAAATGCATGATGCATGTCATGAGGGCCCCACGTGCATACCGCATGTCATAGGGGCCCCACGTACATGGCACATGTCATCGGTGCCCCACATGCATGCGGCATGTCATTGGGGCCCCAAATGCATGCCGCATGTAATGTGGGCCCCACGTGCATGCTGCATGTCATGGGGGCCCCAAATGCATGCCGCATGTAATGGGGGCCCCACGTGCATGCAGCATGTCATGGGGGCCCCAAATGCATGCAGCATGTCATTGGGGCTCCACGTGCATGCCGCATGTAATGGGGCCCCCAAATGCATGCCGCATGTCATGGGGGCCCCATGTGCATGCCACATGTAATGGGGGCCCCAAAAGCATGTGGCATGTCATAGGGGCCCCACGTGCATGCCGCATGTCTTGGGCACCCCAAATGCATGCAGCATGTCATAGGGGCCCCACGTGCATACCACATGTCATGGGGGCCCAAATGCATGCCGCATGTACTGGGGGCCCCACGTGCATGCCGCATTTCATGGGGGACCCAAATGCATGCCGCATGTCATGGGGGCCCCAAATGCATGTTGCATGTCATGGGGGTCCCACGTGCATGCCGCATGTTATGGGCCCCCCAAGTGCATGCAGCATGTCTTGGGGCCCACAAATGCATGCCGCATGTCATAGGGGCCCCACATGCATGGCGCATTTCAGGGGGGCCCCACATGCATTCGCATGTCATGGGGGCACCACATGCATGCCGCATGTCATGGGGCCCAAAAGCTTGCCGCATGTCATGGGGGCCATAAATGCATTCCGCATGTCATGGGAGCCCCACATGAATGTCGCATGTCAAGGGGGCCCAAGTGCATGCCGCACGTATTGGGGGCCCCAAATTCATGCCGCATGTCATGGGGGCCCTGCATGCATGCCGCATGTCATGGGGGCCCCGCAGGCATTCCGCATGTCATGGGGGCCCAAATGCATGCCGCATGTCATGGGGGCCCCACGTGCATGCCGCATGTAATGGGGGATTCAAATGCATGCCTCAAGTCATGGGGCCCCCAAATGCATGTCGCATATCATGGGGGTCCCACATGCATGCCGCATATCATGGGGGTCCCACATGCATGCCGCATGTCATGGGGGCCCCGAATGCATGCCGCATGTCACATTGGCCACAAATGCATGATGCATGTCATGAGGGCCCCACGTGCATACCGCATGTCATAGGGGCCCCACGTACATGGCACATGTCATCGGTGCCCCACATGCATGCTGCATGTCATGGGGGCCCCAAATGCATGCCGCATGTAATGGGGGCCCCACGTGCATGCAGCATGTCATGGGGGCCCCAAATGCATGCAGCATGTCATTGGGGCTCCACGTGCATGCCGCATGTAATGGGGCCCCCAAATGCATGCCGCATGTAATGGGGGCCCCATGTGCATGCCACATGTAATGGGGGCCCCAAAAGCATGCGGCATGTCATAGGGGCCCCACGTGCATGCCGCATGTCTTGGGCACCCCAAATGCATGCAGCATGTCATAGGGGCCCCACGTGCATACCACATGTCATGGGGGCCCCAAATGCATGCCGCATGTACTGGGGGCCCCACGTGCATGCCGCATTTCATGGGGGACCCAAATGCATGCAGCATGTCATGGGGGCCCCACGTGCATGCCACATGTCATGGGGGCCCACATGCATGCCGCATGTCATGGGGGCCCCACTTGCATGCAGCATGTAATGGGGATCCAAATGCATGACGCATGTCATGGGGGTCCCACGTGCATGCCGCATGTCATGGGGGCCCCACATGCATGCCGCATGTCATGGGGGAACCACTTGCATGCAGCATGTAATGGGGGATCCAAATGCATGACGCATGTCATGGGGGTCCCACATGCATACCACATGTCATGGGGGAACCAAATGCATGCCGCATGTCCTGGGGGCCCCACATGCATGACACATTTCATGGGGGACCCAAATGCATGCCGCATGTCATGGGGTCCCCAAATGCATGCTGCATGTCATGAGGGCCCCACGTGCATGCTGCATGTCATGGGGGCCCCAAATGCATGCCGCATGTCATGGGGGCCCCACGTGCATGTCGCATGTCATGGGGGCCCAAAATGCATGCCGCATGTCATGAGGGCGCCGCATGCATGCCGCATGTCTTGGGGCCCACAAATGCATGCCGCATGTCATGGGTGCCCCACATGCATGCCGCATGTCATTGGGGCCCCAAATACATGCCGCATGTAATGGGGGCCCCGCGTGCATGCCGCATGTCACGGGGGCCCCAAATGCATGCCGCATGTAATGGGGGCCCCACTTGCATGTCGCATGTCATGGGGGCCCCAAATGCATGCAGCATGTCATTGGGGCCCTCAAATTCATGCCGCATGTCATAGGGGCCCCACGTGCATGGCACATGTCATGGGGGCCCCACATTCATACCGCATGTCATGGAAGCCCCAAATGCATGCCGCATGTAATGAGAGCCCCCATGCATGCCACATGTCATGGGGGCCCGAAATTAATGTTGCATGTCAAGGGGGCCCCACGTGCATGCCGCATGTCATGGGGGCCATAAATGCATGCGGCATGTCATAGGGGCCCCACGTGCATACCACATGTCATGGGGGCCCCAAATGCATGCCGCATGTACTGGGGGCCCCACGTGCATGCTGCATGTCATGGGGCCCCAAATGCATGCCACATGTCATGGGGGCCCCAAATGAATGTCGCATGTCAAGGGGGCCCCACGTGCATGACGCATGTCATGGGGACCCACATGCATGCCGCATGTCTTGGGGCCCACAAATGCATGCCGCATGTCATAGGGGCCCCACATGCATGGCGCATTTCATGGGGGCCCTACATGCATGCCGCATGTCATGGGGGCCCCAAATGCATGCCTCAAGTCATGGGGCCCCAAATGCATGCAGCATGTCATAGGGGCCCCACATGCATGGTGCATGTCATGGGGGCCCCACATGCATGCCTCAAGTCACGGGGGGCCCAAATGCATGCCACATATCATGGGGGCACCACATGCATGCCGCATATATTGGGGGCCTCAATTGCATGCCGCATGTCATGAGGGCCCCACATGCATGCCGCATGTCATTGGGGCCCCGTAGGCATTCCGCATGTCATGGGGGCCTCACGTGCATTCCGCATGTCATGGGGGTCCCACGTGCATGCTTCATGTCATTGGGGCCCCACGTGCTTGCCGCTTGTCATGGGGGCCCCACGTGCATGCCTCATGTTACGGGGCCACGAATGCATGCCACATGTCATAGGGGCCCCTCGTGCATACCACATGTCATGGGGGCCACAAATGCATGCCGCATGTCATGGGGGCCCCACATGCATGCCACATGTCATGGGGGCCCCAAATGAATGTCGCATGTCAAGGGGGCCCCACGTGCATGACGCATGTCATGGGGACCCACATGCATGCCGCATGTCATGGAGGCCCCCATGACATGCGGCATGCATTTGGGGGCCCCACATGCATGCCGCATGTCATGGGGGGCCAAATGCTTGCCACATGTCATGAGGGCCATAAATGCATGCCGCATGTCATGGGAGCCCCACATGCATGCCACATGTCATGGGGGCCCCAAATGAATGTAGCATGTCAAGGGGGCCCCACGTGCATGCTGCATGTCATGTGGGCCCCAAATGCATGCCGCATGTCATGGGGGCCCCAAATAAATGCTGCATGTCATGGGGCCCCCCAAATGCATGCAGCATGTCTTGGGGCCCACAAATGCATGCCGCATGTCATAGGGGTCCCACATGCATGGCGCATTTCATGGGGGTCCCACATGCATGGCGCATTTCATGGGGGCCCCAAATGCATGCCGCATGTCATAGGGGCCCCACATGCATGGCGCATGTCATGGGGGCCCCACATTCATACCGCATGTCATGGAGGCCCCAAATGCATGCCGCATGTAATGGGAGCCCCCATGCATGCCACATGTCATGGGGGCCCCAAATGAATGTCGCATGTCAAGGGGGCCCCACGCGCATGCCGCATGTCATGGGGGCCCCAAATGCATGCCGCATGTACAGGGGCCGCCAAATGCATGCAGCATGTCTTGGGGCCCACAAATGCATGCCGCATGTCATAGGGGTCCCACATGCATGGCGCATTTCATGGGGGTCCCAAATGCATGCGCATGTCATGGGGCCCCAAATGCATGCCGCATATCATGGGGGCCCCAAATGCATGCAGCATGTCATGGGGGGCCCACGTGCATGCCACATGTAATTGGGCCCCCCAAATGCATGCCGCATGTCATAGGGGCCCCACATGCATGGAGCATGTCAATGGGGCCCCACATGCATGCCACATGTCATTGGGGCCCCACAGGCATTCCGCATGTCATGGGGGACTCACGTGCATTCCGCATGTCATGTGGGCCCCACGTGCATGCTGCATGTCATTGTGGCACCACGTGCATGCCGCATGTCACGGGGGCCCCGCAGGCATTCCACATGTCATGGGGGCCCCAAATAAATGCCGCATTTCATGGGGGCACACATGCATGCCGCATGTCACGGGGTCCCCGCAGGCATTCCACATGTCATGGGGGCCCCAAATAAATGCCGCATTTCATGGGGACCCCATGTGCATGCCACATGTCTTGGGGCCCACAAATGCATGCCGCATGTCATAGGGGCCCCACATGCATGGCGCATTTCATGGGGGCCCCAAATGCGTGCCGCATATCATGGGGGCCTCAAATGCATGCGGCATGTCATGGGGGCCCCACGTGAATGCCACATGTCATTTGGGGCCCACATGCATGCCGGATGTCATGGGGGCCCCACTTGCATGCAGCATGTAATGGGGATCCAAATGCATGACGCATGTCATGGGGGTCCCACGTGCATGCCGCATGTCATGGGGGCCCCACATGCATGCCGCATGTCATGGGGGCACCACTTGCATGCAGCATGTAATGGGGGATCCAAATGCATGACGCATGTCATGGGGGTCCCACATGCATACCACATGTCATGGGGGAACCAAATGCATGCCGCATGTCCTGGGGGCCCCACATGCATGACACATTTCATGGGGGACCCAAATGAATGCTGCATGTCACGGGGTCCCCAAATGCATGCCGCATGTCATGAGGGCCCCACGTGCATGCTGCATGTCAAGGGGGCCCCAAATGCATGCCGCATGTCATGGGGGCCCCACTTGCATGCCGCATGTCATGGGGGCCCCACGTGCATGTCGCATGTCATGGGGCCCAAAATGCATGCTGCATGTCATGAGGGCGCCGCATGCATGCCGCATGTCATGGGGCCCAAAAGCTTGCCGCATGTCATGGGTGCCATAAATGCATGCCGCATGTCATGGGAGCCCCACATGAATGTCGCATGTCAAGGGGGCCCAACGTGCATGCCGCATGTATTGGGGGCCCCAAATTCATGCCGCTTATCATGAGGGCCCTGCATGCATGCCGCATGTCATGGGTGCCCCGCAGGCATTCCGCATGTCATGGGGGGCCCAAATGCATGCCGCATGTCATGGGGGCCCCACATGCATGCCGCATGTAATGGGGGATTCAAATGCATGCCGCATGTCATGGGGGTCCCACATGCATGCCGCATGTCATGGGGGCCCCAAATGCATGCCTCAAGTCATGGGGGCCCCAAATGCATGCCGCATGTCATGGGGTCCCCACATGCATGCCGCATGTCATGGGGGCTCAAATGCTTGCCGCATGTCATGGGGGCGATAAATGCATGCCGCATGTCATGTGAGCCCAACAAGCATGCCGCATGTATTGGGGGCCCCAAATTCATGCAGCATGTCATAGGGGCCCCACATGCATGGTGCATTTCATGGGGGCCCCACTTGCATGCAGCATGTAATGGGGGATCCAAATGCATGCTGCACGTCATGGGGGCCCCACATGCATGCCGCATGTCATGGGGGCCCCCGCAGGCATTCCACATGCCATGGGGGCCCCAAATAAATGCAGCATTTAATGGGGGCCCCACGTGCATGCTGCATGTCATGGGGCCCCAAAAATGGATGCCGAATGTCATAGGGGCCCCACATGCATGCCGCATATCTTGGGGCCCACAAATGCATGCCGCATGTCATGGGTGCCCCACATGCATGCCGCATGTCATTGGGGTCCCAAATGCATGCCGCATGTAATGGGGGCCCCACGTGCATGCCGCATGTCTTGGGCACCCCAAATGCATGCCGCATGTCATGGGGGCCCCAAATGCATGTTGCATGTCATGGGGGTCCCACGTGCATGCCGAATGTTATGGGGCCCCCAAGTGCATGCAGCATGTCTTGGGGCCCCACATGCATGGCGCATTTCATGGGGGGCCCACATGCATGCGCATGTCATGGGGGCACCACATGCATGCCGCATGTCATGGGGCCCAAAAGCTTGCCGCATGTCATGGGGGCCATAAATGCATGCCGCCTGTCATGGGAGCCCCACATGAATGTCGCATGTCAAGGGGGCCCAACGTGCATGCCGCATGTATTGGGGGCCCCAAATTCATGCCGCATGTCATGAGGGCCCTGCATGCATGCCGCATGTCATGGGGGCCCCGCAGGCATTCCGCATGTCATGGGGGCCCAAATGCATGCCGCATGTCATGGGGACCCCACGTGCATGCCGCATGTAATGGGGGATTCAAATGCATGCCTCAAGTCATGGGGGCCCCAAATGCATGCCGCATATCATGGGGGTCCCACATGCATGCCGCATATCATGGGGGTCCCACATGCATTCCGCATGTCATGGGGGCCCCGAATGCATGCCGCATGTCACATTGGCACCAAATGCATGATGCATGTCATGAGGGCCCCACGTGCATACCGCATGTCATAGGGGCCCCACGTACATGGCACATGTCATCGGTGCCCCACATGCATGCCGCATGTCATTGGGGCCCCAAATGCATGCCGCATGTAATGGGGGCCCCACGTGCATGCTGCATGTCATGGGGGCCCCAAATGCATGCCGCATGTCATGAGGGCCCCATGTGCATGCCACATGTAATGGGGGCCCCAAAAGCATGTGGCATGTCATTGGGGCCCCACGTGCATGCTGCATGTCTTGGGCACCCCAAATGCATGCAGCATGTCATAGGGGCCCCACGTGCATACCACATGTCATGGGGGCCCCAAATGCATGACGCATGTCATGGGGGCCCCACTTGCATGCCGCATGTCATGGGGGCCCCACGTGCATGTCGCATGTCATGGGGGCCCAAAATGCATGCCGCATGTCATGAGGGTGCCGCATGCATGCCGCATGTCTTGGGGCCCACAAATGCATGCCGCATGTCATGGGTGCCCCACATGCATGCCGCATGACATTTGGGCCCCAAATGCATGCCGCATGTAATGGGGGCCCCGCGTGCATGCCGCATGTCATGGGGGCCCCAAATGCATGCCGCATGTAATGGGGGCCCCACGTGCATGCCGCATGTACTGGGGGCCCCACGTGCATGCTGCATTTCATGGGGCCCCAAATGCATGCCGCATGTCATGGGGCCCCCCAAATGCATGCAGCATGTCTTGGGGCCCACAAATGCATGCCGCATGTCATAGGGGTACCACATGCATGGCGCATTTCATGGGGGTCCCACATGCATGCGCATGTCATGGGGGCCCCAAATGCGTGCCGCATATCATGGGGGCCCCAAATGCATGTCGCATGTCATAGTGGCCCCACATGCATGGCGCATGTCATGGGGCCCCCACATTCATACCGCATGTCATGGAGGCCCCAAATGCATGCCGCATGTAATGGGAGCCCCCATGCATGCCACATGTCATGGGGGCCCAAAATGAATGTCGCATGTCAAGGGGGCCCCAAATGCATGCCGCATGTACAGGGGGCCCCACGTGCATGCCGCATTTCATGGGGGACCCAAATGCATGCCACATGTCATGGGGCCCATAAATGCATGCGGCATGTCATAGGGGCCCCACGTGCATACCACATGTCATGGGGGCCCCAAATGCATGCCGCATGTACTGGGTGGGCCCACGTGCATGCTGCATGTCATGGGGCCCCAAATGCATGCCGCATGTCATGGAAGCCCCACGTGCATGCCGCATGTCATGGGCCCCCAAATGCATGCAGCATGTCTTGTCGCCCTCAAATGCATGCCGCATGTCATAGGGGTCCCACATGCATGCCGCATGGCATGGGGGCCCCAAGTGCGTGCCCCATATCATGGGGGCCCCAAATGCATGCAGCATGTCATGGGGGCCCAACGTGCATGCCACATGTATTGGGGGCCCCAAATGCATGCCGCATGTCATGGGGGAACCACCTGCATGCCGAATGTCATGGGGGAACCACCTGCATGCCGCATGTAATGGGGGATTCAAATGCATGCCGCATGTCATGGGGGTCCCACATGCATGCTGCATGTCATGGGGGCCCCAAATGCATGCCGCATATCATGGGGTCCCCGCAGGCATTCCGCATGTCATGGGGGCCTCACGTGCATGCCGCATGTCATGGGGGCCTCACGTGCATGCTGCATGTATTGGGGGCCCCAACTGCATGCCGCATGTCTCAGGTACCCCAAATGCATGCAGCATGTTATGCAGGCCCAAATGCATGCCGCATGTCATGGGGGCCCAAATGCATGTCGCATGTCATGGGGGCTCCACGTGCATGCCGCATGTAATGGGGCTCCCAAATTCATGTCGCATGTCATAGGGGCCCCACGTGCATGCCGCATGTCATAGGGGAACCACCTGCATGCCGCATGTAATGGGAGATTCAAATGCATGCCGCATGTCATGGGGGTCCCACATGCATGCCTCATGTCATGGGGGCCCCAAATGCATGCCGCATATCTTGGGGGCCCCGCAGGCATTCCGCATGTCATGTGGGCCTCACGTGCATGCTGCATGTCATTGTGGCACCACGTGCATGCCGCATGTCACGGGGGCCCCGCAGGCATTCCACATGTCATGGGGGCCCCAAATAAATGCCGCATTTCATGGGGACCCCATGTGCATGCCGCATGTCTTGGGGCCCACAAATGCATGCCGCATGTCATAGGGGCCCCACATGCATGGCGCATTTCATGAGTGCCCAAATGCATGCCGCATGTCATGGGAGCCCCACATGAATGTCGCATGTCAAGGGGGCCCAACGTGCATGCCGCATGTATTGGGGGCCCCAAATTCATGCCGCATATCATGAGGGCCCTGCATGCATGCCGCATGTCATGGGTGCCCCGCAGGCATTCCGCATGTAATGGGGGATTCAAATGCATGCCGCATGTCATGGGGGCCCCACATTCATACCGCATGTCATGGAGGCCCCTAATGCATGTTGCATGTAATGGGAGCCCCCATGCATGCCACATGTCATGGGGGGCCCCAAATGCATGCCGCATGTTCAGGGGGCCCCACGTGCATGCCGCATTTCATGGGGGACCCAAATGCATGCCGCATGTCATGGGGGCCATAAATGCACGCGGCATGTCATTGGGGCCCCACGTGCATACCACATGTCATGGGGCCCCAAATGCATGCCGCATGTACTGGGGGGGCCCACGTGCATGCTGCATGTCATGGGGCCCCAAATGCATTCCGCATGTCATGGGGGCCCCAAATGCATGCCGCATGTCATGGGGCCCCCAAATGCATGCAGCATGTCTGGGGGCCCACAAATGCATGCCGCATGTCATGGGGGAACAACATGCATGCCGCATGTAATGGGGGATTCAAATGCATGCCGCATGTCATGGGGGTCACACATGCATGCTGCATGTCATGGGGCCCCAAATGCATGCCGCATATCATGGGGGCCCCGCAGGCATTCCGCATGTCATGGGGGCCTCACGTGCATGCCGCATGTCATGGGGGCATCACGTGCATGCCGCATGTATTGGGGGCCCCCAACTTGCATGCCGCATGTCTCAGGTACCCCAAATGCATGCAGCATGTTATGCAGGCCCCAAATGCATGCCGCATGTCATGGGGGCCCAAATGCATGACGCATGTCATGGGGGCCTCACGTGCATGCCGCATGTATTGGGGGGCCCCAACTTGCATGCCGCATGTCTCAGGTACCCCAAATGCATGCAGCATGTTATGCAGGCCCCAAATGCATGCCGCATGTCATGGGGGCCCAAATGCATGACGCATGTCATGGGGGCCTCACGTGCATGCCGCATGTATTGGGGGCCCCAACTTGCATGCCGCATGTCTCAGGTACCCCAAATGCATGCAGCATGTTATGCAGGCCCCAAATGCTTGCCGCTTGTCATGGGGGCCCCACGTGCATGCCTCATGTTACGGGGGCCACGAATGCATGCCGCATGTCATAGGGGCCCCACGTGCATACTACATGTCATGGGGGCCCCAAATGCATGCCGCATGTCATGGGGGCCCCACATGCATGCCACATGTCATGGGGGCCCCACGTGTATGCCTCATGTTACGGGGGCCACGAATGCATGCCGCATGTCATAGGGGCCCCACGTGCATACCACATGTCATGGGGCCCCAAATGCATGCCGCATGTCACGGGGGCCCCGCAGGCATTACACATGTCATGGGGGCCCCAAATAAATGCCGCATTTCATGGGGGCCCCATTTGCATGCCACATGTCTTGGGGCCCACACATGCATGCCGCATGTCATAGGGGCCCCACATGCATGGCACATTTCATGGGTGCCCTACATGCATGCCGCATGTCATGGGGGCCCCAAATGCATGCCTCAAGTCATGGGGCCCCAAATGCATGCAGCATGTCATAGGGGCCCCACATGCATGGTGCATGTCATGGGGGCCCCACATGCATGCCTCAAGTCACGGGGGCCCCAAATGCATGCCACATATCATGGGGGCCCCACATGCATGCCGCATATATTGGGGCCTCAATTGCATGCCGCATGTCATGAGGGCCCCGCATGCATGCCGCATGTCAATGGGGCCCCGTAGGCATTCCGCATGTCATGGGGGCCTCACGTGCATTCCGCATGTCATAGGGGTCCCACGTGCATGCTTCATGTCATTGGGGCCCCACGTGCTTGCCGCTTGTCATGGGGGCCAAACGTGCATGCCTCATGTTACGGGGCCACGAATGCATGCCGCATGTCATAGGGGCCCCACGTGCATACCACATGTCATGGGGCCCCAAATGCATGCCCCATGTCATGGGGGCCCCACATGCATGCCACATGTCATGGGGGCCCCAAATGAATGTCGCATGTCAAGGGGGCCCCACGTGCATGACGCATGTCATGGGGACCCACATGCATGCCGCATGTCATGGAGGCCCCCATGACATGCGGCATGCATTTGGGGGCCCCACATGCATGCCGCATGTCATGGGGGGCCAAATGCTTGCCACATGTCATGAGGGCCATAAATGCATGCCGCATGTCATGGGAGCCCCACATGCATGCCACATGTCATGGGGGCCCCAAATGAATGTCGCATGTCAAGGGGGCCCCACGTGTATGCCGCATGTCATGGGGGCCCCAAATGCATGCCGCATGTCATGGGGGCCCCAAATGCATGCCGCATGTCATGGGGCCCCCCAAATGCATGCAGCATGTCTTGGGGCCCACAAATGCATGCCGCATGTCATAGGGGTCCCACATGCATGGCGCATTTCATGGGGGTCCCACATGCATGGCGCATTTCATGGGGGCCCCAAATGCATGCCGCATGTCATAGGGGCCCCACATGCATGGCGCATGTCATGGGGGCCCCACATTCATACCGCATGTCATGGATGCCCCAAATGCATGCCGCATGTAATGGGAGGCCCCATGCATGCCACATGTCATGGGGGCCCCAAATGAATGTCGCATGTCAAGTGGGCCCCACGTGCATGCCGCATGTCACGGGGGCCCCAAATGCATGCCGCATGTACAGGGGTCCCCACGTGCATGCCGCATTTCATGGGGGACGCAAATGCATGCCGCATGTCATGGGGCCGCCAAATGCATGCAGCATGTCTTGGGGCCCACAAATGCATGCCGCATGTCATAGGGGTCCCACATGCATGGCGCATTTCATGGGGGTCCCAAATGCATTGCCATGTCATGGGGGCCCCAAATGCGTGCCGCATATCATGGGGGCCCCAAATGCATGCAGCATGTCATGGGGGCCCCACGTGCATGCCACATGTAATTGCCCCCCCCAAATGCATGCCGCATGTCATAGGGGCCCCACATGCATGGAGCATGTCATTGGGGCCCCACATGCATGCCGCATGTCATGGGGGCCCCACGTGCATACTGCATGTCATGGGGGCCCCAAATGCATGCTGCATGTCATGGGGGCCCCAAATGCATGCGGCATGTCATGGGGGCCCCACGTGCATGCCGCATGTCATGGGGGCCCCGCAGGCATTCCGCATGTCATGGGGGCCCCAAATGCATGCCGCATTTCATGGGGGCCCCACGTGCATGCCGCATGTCATGGGGCCCCCCAAATGCATGCAGCATGTCTTGGTGCCCTCAAATGCATGCCGCATGTCATAGGGGTCCCACCTGCATGCCGCATGTCATGGGGGAACCACCTGCATGCCGCATGTAATGGGGGATTCAAATGCATGACGCATGTCATGGGGGTCCCACGTGCATGCCGCATGTCATGGGGGCCCCACATGCATGCCGCATGTCATGGGGGCACCACTTGCATGCAGCATGTAATGGGGGATCCAAATGCATGATGCATGTCATGGGGGTCCCACATGCATACCACATGTCATGGGGGAACCAAATGCATGCCGCATGTCCTGGGGGCCCCACATGCATGACACATTTCACGGGGGACCCAAATGCATGCCGCATGTCATGGGGTCCCCAAATGCATGCCGCATGTCATGAGGGACCCACGTGCATGCTGCATGTCATGGGGGCCCCACTTGCATGCCGCATGTCATGAGGGTGCCGCATGCATGCCGCATGTCTTGGGGCCCACAAATGCATGCCGCATGTCATAGGGCCCCACATGCATGGCGCATTTCATGAGGGCCCAAATGCATGCCGCATGTCATGGGAGCCCCACATGAATGTCGCATGTCAAGGGGGCCCAACGTGCATGCCGCATGTATTGGGGGCCCCAAATTCATGCCGCATATCATGAGGGCCCCACGTGCATGCCGCATGTCATGGGGGCCATAAATGCATGCGGCATGTCATAGGGGCCCCACGTGCATACCACATGTCATGGGGGGCCCAAATGCATGCCGCATGTACTGGGGGCCCCACGTGCATGCTGCATGTCATGGGGCCCCAAATGCATGCCGCATGTCATGGGGGCCCCAAATGCATGCCGCATGTCTTGGGACCCACAAATGCATGCCGCATGTCATAGGGGTCCCACATGCATGCCGCATGTCATGGGGGTCCCACATGCATGCCGCAAGTCATGGGGGCCTCACATTCATTCCGCATGTCAAGGGGGCCTCACGTGCATTCCGCAAGAAATGGGGGCCCCAAATGCATGCTGCATGCCATGGGGGCTCCACTTGCATGCCGCATGTAATGAGGCCCCCAAATGCATGCCACATGTCATAGGGGCCCCACGTGCATGGTGCATGTCATGGGTGCCCCAAATGAATGCCGCATGTGTTGGAGCCCACAAATGCATGCCGCATGTCATAGGGGCCCCACATGCATGGCGCATTTCATGGGGCTTCACGTGCATGCCGCATGTAATGGGGGGCCCAAATGCATGCGGCATGTTATGCAGTCCCCAAATGCATGCCGCATGTCATGGGGGCCCAAATGCATGCCGCATGTCATGGGGGCCTCAAATTCATGTCGCATATCATGAGGGCCCCGCATGCATGCCGCATGTCATGGGGGCCCCGCAGGAATTCCGCATGCCATGGGGGCCCCAAATGCATGCTGCTTGTCATGGGGGCCCCACGTGCATCCCGCATGTAATGGGGGATTCAAATGCATGCTGCATGTAATGGGGCCCACAAATGCATGCCACATGTAATAGGGGCCCCAAGTGCATGGCGCATGTCATGGGTGCCCCACATGCATGCCGCATGTCTTGGGGCCCACAAATGCATGCCGCATGTCATAGGGGCCCCACATTCATGGCACATTTCATGAGGCCCCACATACATGCCTCAAGTCATAGGGGCCCCAAATGCATGCCGCATATCATGGGGGCCTCACGTGCATGCCGCATATATTGGGGTCCACAAATTCATGCCGCATGTCATGAGGGCCCCGCATGCATGCCGCATGTCATGGGGGCCCCGCAGGCATTCCACATGTCATGGGGGCCCCAAACGCATGCCGCATGTCATGGGGGCCCCACATGCATTCCACATGTCAAGGGGGCCTCACGTGCATTCCGCATGACATTGGGGCCCCAAATGCATGTTGCATGTCATGGGGGCCCCACTTGCATGCCGCATGTCACGGGGGCCCCAAATGCATGACTCATGTCATGGGGGCCCCACGTGCATGCCGCATGTCATAGGAGCCCACATGCATGGCGCATTTCATGAGTCCCCACATACATGCCGCATGTCATGGGGGCCCCAAATGCATGCCTCAAGTCATAGGGGCCCCAAATGCATGCCGCATATCATGGGGGCCTCACGTGCATGCCGCATTTCTTGGCGGCCCCGCATGCATGCCGCATGTCATGGGGGCCCCGCAGGCATTCCACATGTCATGGGGGCCCCAAATGCATGTCGCATGTCAAGGGGTCCCCACATGCATTTCACATGTCAAGGGGGCCTCACGTGCATTCCGCATGACATGGGGGCCCCAAATGCATGTTGCATGTCATGGGGGCCCCACGTGCATGCCGCATGTCATGGGGGCCCCAAATGCAGGCCGCATGTCATGGGGGCTCCACGTGCATGCTGCATGTCATGGGGGCTCCACATGCATGCCGCATGTCATTGGGGCCCAAAATGCATGCCGCATTTCATGGGGGCCACACGTGCATGCCGCATGTAAGGGGGGATCCAAACGCATGCTGCATGTCATGGGGGTCCCACATGCATGCCGCATGTCATGGGGCCCCAAATGCATGCCGCATGTCATGGCGGCCCCAAATGCATGACTGATGTCATGGGGGCCCCACGTGCATGCCGCATGTCATGGGGGATCCAAACTCATGCCGCATGTCATGGGGGCCCCAAATGCATGCCGCATGTCATGGCGGCCCCAAATGCATGACTCATGTCATGGGGGCCCCACGTGCATGCCGCATGTCATGGGGGATCCAAACTCATGCCGCATGTCATGGGGGCCCCATGTGCATGCCGCATGTAATGGGGGCCCCAAATGCATGCCGCATGTCTCAGGTACCCCAAATGCATGCAGCATGTTATGCAGGCCCCAAATGCATGTCGCATGTCATGGGGGCCCAAATGCATGCCGCATGTCATGGGGGCCCCACACGCATGCCGCATGTCATGGGGCCCCCAAATTCATGGCGCATGTCAAAGGGGCCCCACGTGCATGGCGCAAGTCATGGGTGCCCGACATGCATGACGCATGTCATGGAGGCCCCAAATGCATGCCGCATGTCATGGGGGCCCCACATGCATGCCGCATGTCATGGGGGCCCCAAATTAATGTCACATGTCAAGGGGGCCCCACGTGCATGCCGCATGTCTCAGGTACCCCAAATGCATGCAGCATGTTATGTAGGCCCCAAATGCATGCCGCATGTCATGGGGGCCCAAATGCATGCCGCATGTCATGTGACCCACATGCATGCCACATGTCATGGGGGCCCCCAATGCATGCCGCATGTCATGGGGGCCCAAATGCATGCCGCATGTCATGGGGGCCTAAAATTCATGCCGAATGTCATAGTGGCCCCACATGCATGGCACATTTCATGGTGACCCCACATGCATGCCACATGTCATGGGGGCCCCAAATGCATCCTCAAGTCATGGGGGCCCCAAATGCATGCTGCATGTCTTGGGGCCCACAAATGCATGCCGCATGACATAGGGGCCCCACATGCATGGCGCATATCATGGGAGCCCCACGTGCATACCGCATATATTGGGGACCCCAAATTCATGCCGCATATCAGGAGGGCCCCAAATGCATGCCGCATGTAATGGGGGATTTGAATATGCATGCCGCATGTCATTGGGCCCAAATGCATGCCGCATGTCATGGACGCCACACATGCATGCCGCATGTCATGGGGCCCCAAATGCATGACTCATGTCATGGGGGCCCCACATGCATGCCGCATGTAATGGGGGCCCCAAATGCATGACGCATGTCATGGGGGCTCCACGTGCATGCCGCATGTAATTGGGCCCCCAAATTCATGCCGCATGTCAAAGGGGCCCCACGTGCATGGCGCAAGTCATGGGTGCCCCACATGCATGCCGCATGTCATAGGGGCCCCAAATGCATGCCGCATGTCATAGGGGCCCCACATGCATGGCGCATGTCATGGGGGCCCCACATGCATGACGCATGTCATGGAGGCCCCAAATGCATGCCGCATGTCATGGGAGCCCCACATGCATGCCGCATGTCATGGGGGCCCCAAATTAATGTCGCATGTCAAGGGGGCCCCACATGCATGCCGCATGTCATGGGGCCCCCAAATGCATGCCGCATATCATGGGGGTCCCACATGCATGCCGCATTTCATGGGGGCCCAAATGCTTGCCGCATGTCATGGGTTCCATAAATGCTTGCCGCATGTCATGGGTTCCATAAATGCATGCCGCATGTCATGGGGGCCCACTGTGCATGCCGCATGTATTGGGGGCCCCAAATTCATGCCGCATGTCATGAGGGCCCCGCATGCATGCCGCATTTCATAGGGCACCACATGCATGCCACATGTCATGGAGGCCCCAAAAGCATGCCTCAAGTCATGGGGGCCCCAAATCCATTCCGCATATCACGCGGACCTCACGTGCATGCCGCATGTCATGAGGGCCCCAAATTCATGCCGCATGTCATGAGGGCCCCGCATGCATGCTGCATGTCATGGGGTCCCCGCAGGCATTCCACATGTCATGGGGGCCCCACATGCATGCCGCATGTCATGGGGCCCCCAAATGTATGCCGCATGTCATGGGGGACCCACATGCATGCCGCATGTCATGGGGGCCCAAATGCTAGCCGCATGTAATGGGTTCCATAAATGCATGCCGCATGGCATGGGGGTCCAACGTACATGCCGCATGTATTGGCGGCCCCAAATTCATGCCGCATGTCATGAGGGCCCCGCAGGCATGCCGCAAGTCATGGGGGCCCCGCAGGCATTCCGCATGTCATGGGGGCCCCAAATGCATGCCGCATGTCATGGGGGCCCCACGTGCATGCCGCATGTAATGAGGGATTCAAATGAATGCCGCATGTCATGGGGGTCCCACATGCATGCCGCATGTCATGGGGGTCCCACATGCATGCCGCAAGTCATGGGGGCCTCACATTCATTCCGCATGTCAAGGGGGCCTCACGTGCATTCCGCAAGAAATGGGGGCCCCAAATGCATGCTGCATGCCATGGGGGCTCCACTTGCATGCCGCATGTAATGAGGCCCCCAAATGCATGCCACATGTCATAGGGGCCCCACGTGCATGGTGCATGTCATGGGTGCCCCAAATGAATGCCGCATGTGTTGGAGCCCACAAATGCATGCCGCATGTCATAGGGGCCCCACATGCATGGCGCATTTCATGGGGGCTTCACGTGCATGCCGCATGTAATGGGGGCCCCAAATGCATGCGGCATGTTATGCAGTCCCCAAATGCATGCCGCATGTCATGGGGGCCCAAATGCATGCCGCATGTCATGGGGGCCTCAAATTCATGTCGCATGTCATGAGGGCCCCGCATGCATGCCGCATGTCATGGGGGCCCCGCAGGAATTCCGCATGCCATGGGGGCCCCAAATGCATGCTGCTTGTCATGGGGGCCCCACGTGCATCCCGCATGTAATGGGGGATTCAAATGCATGCTGCATTTAATGGGGCCCACAAATGCATGCCACATGTAATAGGGGCCCCAAGTGCATGGCGCATGTCATGGGTGCCCCACATGCATGCCGCATGTCTTGGGGCCCACAAATGCATGCCGCATGTCATAGGGGCCCCACATTCATGGCACATTTCATGAGGCCCCACATACATGCCTCAAGTCATAGGGGCCCCAAATGCATGCCGCATATCATGGGGGCCTCACGTGCATGCCGCATATATTGGGGTCCACAAATTCATGCCGCATGTCATGAGGGCCCCGCATGCATGCCGCATGTCATGGGGGCCCCGCAGGCATTCCACATGTCATGGGGGCCCCAAACGCATGCCGCATGTCATGGGGGCCCCACATGCATTCCACATGTCAAGGGGGCCTCACGTGCATTCCGCATGACATTGGGGCCCCAAATGCATGTTGCATGTCATGGGGGCCCCACTTGCATGCCGCATGTCACGGGGGCCCCAAATGCATGACTCATGTCATGGGGGCCCCACGTGCATGCCGCATGTCATAGGAGCCCACATGCATGGCGCATTTCATGAGTCCCCACATACATGCCGCATGTCATGGGGGCCCCAAATGCATGCCTCAAGTCATAGGGGCCCCAAATGCATGCCGCATATCATGGGGGCCTCACGTGCATGCCGCATTTCTTGGCGGCCCCACATGCATGCCGCATGTCATGGGGGCCCCGCAGGCATTCCGCATGTCATGGGGGCCCCAAATGCATGTCGCATGTCAAGGGGTCCCCACATGCATTTCACATGTCAAGGGGGCCTCACGTGCATTCCGCATGACATGGGGGCCCCAAATGCATGTTGCATGTCATGGGGGCCCCACGTGCATGCCGCATGTCATGGGGGCCCCAAATGCAGGCCGCATGTCATGGGGGCTCCACGTGCATGCTGCATGTCATGGGGGCTCCACATGCATGCCGCATGTCATTGGGGACCAAAATGCATGCCGCATTTCATGGGGGCCACACGTGCATGCCGCATGTAAGGGGGGATCCAAACGCATGCTGCATGTCATGGGGGTCCCACATGCATGCCGCATGTCATGGGGCCCCAAATGCATGCCGCATGTCATGGCGGCCCCAAATGCATGACTGATGTCATGGGGGCCCCACGTGCATGCCGCATGTCATGGGGGATCCAAACTCATGCCGCATGTCATGGGGGCCCCAAATGCATGCCGCATGTCATGGCGGCCCCAAATGCATGACTCATGTCATGGGGGCCCCACGTGCATGCTGCATGTCATGGGGGATCCAAACTCATGCCGCATGTCATGGGGGCCCCATGTGCATGCCGCATGTAATGGGGGCCCCAAATGCATGCCGCATGTCTCAGGTACCCCAAATGCATGCAGCATGTTATGCAGGCCCCAAATGCATGTCGCATGTCATGGGGGCCCAAATGCATGCCGCATGTCATGGGGGCCCCACACGCATGCCGCATGTCATGGGGCCCCCAAATTCATGGCGCATGTCAAAGGGGCCCCACGTGCATGGCGCAAGTCATGGGTGCCCGACATGCATGACGCATGTCATGGAGGCCCCAAATGCATGCCGCATGTCATGGGGGCCCCACACGCATGCCGCATGTCATGGGGGCCCCAAATTAATGTCACATGTCAAGGGGGCCCCACGTGCATGCCGCATGTCTCAGGTACCCCAAATGCATGCAGCATGTTATGTAGGCCCCAAATGCATGCCGCATGTCATGGGGGCCCAAATGCATGCCGCATGTCATGTGACCCACATGCATGCCACATGTCATGGGGGCCCCCAATGCATGCCGCATGTCATGGGGGCCCAAATGCATGCCGCATGTCATGGGGGCCTAAAATTCATGCCGAATGTCATAGTGGCCCCACATGCATGGCACATTTCATGGTGACCCCACATGCATGCCACATGTCATGGGGGCCCCAAATGCATCCTCAAGTCATGGGGGCCCCAAATGCATGCTGCATGTCTTGGGGCCCACAAATGCATGCCGCATGACATAGGGGCCCCACATGCATGGCGCATATCATGGGAGCCCCACGTGCATACCGCATATATTGGGGACCCCAAATTCATGCCGCATATCAGGAGGGCCCCAAATGCATGCCGCATGTAATGGGGGATTTGAATATGCATGCCGCATGTCATTGGGCCCAAATGCATGCCGCATGTCATGGACGCCACACATGCATGCCGCATGTCATGGGGCCCCAATGCATGGCGCATGTCATGGGTGCCCCACATGCATGCCGCATGTCTTTGGGCCCACAAATGCATGCCCCATGTCATAGGGGCCCCACATGAATGGCACATTTCATGTGGCCCCACATACATGCCTCAAGTCATAGGGGCCACAAATGCATGCCGCATATCATGGGGGCCTCACGTGCATGCCACATATATTGGGGGCCCGAAATTCATGCCGCATGTCATGGGGGCCCCAAATGCATACCGCTTTTCATGGGGGCTCCACGTGCATGCCGCATATATTGGGGGCCCCAAATTCATGCCGCATGTCATGAGGGCCCCGCATGCATGCCGCATGTCATGGGGGCCTCGCAGGCATTCCACATGTCATGGGGGCCCCAAATGCATGCCGCATGTCATGGGGGCCCCACATGCATTCCACATGTCAAGGGGGCCTCACGTGCATTCCACATGACATGGGGGCCCCAAATGCATGCGCATGTAAGGGGGATCCAAATGCATGCTGCATGTCATGGGGGTCCCACATGCATGCCGCATGTCATGGGGACCCCAAATGCATGCCGCATGTCATGGCGGCCCCAAATGCATGACTCATGTCATGGGGGCCCCACGTGCATGCCGCATGTCATGGGGGATCCAAACTCATGCCGCATGTCATGGGGGCCCCAAATGCATGCCGCATGTCATGGCGGCCCCAAATGCATGACTCATGTCATGGGGGCCCCACGTGCATGCCGCATGTCATGGGGGATCCAAACTCATGCCGCATGTCATTGGGGCCCCAAGCGTATGCCGCATGTCATGGGGGCCAAATGTGCATGCCGCATGTCATGGGGGATCCAAATTCATGCCGCATGTCATGGGGGCCCCCAATGCATGCCGCATGTCATGGGGACCCAAATGCATGCCGCATGTCATGGGGGCCCTGCAGGCATTCCGCATGTCATGGGGGCCCCAAATGCATGCCGCATGTCATAGGGGCCCCACGTGCATCCCGCATGTAATGGGGGATTCAAATGCATGCTGCATGTCATGGGGGCCCCACGTGCATGCCGCATGTCACGGGGACCCCAAATGTATGCTCCATGTCAGGGGGCACCACAAGCATGCCGCATGTTATAGAGGCCCCACATGCATGGCTCATTTCATGGGGGGCCCCACTTGCACGCAGCATGTTATGAGGGATCCAAATGCATGCCGCATCTCATGGGGGTCCCACATGCATGCCGCATGTCATGGGTGCCCCAAATGCATGCCGCATGTCATGGGGCCCACGAATGCATGCCGAATGTCATAGGGGCCCCACATGCATGGCGCATTTCATGGGGGCCCCTATGACATGCGGCATGGATGTGGGCCCCCCATGACATGCGCCAAGCATGTGGGGCCCCCATAACATGCGGCATGCATTTGGGGCCCCCATTACATGCGGCATGCATGTGGGGCCCCCATGACATGAGTCATGCATTTGGGGCCGCCATGACATGCGGCATGCATTTGGGGCCGCAATGACATGCGGCATGCATTTGGGGCCGCCATGACATGCGGCATGCATTTGGGGCCCCCATGACATGCGGCATGAGTTTGGATCCCCCATGACATGCGGCATGCACATTTGGCCCCCATGACATGCGGCATACGCTTGGGGCCCCAATGACATGCGGCATGAGTTTGGATCCCCCATGACATGCAGCATGCACGTGGGGCCCCCATGACATGAGTCATGCATTTGGGGCCGCCATGACATGCGGCATGCATTTGGGGTCCCCATGACATGTGGCATGCATGTGGGACCCCCATGACATGCAGCATGCATTTGGATCCCCCTTACATGCGGCATGCACGTGTGGCCCCCATGAAATGCGGCATGCATTTGGGGCCCCAATGACATGCGGAATGCCTGCGGGGCCCCCATGACATACAGCATGCATGTGGAGCCCCCATGACATGCGGCATGCATGTGGGGCCCTCCAATGACATGCAGCATGCACGTGGGGCCCCCATGACATGTGGAATGCACGTGAGGCCCCCATGACATGCGGCATACGCTTGGGGCCCCATGACATGCGGCATGCACGTGGGGCCCCCTTGACATGCGACATTCATTTGGGGCCCCCATGACATGTGGCATGCATGGGGGCTCCCATTACATGCGACATGCATTTGGGGCCTCCATGACATGCGGTATGAATTGGGGGCCCCAAATTCATGCCGCATGTCATGGGGGCCCCAAATGCATGGCGCTTTTCATGGGGGCTCCACGTGCATGCCGCATGTAATGGGGCCCCCAAATGCATGCCACATGTCATAGGGGCCCCACGTGCATGGCGCATGTCATGGGTGCCCCACATGCATGCCGCATGTCTTGGGGCCCACAAATGCATGCCGCATGTCATAGGGGCCCCACATGCATGGCGCATTTCATGAGGCCCCACATACATGCCTCAAGTCATAGGGGCCCCAAATGCATGCAGCATATCATGGGGGCCTCACGTGCATGCCGCATATATTGGGGTCCCCAAATTCATGCCGCATGTCATGAGGGCCCCGCATGCGTGCCGCATGTCATGGGGGCCCCGCAGGCATTCCACATGTCATGGGGGCCCCAAATGCATGCCGCATGTCATGGGGGCCCCACATGCATTCCACATGTCAAGGGGGCCTCACGTGCATTCCGCATGACATGGGGGCCCCAAATGCATGTTGCATGTCATGGGGGCCCCACTTGCATGCCGCATGTCACGGGGGCCCCAAATGCATGACTCATGTCATGGGGGCCCCACGTGCATGCCGCATGTCATGGGGGACCCAAACGCATGCCGCATGTCATTGGGGCCCCAAGCGTATGCCGCATGTCATGGGGGCCTCACGTGCATTCCACATGTCATGGGGGCCCCACGTGCATGCTGCATGTCATTGGGGGCCCCACATGCATGCCGCATGTCATGGGGGCTCCACATGCATGCCGTATGTCATGGGGGCCCCGCAGGCATTCCGCATGTCATTGGGGCCCCAAATGCATGCCGCATTTCATGGGGGCCACACGTGCATGCCGCATGTAAGGGGGATACAAATGCATGCTGCATGTCATGGGGGTCCCACATGCATGCCGCATGTCATGGGGACCCCAAATGCATGACTCATGTCATGGGGGCCCCACGTGCATGCTGCATGTCATGGGGGATCCAAACTCATGCCGCATGTCATTGGGGCCCCAAGCGTATGCCGCATGTCATGGGGGCCAAATGTGCATGCCGCATGTCATGGGGGATCCAAACTCATGCCGCATGTCATGGGGCCCCCAAATGCATGCCGCATGTCATGGCGGCCCCAAATGCATGCCGCATGTCATGGCGGCCCCAAATGCATGCCGCATGTCATGGCGGCCCCAAATGCATGACTCATGTCATGGGGGCCCCACATGCATGCCGCATGTAATGGGGGCCCCAAATGCATGCCGCATGTTATGGGGGCCCCACATGCTTGGCGCATGTCATGGGGGGCCCACATCCATGCCGCATGTCATAGGGGCCCCACGGGCATGGCGCATGTCATGGGAGCCCCACATGCATGCCGCATGTCATGGGGGCCCCAAATTAATGTCGCATGTCAAGGGGGCCCCACATGCATGCCGCATGTCATGGGGGCCCCAAATACATGCCGCATATCATGGGGGTCCCACATGCATGCCGCATTTCATGGGGGCCCAAATGCTTGCCGCATGTCATGGGTTCCATAAATGCTTGCCGCATGTCATGGGTTCCATAAATGCATGCCGCATGTCATGGGGGCCCACTGTGCATGCCGCATGTATTGGGGGCCCCAAATTCATGCCGCATGTCATGAGGGCCCCGCATGCATGCCGCATTTCATAGGGCACCACATGCATGCCACATGTCATGGAGGCCCCAAAAGCATGCCTCAAGTCATGGGGGCCCCAAATCCATGCCGCATATCACGCGGGCCTCACGTGCATGCCGCATTTATTGGGGGCCCCAAATTCATGCCGCATGTCATGAGGGCCCCGCATGCATGCTGCATGTCATGGGGTCCCCACAGGCATTCCACATGTCATGGGGGCCCCACATGCATGCCGCATGTCATGGGGCCCCCAAATGTATGCCGCATGTCATGGGGGACCCAAACGCATGCAGCATGTCATTGGGGCCCCAAGCGTATGCCGCATATCATGGGGGCCCCATGTGCATGCCGCATGTAATGGGGGCCCCAAATGCATGCGGCATGTCATAGGGGCCCACGTGCATGCCGTATGTCTCGGGCACACCAAATGCATGCAGCATGTCATGGGGGCCCCACGTGCATGCCGCATGTCTCAGGTACCCCAAATGCATGCAGCATGTTATGCAGACCCCAAATGCATGCCACATGTCATGGGGGCCCAAATGCATGCCGCATGTCATGTGACCCACATGCATGCCGCATGTCATGGGGGCCCCCAATGCATGCCGCATGTCATGGGGGCCCAAATGCATGCCACATGTCATGGGGGCCTCAAATTCATGCCGCATGTCATGAGGGATCCAAATGCATGCCGCATCTCATGGGGGCCCCACATGCATGCCGCATGTCATGGGTGCCCCAAATGCATGCCGCATGTCATGGGGGCTCCACGTGCATGCCGCATGTAATGGGGCCCCCAAATGCATGCCACATGTCTTGGGGCCCACGAATGCATGCCGAATGTCATAGGGGCCCCACATGCATGGCACATTTCATGGGGGCCCCACATGCATGCCACATGTCATGGGGGCCCCAAATGCACCCTCAAGTCATGGGGGCCCCAAATGCATGCTGCATGTCTTGGGGCCCACAAATGCATGCCGCATGTCATAGGGGTCTCACATGCATGGCGCATATCATGGGGGCCCCACGTGCATACCGCATATATTGGGGGCCCCAAATTCATGCCGCATATCATGAGGGCCCCAAATGCATGCCGAATGTCATGGGGGCCCCGCAGGCATTCCGCATGTCATGGGTGCCCCAAATGCATAACGCATGTCATGGGGGCCCCACGTACATGCCGCATGTAATGGGGGATTCAAATGCATGCCGCATGTCATGGGGGTCCCACATGCATGCCGCATGTCATGGGGGCCCCACATGCATGCCGCATGTCATGGGGGCCCCAAATGCATGCCGCTTGTCATGGGGCCCCACATGCATGCCGCATGTAATGGGGGATCCAAATGCATGCCGCATGTCATTGGGGCCCAAATGCATGCCGCATGTCATGGGGGCCCCACATGCATGCCGCATGTCATGGGGGCCCCAAATGCATGCCGCTTTTCATGGGGGCTCCACGTGCATGCCGCATGTCTTGGGGCCCACAAATGCATGCCGCATGTCATTGGGGCCCCAAGCATATGCCGCATGTCATGGGGGCCCCATGTGCATGCCGCATGTAATGGGGGCCCCAAATGCATGCGGCATGTCATAGGGGCCCCACGTGCATGCCACATGTCTCGGGCACACCAAATGCATGCAGCATGTCATGGGGCCCCACGTGCATGCCGCATGTCTCAGGTACCCCAAATGCATGCAGCATGTTATGTAGGCCCCAAATGCATGCCGCCTGTCATGGGGGCCCAAATGCATGCCGCATGTCATGTGACCCACATGCATGCCACATGTCATGGGGGCCCCCAATGCATGCCGCATGTCATGGGGGCCCAAATGCGTGCCGCATGTCATGGGGGCCCCAAATGCATGCCACATGTCAAGGTGGCCCCACGTGCATCCTGCATGTAATGGGGGATTCAAATGCATGCTGCATGTCATGGGGGCCCCACGTTCATGCCGCATGTCAAGGGGGCCCCAAATGTATGCTGCATGTCATGGGGGCCCCACATGCATGCCGCATGTCATGGGGGCCCCAAATGCATGCGGCATGTCATAGGGGCCCCACGTGCATGCCGCTTGTCTCGGGCATTCCAAATGCATGCAGCATTTTATGGGGGCCCCACGTGCATGCCGCATGTCTCAGGTACCCCAAATGCATGCAGCATGTTATGCAGGCCCCAAATGCATGCTGCATGTCATGGGGGCCCCACATGCATGCCGCATGTCATGGGGGCCCCACATGCATGCCGCATGTCATGATGCACCCAAAATGCATGCCGCATGACATGGGGTCCCCACATGCATGCCGCATGTCATGGGGTCCCCACATGCATGCCGCATGTCATGGGGGCCCCAAATGCATGCCACTTGTCATGGGGACTCCACGTGCATGCCGCATGTAATGGGCCCCCCAAATGCATGGCACATGTCATAGGGGCCCCACGTGCATGCCGCATGTCATGGGGGGCCCAAACGCATGCCTCAAGTCATAGGGGCCCCAAATGCATGCCGCATATCATGGGGGCCTCACGTGCATGCCGCATTTCTTGGGGGCCCCGCATGCATGCCGCATGTCATGGGGGCCCTGCAGGTATTCCACATGTCATGGGGGCCCCACATGCATTTCACATGTCAAGGGGGCCTCACGTGCATTCCGCATGACATGGGGGCTCCAAATGCATGTTGCATGTCATGGGGGCCCCACGTGCATGCCGCATGTCATGGGGGCCCCAAATGCAGGCCGCATGTCATGGGGGCCCCACGTGCATGCCTCATGTCATGGGGGCCCACATGCATGCCGGATGTCATTGGGGCCCCAAGCGTATGCCGCATATCATGGGGGCCTCACATGCATTCCACATGTCATGGGGGCCCCACGTGCATGCTGCATGTCATAGGGCCCCACATGCATGCCGCATGTCATGGGGGCCCCAAATGCAGGCCGCATGTCATGGGGGCTCCACATGCATGCCGCATGTCATGGGGGCCCCAAATGCATGCCACATATCATTTGGGCCCCACGCTCATGCCACATATATTGGGGGCCCCAAATGTATGCCGCATGTCATGAGGGCCCCGCATGCATGCCGTATGTCATGGGGGCCCCAAATGCATGCCGCATGTACAGGGGGCCCCACGTGCATGCCGCATTTCATGGGGGACGCAAATGCATGCCGCATGTCATGGGGGCCCCACGTGCATACCACATGTCTTGGGGGCCCCAAATGCATGCCGCATGTACTGGGGGGCCCCACTTGCATGCAGCATGTCTTGGTGCCCTCAAATACATGTCGCATGTCAAAGGGGTCCCACATGCATGCCGCATGTCATGGGGGCCCAACGTGCATGCCGCATGTATTGGGGGCCCCAAATGCATGCCGCATGCCATGGGGGAACCACCTGCATGCCGCATGTCATGGGGGAACCACCTGCATGCCGCATGTAATGGGGGATTCAAATGCATGCCGCATGTCATGGGGGTCCCACATGCATGCCACATGTCATTGGGGCCCCGCAGGCATTCCGCATGTCATGGGGGACTCACGTGCATTCCGCATGTCATGTGGGCCCCACGTGCATGCTGCATGTCATTATGGCCCCACGTGCATGCCACATGTCACGGGGGCCCCGCAGGCATTCCACATGTCATGGGGGCCCCAAATAAATGCCGCATTTCATGGGGGCCCCACATTCATGCCGCATGTCACGGGGTCCCCGCAGGCATTCCACATGTCATGGGGGCCCCAAATAAATGGCGCATTTCATGGGGACCCCATGTGCATGCCACATGTCTTGGGGCCCACAAATGCATGCCGCATGTCATAGGGGCCCCACATGCATGGCGCATTTCATGGGGGCCCTACATGCATGCCGCATGTCATGGGGGCCCCCAATGCATGCCTCAAGTCATGGGGGCCCCAAATGCATGCAGCATGTCATAGGGGCCCCACATGCATGGTGCATGTCATGGGGGCCCCACATGCATGCCTCAAGTCATAGGGGCCCCAAATGCATGCCACATATCATGGGGGCCCCACATGCATGCTGCATATATTGAGGTCCTCAAATGCATGCCGCATGTCATGAGGGCCCCGCATGCATGCCACATGTCATTGGGGCCCCGCAGGCATTCCGCATGTCATGGGGGCCTCACGTGCATTCCGCATGTCATGGGGGTCCCACGTGCATGCTGCATGTCATTGGGGCCCCACGTGCTTGCCGCATGTCATGGGGGCCCCACGTGCATGCCTCATGTTACGGGGCCACGAATGCATGCCGCATGTCATAGGGGCCCCACATGCATGGAGCATGTCATGGGGGCCCCAAATGCATGCGGCATGTCATAGGGGCCCCACGTGCATACCACATGTCATGGGGGCCCCAAATGCATGCCGCATGTCATGGGAGCCCCACATGCATGCCACATGCCATGGGGGCCCCAAATGAATGTCGCATGTCAAGGGGGACCCACGTGCATGACGCATGTCATGGGGACCCACATGCATGCCGAATGTCATGGAGGCCCCCATGACATGCGGCAAGCATTTGGGCCCCACATGCATGCCGCATGCCATGGGGCCCCCAAATGCATGCCGCATGTCATGGGGGCCCCACATGCATGCCGCATGTCATGGGGGCCCAAATGCTTGCCGCTTGTCATGAGGGCCATAAATGCATGCCGCAAGTCATGGGGCCCCAAATGCATGCAGCATGTCATAGGGGCCCCACATGCATGGTGCATGTCATGGGGGCCCCACATGCATGCCTCAAGTCATGGGGGCCCCAAATGCATGCCACATACCATGGGGGCCCCACATGCATGCCGCATATATTGGGGGCCTCAAATGCATGCCGCATGTCATGAGGGCCCCGCATGCATGCAGCATGTCATTGGGGCCCCGCAGGCATTCCGCATGTCATGGGGGCCTCACATGCATTCCGCATGTCATGGGGGTCCCACGTGCATGCCGCATGTCATGGGGGCCCAAATGCTTGCCGCATGTCATGAGGGCCATAAATGCATGCCGCATGTCATGGGAGCCCCACATGCATGCCACATGTCATGGAGGCCCCCATGACATGCGGAAAGCATTTGGGCCCCACATGCATGCCGCATGTCATGGGGCCCCCAAATGCATGCCGCATGTCATGGGGGCCCCACGTGCATGGCGCATTTCATGAGGGCCCAAATGCATGCCGCATGTCATGAGGCCATAAATGCATGTCGCATGTCATGGGTGCCCAAAGTGCATGCCTCATGTCACGGGGGCCCCGCAGGCATTCCACATGTCATGGGGGCCCCAAATAAATGCCGCATTTCATGGGGGCCCCACGTGCATGCCGCATGTCACGGGGGCCCCGCAGGCATTACACATGTCATCGGGGCCCCAAATAAATGCCGCATTTCATGGGGGCTCCATGTGCATGCCACATGTCTTGGGGCCCACAAATGCATGCCGCATGTCATAGGGGCCCCACATGCATGGCGCATTTCATGGGGGCCCTACATGCATGCCGCATGTCATGGGGGCCCCAAATGCATGCCTCAAGTCATGGGGGCCCAAATGCATGCAGCATGTCATAGGGGCCCCACATGCATGGTGCATGTCATGGGGGCCCCACATGCATGCCTCAAGTCACGGGGGCCCCAAATGCATGCCACATATCATGGGGGCCCCACATGCATGCCGCATATATTGGGGGCCTCAATTGCATGCCGCATGTCATGAGGGCCCCGCATGCATGCCGCATGTCATTGGGGCCCCGTAGGCATTCCGCAGGTCATGGGGGCCTCACGTGCATTCCGCATGTCATTGGGGCCCCACGTGCTTGCCGCTTGTCATGGGGGCCCCACGTGCATGCCTCATGTTACGGGGCCACGAATGCATGCCGCATGTCATAGGGGCCCCACGTGCATACCACATGTCATGGGGGCCCCAAATGCATGCCGCATGTCATGGGGGCCCCACATGCATGCCACATGTCATGGGGGCCCCAAATGAATGTCGCATGTCAAGGGGGCCCCACGTGCATGACGCATGTCATGGGGACCCACATGCATGCCGCATGTCATGGAGGCCCCCATGACATGCGGCATGCATTTGGGGCCCCACATGCATGCCGCATGTCATGGGGGGCCAAATGCTTGCCGCATGTCATGAGGGCCATAAATGCATGCCGCATGTCATGGGAGCCCCACATGCATGCCACATGTCATGGGGGCCCCAAATGAATGTCGCATGTCAAGGGGGCCCCACGTGCATGCCGCATGTCATGGGGGCCCCAAATGCATGCCGCATGTCATGGGGGCCCCAAATAAATGCCGCATGTCATGGGCCCCCCAAATGCATGCAGCATGTCTTGGGGCCCACAAATGCATGCCGCATGTCATGGAGGCCCCAAATGCATGCCGCATGTAATGGGAGCCCCCATGCATGCCACATGTCATGGGGGCCCCAAATGAATGTCGCATGTCAAGGGGGCCCCACGTGCATGCCGCATGTCATGGGGGCCCCAAATGCATGCCGCATGTACAGGGGGGCCCACGTGCATGCCGCATTTCATGGGGACGCAAATGCATGCCACATGTCATGGGGCCGCCAAATGCATGCAGCATGTCTTGGGGCCCACAAATGCATGCCGCATGTCATAGGGGTCCCACATGCATGGCGCATTTCATGGGGGTCCCAAATGCATGCGCATGTCATGGGGGCCCCAAATGCGTGCCGCATATCATGGGGGCCCCAAATGCATGCAGCATGTCATGGGGGCCCCACGTGCATGCCACATGTAATTGGGCCCCCCAAATGCATGCCGCATGTCATAGGGGCCCCACATGCATGGAGCATGTCATTGGGGCCCCACATACATGCCGCATGTCATGGGGGCCCCACGTGCATACTGCATGTCATGGGGGCCCCAAATGCATGCTGCATGTCATGGGGGCCCCAAATGCATGCCGCATGTCATGGGGGCCCCACATGCATGCTGCATGTCATGGGGGCCCCGCAGGCATTCCGCATGTCATGGGGGCCCCAAATGCATGCCGCATTTCATGGGGGCCCCACGTGCATGCTGCATGTCATGGGGCCCCCCAAATGCATGCAGCATGTCTTGGTGCCCTCAAATGCATGCCGCATGTCATGGGGGAACCACCTGCATGCCGCATGTAATGGGAGATTCAAATGCATGCCGCATGTCATGGGGGTCCCACATGCATGCCTCATGTCATGGGGGCCCCAAATGCATGCCGCATATCTTGGGGGCCCCGCAGGCATTCCGCATGTCATGTGGGCCCCACGTGCATGCTGCATGTCATTGTGGCACCACGTGCATGCCGCATGTCACGGGGGCCCCGCAGGCATTCCACATGTCATGGGGGCCCCAAATAAATGTCGCATTTCATGGGGGCCCCACATGCATGCCGCATGTCATGGGGTCCCCGCAGGCATGCCGCATGTCATGGGGGCCCCAAATGTATGCCACATGTCATGGGGGCCCCAAGAGCATACCGCATGACATGGGGGCCCCAAGTGCTTGAGGCATGTCATGGGGGCCCAACATGCATGCCGCATGTCTTGGGTACCCCAAATGCATGTCGCATGTCATTTGGGCCCCACATGCATGAAGCATGTCATGGTGGCACCAAATGCATTCTACATATCATGGAGGCCCCACGTGCATGCCACATGTCATGGGGGCCCCAAATGCAAGCCACATGTCATGGGGGCCAAAAAAGCATGCCGCGTGTCATAGGGGCCCCAAATGCATTCCGAATGTCATGGGGGTCACACATTCATGTCGCATGTCATGGGGGCCCCACGTGCATTCCACATTTCATTGGGGGCCCCAAATGCATGCTGCATGTCTGGGGCCCCAAATGCATGCTGCATGTGATGGGGGCCCCAAATGCATGCAACATGTCATGGTAGCCCCACATGCATGCCACATGTCATGGGGGACCCACGTGCATGCCGCATGTCATGAAAGCCCCACGTGCATGCCGCATGTCATGGGGGCCCCACATGCATGCCACATGTCATGGGGGCCCCAAATGCATGCCACATGTCAGGGGGGCCCCAAATGCATGCCGTATGTCATGGGTGCCCCAAATGCATGCCGCTTGTCATGGGTACCCCAAATGCATGCCGCATATCATGTGTACCCCAAATGCATACCCCATGTCATGGGGGACCCACGTGCATACCGCATGTCATGGGGACCCCCTATGCATGCCTCATGTCATGGGGGCCCCAAATGCATACTGCATGTCTTGGGAGCTCCACATGCATGCCGCATGTCTTGTGGCCCCACGTGCATGCCGCATGTCATGGGGCCCCATGTGGATGCCGAATGTCATGGGGGTACCAATTTCATGCCGCATGTCATGGGGGACACTCATGCATACCGCATGTAATGGGGGCAACACGTGCATACCGCATATCATGGGGCCCCACGTGCATACCGCATGGCATTGGTCCCAAAATGCATGCCGCATGTCATGGGGCCCCATGTGCATGCCACATGCCATGGGGTCCACATCCATACCGCATGTCATTGGGGGAACATGTGCATACCGCATATCATGGGCCCCACATGCATACCGCATGTCATAGGTGCCCCAAATGCATGCCGCATGTCATGGGGCCCCATGTGCATGCCACATGTCATGGGGGCCCCAAATGCATGCCACATGTCATGGAGGCCCCAAATGCATGCCGCATGTCATTGGGGCCCCAAATGCATACTGCCTGTCATGGGACCTCCACATGCATGCCGCATGTCATGGGGCCCCATGTGCATGCTGCATGTCATGGGGGCCCCAAATGCATGCCGCATGTTATGTGGCCCCAAGTGCATGACGTATCTTATGGGGCCCCATGTGCATGCCGCATGTCATGGGGGCCCACATGCATGCCACATGTCATGGGGGCACCACATGCATACCGCATGTCATGGGGCTCCACGTGCATACCGCATGTCATGGGGCCCCACGTGCATGACGCATGTTATGGGTGCCCCAAATGCATGCCGCATGTCATGGGGGCGAAAAATGCATGCCACATGTCATGGGGGCCACACGTGCATGACACATGTCATGTGGGCTCCACATGCATGCCACATGTCAACGAGGCCCCACGTGCATGCCACATTTCATTGGGGGCCCAAATGCATGCTGCATGTCAGAGGCCACAAATGCATGCTGCATGTCATGGGGCCCCACATGCATGCCCCATGTCTTGGGGGCCTCAAATGCATGCTGCACATGATGGGGGACCCAAATGCATGCCACATGTCATGGGGGCCCCAAATGCATGCCGCATGTCATGTGGCCCCAAGTGCATGACGCATGTCATGGGGCCCCTTGTGCATGCCGCATGTCATGAGGGCCCACATGCATGCCACATGTCATGGGGCCCCCAAATGCATGCCGCATGTCATGTGGCCCCAAGTGCATGCCGCATGTCATGGGGCCCCTTGTGCATGCCGCATGTCATGAGGGCCCACATGCATGCCACATGTCATGGGGGCACCACATGCATACCGCATGTCATGGGGCTCCACGTGCATACCGCATGTCATGGGGCCCCACGTGCATGACGCATGTTATGGGTGCCCCAAATGCATGCCGCATGTCATGGGGGCCAAAAATGAATGCCACATGTCATGGGGGCCACACGTGCATGACACATGTCATGGGGGCTCCACGTGCATGCCACATTTCATTGGGGGCCCAAATGCATGCTGCATGTCAGAGGCCACAAATGCATGCTGCATGTCATGGGGCCCCACATGCATGCCCCATGTCTTGGGGGCCTCAAATGCATGCTGCACGTGATGGGGGACCCAAATGCATGGCACATATCATGGTAGCCGACACGCATGCCGCATGTCATGGGGGCCTCAAATACATGCCACATGTCATGGGGGCCCCACATGCATGGTGCATGTCATAGGGGCCCCACATGCATGCCGCATGTCATGGGGCCCCACATGCATGCCGCATGTCATGGGGGCCTCAAATGTATGCTGCATGTCATGGGAGCCCCAAATGCATGCCGCATGTCATGGGGTCCCCACATGCATTCCGCATGTCATGGGGGCTCTACATCCATGCCGCATGTCATGAGGGCACCAAGTGCATGCCGCATGTCATGGGGGCCCCAAATGCATGCCGCATGTCATGGGGGCTCCAAATGCATGCCGCATGTCATGGGGGCCCCAAATGCATGCCACATGTCATGGGGGCCCCAAGAGCATGCCACGTGACATGGGGGCCCCACGTGCTTGACGCATGTCATGGGGGCCCCACATGCATGCCGCATGTCTTGAGTACCTCAAATGCATGTCGCATGTCATTTGGGCCCCACATGCATGACGCATGTCATGGTGGCCCCAAATGCATTCTACATATCATGGAGGCCCCACATCCATGCCGCATGTCATGGGGGCCCCAAATGCAAGCCGCCTGTCATGGGGGCCAAAAAAGCATTCCGCATGTCAAGGGGACCCCAAATGCATGCCTCATGTCATGTGGGCCACAAATGCATGCTGCATGTCATGGGGCCCCACATGCATGCCCCATGTCTTGGGGGCCTCAAATGCATGCTGCACGTGATGGGGGACCCAAATGCATGGCACATGTCATGGTAGCCGACACGCATGCCGCATGTCATGGGGGCCTCAAATACGTGCCACATGTCATGGGGGCCCCACATGCATGGTGCATGTCATAGGGGCCCCACATGCATGCCGCATGTCATGGGGCCCCACATGCATGCCGCATGTCATGGGGGCCTCAAATGTATGCTGCATGTCATGGGGGCCCCAAATGCATGCCGCATGTCATGGGGTCCCCACATGCATTCCGTATGTCATGGGGGCTCTACATCCATGCCGCATGTCATGAGGGCACCAAGTGCATGCCGCATGTCATGGGGGCCCCAAATGCATGTCGCATGTCATGGGGGCTCCAAATGAATGCCGCATGTCATGGGGGCCCCAAATGCATGCCACATGTCATGGTGGCCCCAAGAGCGTGCCGCGTGACATGGGGGCCCCACGTGCTTGACGCATGTCATGGGGGCCCCACATGCATGACGCATGTCTTGAGTACCCCAAATGCATGTCGCATGTCATTTGGGCCCCACATGCATGACGCATGTCATGGTGGCCCCAAATGCATTCTACATATCATGGAGGCCCCACGTCCATGCCGCATGTCATGGGGGCCCCAAATGCATGCTGCGTGTCTTGGGAACCCCAAATGCATGTCGCATGTCATGTGGCCCCATGTGCATGCCGCATGTCATGGGGACCCATGTGCATGCCGAATGTCATGGGGGTACCACGTGCATGCCACATATCATAGGGTCCCCACATGCATGCCTCATGTCATGGGGGCCCCAAATGCAAAGTGCATGTCTTGGGGGCCTCACGTGCATACCGCATGTCATGGGGACCCCCAAAGCTTGACTCATGTCATGGGGGCCCCAAATGCATACTGCATGTCATGGGAGCTCCACATGCATGCCGCATATCATGGGGCCCCACGTGCATACCGCATGTCATGGGGGTCACACGTGCATGCCCCATGTCATGGGGGCTCCACATGCATGCCACATGTCATGTAGGCCCCACGTGCATGCCGCATTTCATTGGGGGCCCCAAATGCATGCTGCATGTCAGGGGCCACAAATGCATGCTGCATGTCATGGGGGCCCCAAATACGTGCCACATATCATGGGGGCACCAAATGCATGGGCCATGTCATAGGGGCCCCACATGCATGCCGCATGTCATGGGGACCCAAATGCATGCTGCATGTCATGTGGTCCCCACTTGCATTCCGAATATCATGGGGGCTCTACATGCATGCCGCATGTCATGGGGGCACCAAGTGCATGCCTCATGTCATCGGGGCCCCAAATGCATCACGCATGTCATGGTGGCTCCAAATGCATGCCGCATGTCATGGGGGCCCCAAATGCATGCCACATGTCATGGGGGCCCCAAGAGCATGCCGCATGACATGGGGGCCCCACGTGCTTGAGGCATGTCATGGGGGCCCAACATGTATGCCGCATGTCTTCGGTACCATAAATGCATGTCGCATGTCATTTGGGCCCCACATGCATGAAGCATGTCATGGGGCCCCGAAATGCAAGCCACATGTCATGGGGGCCAAAAAAGCATGCCGCATGTCATAGGGGCCCCAAATGCATTCCGCATGTCATGGGGGCCCCACGTGCATGCTGCATGTCTGGGGCCCCAAATGCATGCTGCATGTGATGGGGGCCCCAAATGCATGCAACATGTCATGGTAGCCCCACATGCATGGGCCATGTCAAGGGGCCCCACATGAATGCCGCATGTCATGGGGGCCCCAAATGCATGCCGCATGTAATGGGAGCCCCCATGCATGCCACATGTCATGGGGGCCCCAAATGAATGTCGCATGTCAAGGGGGCCCCACGCGCATGCCGCATGTCATGGGGGCCCCAAATGCATGCCGCATGTACAGGGGCCGCCAAATGCATGCAGCATGTCTTGGGGCCCACAAATGCATGCCGCATGTCATAGGGGTCCCACATGCATGGCGCATTTCATGGGGGTCCCAAATGCATGCGCATGTCATGGGGCCCCAAATGCATGCCGCATATCATGGGGGCCCCAAATGCATGCAGCATGTCATGGGGGGCCCACGTGCATGCCACATGTAATTGGGCCCCCCAAATGCATGCCGCATGTCATAGGGGCCCCACATGCATGGAGCATGTCAATGGGGCCCCACATGCATGCCACATGTCATTGGGGCCCCACAGGCATTCCGCATGTCATGGGGGACTCACGTGCATTCCGCATGTCATGTGGGCCCCACGTGCATGCTGCATGTCATTGTGGCACCACGTGCATGCCGCATGTCACGGGGGCCCCGCAGGCATTCCACATGTCATGGGGGCCCCAAATAAATGCCGCATTTCATGGGGGCACACATGCATGCCGCATGTCACGGGGTCCCCGCAGGCATTCCACATGTCATGGGGGCCCCAAATAAATGCCGCATTTCATGGGGACCCCATGTGCATGCCACATGTCTTGGGGCCCACAAATGCATGCCGCATGTCATAGGGGCCCCACATGCATGGCGCATTTCATGGGGGCCCCAAATGCGTGCCGCATATCATGGGGGCCTCAAATGCATGCGGCATGTCATGGGGGCCCCACGTGAATGCCACATGTCATTTGGGGCCCACATGCATGCCGGATGTCATGGGGGCCCCACTTGCATGCAGCATGTAATGGGGATCCAAATGCATGACGCATGTCATGGGGGTCCCACGTGCATGCCGCATGTCATGGGGGCCCCACATGCATGCCGCATGTCATGGGGGCACCACTTGCATGCAGCATGTAATGGGGGATCCAAATGCATGACGCATGTCATGGGGGTCCCACATGCATACCACATGTCATGGGGGAACCAAATGCATGCCGCATGTCCTGGGGGCCCCACATGCATGACACATTTCATGGGGGACCCAAATGAATGCTGCATGTCACGGGGTCCCCAAATGCATGCCGCATGTCATGAGGGCCCCACGTGCATGCTGCATGTCAAGGGGGCCCCAAATGCATGCCGCATGTCATGGGGGCCCCACTTGCATGCCGCATGTCATGGGGGCCCCACGTGCATGTCGCATGTCATGGGGCCCAAAATGCATGCTGCATGTCATGAGGGCGCCGCATGCATGCCGCATGTCATGGGGCCCAAAAGCTTGCCGCATGTCATGGGTGCCATAAATGCATGCCGCATGTCATGGGAGCCCCACATGAATGTCGCATGTCAAGGGGGCCCAACGTGCATGCCGCATGTATTGGGGGCCCCAAATTCATGCCGCTTATCATGAGGGCCCTGCATGCATGCCGCATGTCATGGGTGCCCCGCAGGCATTCCGCATGTCATGGGGGGCCCAAATGCATGCCGCATGTCATGGGGGCCCCACATGCATGCCGCATGTAATGGGGGATTCAAATGCATGCCGCATGTCATGGGGGTCCCACATGCATGCCGCATGTCATGGGGGCCCCAAATGCATGCCTCAAGTCATGGGGGCCCCAAATGCATGCCGCATGTCATGGGGTCCCCACATGCATGCCGCATGTCATGGGGGCTCAAATGCTTGCCGCATGTCATGGGGGCGATAAATGCATGCCGCATGTCATGTGAGCCCAACAAGCATGCCGCATGTATTGGGGGCCCCAAATTCATGCAGCATGTCATAGGGGCCCCACATGCATGGTGCATTTCATGGGGGCCCCACTTGCATGCAGCATGTAATGGGGGATCCAAATGCATGCTGCACGTCATGGGGGCCCCACATGCATGCCGCATGTCATGGGGGCCCCCGCAGGCATTCCACATGCCATGGGGGCCCCAAATAAATGCAGCATTTAATGGGGGCCCCACGTGCATGCTGCATGTCATGGGGCCCCAAAAATGGATGCCGAATGTCATAGGGGCCCCACATGCATGCCGCATATCTTGGGGCCCACAAATGCATGCCGCATGTCATGGGTGCCCCACATGCATGCCGCATGTCATTGGGGTCCCAAATGCATGCCGCATGTAATGGGGGCCCCACGTGCATGCCGCATGTCTTGGGCACCCCAAATGCATGCCGCATGTCATGGGGGCCCCAAATGCATGTTGCATGTCATGGGGGTCCCACGTGCATGCCGAATGTTATGGGGCCCCCAAGTGCATGCAGCATGTCTTGGGGCCCACAAATGCATGCCGCATGTCATAGGGGCCCCACATGCATGGCGCATTTCATGGGGGCCCCACATGCATGCGCATGTCATGGGGGCACCACATGCATGCCGCATGTCATGGGGCCCAAAAGCTTGCCGCATGTCATGGGGGCCATAAATGCATGCCGCCTGTCATGGGAGCCCCACATGAATGTCGCATGTCAAGGGGGCCCAACGTGCATGCCGCATGTATTGGGGGCCCCAAATTCATGCCGCATGTCATGAGGGCCCTGCATGCATGCCGCATGTCATGGGGGCCCCGCAGGCATTCCGCATGTCATGGGGGCCCAAATGCATGCCGCATGTCATGGGGGCCCACGTGCATGCCGCATGTAATGGGGGATTCAAATGCATGCCTCAAGTCATGGGGGCCCCAAATGCAAGCCGCATATCATGGGGGTCCCACATGCATGCCGCATATCATGGGGGTCCCACATGCATTCCGCATGTCATGGGGGCCCCGAATGCATGCCGCATGTCACATTGGCACCAAATGCATGATGCATGTCATGAGGGCCCCACGTGCATACCGCATGTCATAGGGGCCCCACGTACATGGCACATGTCATCGGTGCCCCACATGCATGCCGCATGTCATTGGGGCCCCAAATGCATGCCGCATGTAATGGGGGCCCCACGTGCATGCTGCATGTCATGGGGGCCCCAAATGCATGCCGCATGTCATGAGGGCCCCATGTGCATGCCACATGTAATGGGGGCCCCAAAAGCATGTGGCATGTCATTGGGGCCCCACGTGCATGCTGCATGTCTTGGGCACCCCAAATGCATGCAGCATGTCATAGGGGCCCCACGTGCATACCACATGTCATGGGGGCCCCAAATGCATGACGCATGTCATGGGGGCCCCACTTGCATGCCGCATGTCATGGGGGCCCCACGTGCATGTCGCATGTCATGGGGGCCCAAAATGCATGCCGCATGTCATGAGGGCGCCGCATGCATGCCGCATGTCTTGGGGCCCACAAATGCATGCCGCATGTCATGGGTGCCCCACATGCATGCCGCATGTCATTTGGGCCCCAAATGCATGCCGCATGTAATGGGGGCCCCGCGTGCATGCCGCATGTCACGGGGGCCCCAAATGCATGCCGCATGTAATGGGGGCCCCACGTGCATGCCGCATGTACTGGGGGCCCCACGTGCATGCTGCATTTCATGGGGCCCCAAATGCATGCCGCATGTCATGGGGCCCCCCAAATGCATGCAGCATGTCTTGGGGCCCACAAATGCATGCCGCATGTCATAGGGGTACCACATGCATGGCGCATTTCATGGGGGTCCCACATGCATGCGCATGTCATGGGGGCCCCAAATGCGTGCCGCATATCATGGGGGCCCCAAATGCATGTCGCATGTCATAGTGGCCCCACATGCATGGCGCATGTCATGGGGCCCCCACATTCATACCGCATGTCATGGAGGCCCCAAATGCATGCCGCATGTAATGGGAGCCCCCATGCATGCCACATGTCATGGGGGCCCAAAATGAATGTCGCATGTCAAGGGGGCCCCAAATGCATGCCGCATGTACAGGGGGCCCCACGTGCATGCCGCATTTCATGGGGGACCCAAATGCATGCCACATGTCATGGGGCCCATAAATGCATGCGGCATGTCATAGGGGCCCCACGTGCATACCACATGTCATGGGGGCCCCAAATGCATGCCGCATGTACTGGGTGGGCCCACGTGCATGCTGCATGTCATGGGGCCCCAAATGCATGCCGCATGTCATGGAAGCCCCACGTGCATGCCGCATGTCATGGGCCCCCAAATGCATGCAGCATGTCTTGGCGCCCTCAAATGCATGCCGCATGTCATAGGGGTCCCACATGCATGCCGCATGGCATGGGGACCCCAAGTGCGTGCCCCATATCATGGGGGCCCCAAATGCATGCAGCATGTCATGGGGGCCCAACATGCATGCCACATGTATTGGGGGCCCCAAATGCATGCCGCATGTCATGGGGGAACCACCTGCATGCCGAATGTCATGGGGGAACCACCTGCATGCCGCATGTAATGGGGGATTCAAATGCATGCCGCATGTCATGGGGGTCCCACATGCATGCTGCATGTCATGGGGGCCCCAAATGCATGCCGCATATCATGGGGGCCCCGCAGGCATTCCGCATGTCATGGGGGCCTCACGTGCATGCCGCATGTCATGGGGGCCTCACGTGCATGCTGCATGTATTGGGGGCCCCAACTGCATGCCGCATGTCTCAGGTACCCCAAATGCATGCAGCATGTTATGCAGGCCCAAATGCATGCCGCATGTCATGGGGGCCCAAATGCATGTCGCATGTCATGGGGGCTCCACGTGCATGCCGCATGTAATGGGGCTCCCAAATTCATGTCGCATGTCATAGGGGCCCCACGTGCATGCCGCATGTCATAGGGGAACCACCTGTATGCCGCATGTAATGGGAGATTCAAATGCATGCCGCATGTCATGGGGGTCCCACATGCATGCCTCATGTCATGGGGGCCCCAAATGCATGCCGCATATCTTGGGGGCCCCGCAGGCATTCCGCATGTCATGTGGGCCTCACGTGCATGCTGCATGTCATTGTGGCACCACGTGCATGCCGCATGTCACGGGGGCCCCGCAGGCATTCCACATGTCATGGGGGCCCCAAATAAATGTCGCATTTCATGGGGGCCCCACATGCATGCCGCATGTCACGGGGTCCCCGCAGGCATTCCACATGTCATGGGGGCCCCAAATAAATGCCGCATTTCATGGGGACCCCATGTGCATGCCACATGTCTTGGGGCCCACAAATGCATGCCGCATGTCATAGGGGCCACACATGCATGGCGCATTTCATGGGGGCCCCAAATGCGTGCCGCATATCATGGGGGCCCCAAATGCATGCAGCATGTCATGGGGGCCCCACGTGCATGCCACATGTCATTGGGGGCCCACATGCATGCCGCATGTCATGGGGGCCCCACTTGCATGCAGCATGTAATGGGGGATCCAAATGCATGACGCATGTCATGGGGGTCCCACATGCATACCACATGTCATGGGGGAACCAAATGCATGCCGCATGTCCTGGGGGCCCCACATGCATGACACATTTCATGGGGGACCCAAATGCATGCCGCATGCCATGGGGGCCCAAAATGCATGCCGCATGCCATGAGGGTGCCGCATGCATGCCGCATGTCTTGGGGCCCACAAATGCATGCCGCATGTCATAGGGGCCCCACATGCATGGCGCATTTCATGAGTGCCCAAATGCATGCCGCATGTCATGGGAGCCCCACATGAATGTCGCATGTCAAGGGGGCCCAACGTGCATGCCGCATGTATTGGGGGCCCCAAATTCATGCCGCATATCATGAGGGCCCTGCATGCATGCCGCATGTCATGGGTGCCCCGCAGGCATTCCGCATGTAATGGGGGATTCAAATGCATGCCGCATGTCATGGGGGCCCCACATTCATACCGCATGTCATGGAGGCCCCTAATGCATGTTGCATGTAATGGGAGCCCCCATGCATGCCACATGTCATGGGGGCCCCAAATGCATGCCGCATGTTCAGGGGGCCCCACGTGCATGCCGCATTTCATGGGGGACCCAAATGCATGCCGCATGTCATGGGGGCCATAAATGCACGCGGCATGTCATTGGGGCCCCACGTGCATACCACATGTCATGGGGGCCCCAAATGCATGCCGCATGTACTGGGGGGGCCCACGTGCATGCTGCATGTCATGGGGCCCCAAATGCATTCCGCATGTCATGGGGGCCCCAAATGCATGCCGCATGTCATGGGGCCCTCAAATGCATGCAGCATGTCTGGGGGCCCACAAATGCATGCCGCATGTCATGGGGGAACAACATGCATGCCGCATGTAATGGGGGATTCAAATGCATGCCGCATGTCATGGGGGTCACACATGCATGCTGCATGTCATGGGGCCCCAAATGCATGCCGCATATCATGGGGGCCCCGCAGGCATTCCGCATGTCATGGGGGCCTCACGTGCATGCCGCATGTCATGGGGGCCTCACGTGCATGCCGCATGTATTGGGGGCCCCCAACTTGCATGCCGCATGTCTCAGGTACCCCAAATGCATGCAGCATGTTATGCAGGCCCCAAATGCATGCCGCATGTCATGGGGGCCCAAATGCATGACGCATGTCATGGGGGCCTCACGTGCATGCCGCATGTATTGGGGGCCCCAACTTGCATGCCGCATGTCTCAGGTACCCCAAATGCATGCAGCATGTTATGCAGGCCCCAAATGCATGCCACATGTCATGGGGGCCCAAATGCATGACACATGTCATGGGGGCCTCACGTGCATGCCGCATGTATTGGGGCCCCCAACTTGCATGCCGCATGTCTCAGGTACCCCAAATGCATGCAGCATGTTATGCAGGCCCCAAATGCTTGCCGCTTGTCATGGGGGCCCCACGTGCATGCCTCATGTTACGGGGGCCACGAATGCATGCCGCATGTCATAGGGGCCCCACGTGCATACTACATGTCATGGGGGCCCCAAATGCATGCCGCATGTCATGGGGGCCCCACATGCATGCCACATGTCATGGGGGCCCCACGTGTATGCCTCATGTTACGGGGGCCACGAATGCATGCCGCATGTCATAGGGGCCCCACGTGCATACCACATGTCATGGGGCCCCAAATGCATGCCGCATGTCACGGGGGCCCCGCAGGCATTACACATGTCATGGGGGCCCCAAATAAATGCCGCATTTCATGGGGGCCCCATTTGCATGCCACATGTCTTGGGGCCCACACATGCATGCCGCATGTCATAGGGGCCCCACATGCATGGCGCATTTCATGGGTGCCCTACATGCATGCCGCATGTCATGGGGGCCCCAAATGCATGCCTCAAGTCATGGGGCCCCAAATGCATGCAGCATGTCATAGGGGCCCCACATGCATGGTGCATGTCATGGGGGCCCCACATGCATGCCTCAAGTCACGGGGGCCCCAAATGCATGCCACATATCATGGGGGCCCCACATGCATGCCGCATATATTGGGGCCTCAATTGCATGCCGCATGTCATGAGGGCCCCGCATGCATGCCGCATGTCAATGGGGCCCCGTAGGCATTCCGCATGTCATGGGGGCCTCACGTGCATTCCGCATGTCATGGGGGTCCCACGTGCATGCTTCATGTCATTGGGGCCCCACGTGCTTGCCGCTTGTCATGGGGGCCCCACGTGCATGCCTCATGTTACGGGGCCACGAATGCATGCCGCATGTCATAGGGGCCCCACGTGCATACCACATGTCATGGGGCCCCAAATGCATGCCCCATGTCATGGGGGCCCCACATGCATGCCACATGTCATGGGGGCCCCAAATGAATGTCGCATGTCAAGGGGGCCCCACGTGCATGACGCATGTCATGGGGACCCACATGCATGCCGCATGTCATGGAGGCCCCCATGACATGCGGCATGCATTTGGGGGCCCCACATGCATGCCGCATGTCATGGGGGGCCAAATGCTTGCCACATGTCATGAGGGCCATAAATGCATGCCGCATGTCATGGGAGCCCCACATGCATGCCACATGTCATGGGGGCCCCAAATGAATGTCGCATGTCAAGGGGGCCCCACGTGTATGCCGCATGTCATGGGGGCCCCAAATGCATGCCGCATGTCATGGGGGCCCCAAATGCATGCCGCATGTCATGGGGGCCCCCAAATGCATGCAGCATGTCTTGGGGCCCACAAATGCATGCCGCATGTCATAGGGGTCCCACATGCAAGGCGCATTTCATGGGGGTCCCACATGCATGGCGCATTTCATGGGGGCCCCAAATGCATGCCGCATGTCATAGGGGCCCCACATGCATGGCGCATGTCATGGGGGCCCCACATTCATACCGCATGTCATGGATGCCCCAAATGCATGCCGCATGTAATGGGAGGCCCCATGCATGCCACATGTCATGGGGGCCCCAAATGAATGTCGCATGTCAAGTGGGCCCCACGTGCATGCCGCATGTCACGGGGGCCCCAAATGCATGCCGCATGTACAGGGGGCCCCACGTGCATGCCGCATTTCATGGGGGACGCAAATGCATGCCGCATGTCATGGGGCCGCCAAATGCATGCAGCATGTCTTGGGGCCCACAAATGCATGCCGCATGTCATAGGGGTCCCACATGCATGGCGCATTTCATGGGGGTCCCAAATGCATTGCCATGTCATGGGGGCCCCAAATGCGTGCCGCATATCATGGGGGCCCCAAATGCATGCAGCATGTCATGGGGGCCCCACGTGCATGCCACATGTAATTGCCCCCCCCAAATGCATGCCGCATGTCATAGGGGCCCCACATGCATGGAGCATGTCATTGGGGCCCCACATGCATGCCGCATGTCATGGGGGCCCCACGTGCATACTGCATGTCATGGGGGCCCCAAATGCATGCTGCATGTCATGGGGGCCCCAAATGCATGCGGCATGTCATGGGGGCCCCACGTGCATGCCGCATGTCATGGGGGCCCCGCAGGCATTCCGCATGTCATGGGGGCCCCAAATGCATGCCGCATTTCATGGGGGCCCCACGTGCATGCCGCATGTCATGGGGCCCCCCAAATGCATGCAGCATGTCTTGGTGCCCTCAAATGCATGCCGCATGTCATAGGGGTCCCACCTGCATGCCGCATGTCATGGGGGAACCACCTGCATGCCGCATGTAATGGGGGATTCAAATGCATGCCGCATGTCATGGGCGTCCCACATGCATGCCTCATGTCATGGGGGCCCCAAATGAATGCCGCATATCATGGGGGCCCCGCAGGCATTCCGCATGTCATGGGGGCCTCACGTGCATGCCGCATGTCATGGGGGCCTCACATGCATGCCGCATGTATTGGGGGCCCCAACTGCATGGCGCATGTCTCAGGTACCCCAAATGCATGCAGCATGTTATGCAGGCCCCAAATGCATGCCGCATGTCATGGGGGCCCAAATGCATGACGCATGTCATGGGGGCTCCACGTGCATGCCGCATGTAATGAGGCTCCCAAATTCATGTCGCATGTCATAGGGGCCCCACGTGCATTCCGCATGACATGGGGCCCGCAAATGCATGCCGCATGTCATGGGGGCCCCACATGCATGCCGCATGTAATGGGGGATTCAAATGCATGTCGCATGTCATTGGGGCCCCACAGGCATTCCGCATGTCATGGGGGACTCACGTGCATTCCGCACGTCATGTGGGCCCCACGTGCATGCTGCATGTCATTGTGGCCCCACGTGCATGCCGCATGTCACGGGGGCCCCGCAGGCATTCCACATGTCATGGGGGCCCCAAATAAATGCCGCATTTCATGGGGGCCCCACATGCATGCCACATGTCACGGGGTCCCCGCAGGCATTCCACATGTCATGGGGGCCCCAAATAAATGCCGCATTTCATGGGGACCCCATGTGCATGCCACATGTCTTGGGGCCCACAAATGCATGCCGAATGTCATAGGGGCCCCACATGCATGGCGCATTTCATGGGGGCCCCAAATGCGTGCCGCATATCATGGGGGCCCCAAATGCATGCAGCATGTCATGGGGGCCCCACGTGCATACCACATGTCATTGGGGGCCCACATGCATGCCGCATGTCATGGGGGCCCCACTTGCATGCAGCATGTAATGGGGATCCAAATGCATGACGCATGTCATGGGGGTCCCACGTGCATGCCGCATGTCATGGGGGCCCCACATGCATGCCGCATGTCATGGGGGCACCACTTGCATGCAGCATGTAATGGGGGATCCAAATGCATGATGCATGTCATGGGGGTCCCACATGCATACCACATGTCATGGGGGAACCAAATGCATGCCGCATGTCCTGGGGGCCCCACATGCATGACACATTTCACGGGGGACCCAAATGCATGCCGCATGTCATGGGGTCCCCAAATGCATGCCGCATGTCATGAGGGACCCACGTGCATGCTGCATGTCATGGGGGCCCCACTTGCATGCCGCATGTCATGAGGGTGCCGCATGCATGCCGCATGTCTTGGGGCCCACAAATGCATGCCGCATGTCATAGGGCCCCACATGCATGGCGCATTTCATGAGGGCCCAAATGCATGCCGCATGTCATGGGAGCCCCACATGAATGTCGCATGTCAAGGGGGCCCAACGTGCATGCCGCATGTATTGGGGGCCCCAAATTCATGCCGCATATCATGAGGGCCCCACGTGCATGCCGCATGTCATGGGGGCCATAAATGCATGCGGCATGTCATAGGGGCCCCACGTGCATACCACATGTCATGGGGGGCCCAAATGCATGCCGCATGTACTGGGGGCCCCACGTGCATGCTGCATGTCATGGGGCCCCAAATGCATGCCGCATGTCATGGGGGCCCCAAATGCATGCCGCATGTCTTGGGGCCCACAAATGCATGCCGCATGTCATAGGGGTCCCACATGCATGCCGCATGTCATGGGGGTCCCACATGCATGCCGCAAGTCATGGGGGCCTCACATTCATTCCGCATGTCAAGGGGGCCTCACGTGCATTCCGCAAGAAATGGGGGCCCCAAATGCATGCTGCATGCCATGGGGGCTCCACTTGCATGCCGCATGTAATGAGGCCCCCAAATGCATGCCACATGTCATAGGGGCCCCACGTGCATGGTGCATGTCATGGGTGCCCCAAATGAATGCCGCATGTGTTGGAGCCCACAAATGCATGCCGCATGTCATAGGGGCCCCACATGCATGGCGCATTTCATGGGGCTTCACGTGCATGCCGCATGTAATGGGGGCCCCAAATGCATGCGGCATGTTATGCAGTCCCCAAATGCATGCCGCATGTCATGGGGGCCCAAATGCATGCCGCATGTCATGGGGGCCTCAAATTCATGTCGCATGTCATGAGGGCCCCGCATGCATGCCGCATGTCATGGGGGCCCCGCAGGAATTCCGCATGCCATGGGGGCCCCAAATGCATGCTGCTTGTCATGGGGGCCCCACGTGCATCCCGCATGTAATGGGGGATTCAAATGCATGCTGCATGTAATGGGGCCCACAAATGCATGCCACATGTAATAGGGGCCCCAAGTGCATGGCGCATGTCATGGGTGCCCCACATGCATGCCGCATGTCTTGGGGCCCACAAATGCATGCCGCATGTCATAGGGGCCCCACATTCATGGCACATTTCATGAGGCCCCACATACATGCCTCAAGTCATAGGGGCCCCAAATGCATGCCGCATATCATGGGGGCCTCACGTGCATGCCGCATATATTGGGGTCCACAAATTCATGCCGCATGTCATGAGGGCCCCGCATGCATGCCGCATGTCATGGGGGCCCCGCAGGCATTCCACATGTCATGGGGGCCCCAAACGCATGCCGCATGTCATGGGGGCCCCACATGCATTCCACATGTCAAGGGGGCCTCACGTGCATTCCGCATGACATTGGGGCCCCAAATGCATGTTGCATGTCATGGGGGCCCCACTTGCATGCCGCATGTCACGGGGGCCCCAAATGCATGACTCATGTCATGGGGGCCCCACGTGCATGCCGCATGTCATAGGAGCCCACATGCATGGCGCATTTCATGAGTCCCCACATACATGCCGCATGTCATGGGGGCCCCAAATGCATGCCTCAAGTCATAGGGGCCCCAAATGCATGCCGCATATCATGGGGGCCTCACGTGCATGCCGCATTTCTTGGCGGCCCCGCATGCATGCCGCATGTCATGGGGGCCCCGCAGGCATTCCACATGTCATGGGGGCCCCAAATGCATGTCGCATGTCAAGGGGTCCCCACATGCATTTCACATGTCAAGGGGGCCTCACGTGCATTCCGCATGACATGGGGGCCCCAAATGCATGTTGCATGTCATGGGGGCCCCACGTGCATGCCGCATGTCATGGGGGCCCCAAATGCAGGCCGCATGTCATGGGGGCTCCACGTGCATGCTGCATGTCATGGGGGCTCCACATGCATGCCGCATGTCATTGGGGCCCAAAATGCATGCCGCATTTCATGGGGGCCACACGTGCATGCCGCATGTAAGGGGGGATCCAAACGCATGCTGCATGTCATGGGGGTCCCACATGCATGCCGCATGTCATGGGGCCCCAAATGCATGCCGCATGTCATGGCGGCCCCAAATGCATGACTGATGTCATGGGGGCCCCACGTGCATGCCGCATGTCATGGGGGATCCAAACTCATGCCGCATGTCATGGGGGCCCCAAATGCATGCCGCATGTCATGGCGGCCCCAAATGCATGACTCATGTCATGGGGGCCCCACGTGCATGCCGCATGTCATGGGGGATCCAAACTCATGCCGCATGTCATGGGGGCCCCATGTGCATGCCGCATGTAATGGGGGCCCCAAATGCATGCCGCATGTCTCAGGTACCCCAAATGCATGCAGCATGTTATGCAGGCCCCAAATGCATGTCGCATGTCATGGGGGCCCAAATGCATGCCGCATGTCATGGGGGCCCCACACGCATGCCGCATGTCATGGGGCCCCCAAATTCATGGCGCATGTCAAAGGGGCCCCACGTGCATGGCGCAAGTCATGGGTGCCCGACATGCATGACGCATGTCATGGAGGCCCCAAATGCATGCCGCATGTCATGGGGGCCCCACACGCATGCCGCATGTCATGGGGGCCCCAAATTAATGTCACATGTCAAGGGGGCCCCACGTGCATGCCGCATGTCTCAGGTACCCCAAATGCATGCAGCATGTTATGTAGGCCCCAAATGCATGCCGCATGTCATGGGGGCCCAAATGCATGCCGCATGTCATGTGACCCACATGCATGCCACATGTCATGGGGGCCCCCAATGCATGCCGCATGTCATGGGGGCCCAAATGCATGCCGCATGTCATGGGGGCCTAAAATTCATGCCGAATGTCATAGTGGCCCCACATGCATGGCACATTTCATGGTGACCCCACATGCATGCCTCATGTTACGGGGGCCACGAATGCATGCCGCATGTCATAGGGGCCCCACGTGCATACCACATGTCATGGGGGCCCCAAATGCATGCCGCATGTCATGGGGGCCCCACATGCATGCCACATGTCATGGGGGCCCCAAATGAATGTCGCATGTCAAGGGGGCCCCACGTGCATGACGCATGTCATGGGGACCCACATGCATGCCGCATGTCATGGGGGCCCAAATGCTTGCCGCATGTCATGGGGTCCCCAAATGCATGCCGCATGTCATAGGGCCCCCCAAATGCATGCAGCATGTCTTGGGGCCCACAAATGCATGTCGCATGTCATAGGGGTCCCACATGCATGGCGCATTTCATGGGGGTCCCACATGCATGCGCATGTCATGGGGGACCCAAATGCGTGCCGCATATCATGGGGGCCCCAAATGCATGCCGCATGTCATAGGGGCCCCACATGCATGGCGCATGTCATGGGGGCCCCACATTCATACCGCATGTCATGGAGGCCCCAAATGCATGCCGCATGTAATGGGAGCCCCCATGCATGCCACATGTCATGGGGGCCCCAAATGAATGTCGCATGTCAAGGGGGCCCCACGTGCATGCCGCATGTCATGGGGGCCCAAAATGCATGCCGCATGTACAGGGGGCCCCACGTGCATGCCGCATGTCATGGGGACCCCAAATGCATGCCGCATGTCATGGGGGCCCCACATGCATGCTGCATGTCATGGGGCCCAAAAGATTGCCGCATGTCATGGGAGCCATAAATGCATGCCGCATGTCATGGGGGCCCCACATGAATGTCGCATGTCAAGGGGCCCAACGTGCATGCCGCATGTATTGGGGGCCCCAAATTCATGCAGCATGTCATAGGGGCCCCACATGCATGGCGCATTTCATGGGGGCCCCAATTGCATTCAGCATGTAATGGGGGATCCAAATGCATGCTGCACGTCATGGGGGCCCCACGTGCATGCCGCATGTCATGGGGGCCCCGCAGGCATTCCACATGTCATGGGGGCCCCAAATAAATGCCGCATTTCATGGGGGCCCCACGTGCAAGCCGCATGTCATGGGGCCCCCCAAATGGATGCCGCATGTCATAGGGGCCCCAAATGCATGCCACATGTCATAGGGGCCCCAAATGCATGCCGCATCTCTTGGGGCCCACAAATGCATGCCGCATGTCATAGGGGCCCCACATGCATGGCACATTTCATGGGGGCCCCAAATGCATGCCTCAAGTCATGGGGGCCCCAAATGCATGCCGCATATCATGGGGGTCCCACATGCATGCCGCATATCAAGGGGGTCGCACATGCATGCCGCATGTCATGGGGGCCCCAAATGCATGCCGCATGTCACAGTGGCCCCAAATGCATGCTGCATGTCATGAGGGCCCCACTTGCATACCGCATGTCATAGGGGCCCCACGTACATGCCGCATGTCATGGGGGCCCCAAATGCATGCCGCATGTAATGGGGGCCCCACGTGCATGCCGCATGTCATGGGGGCCCCAAATGCATGCAGCATGTCATGGGGGCCCCACGTGCATGCCACATGTCTTGGGGGGCCCACATGCATGCCGCATGTCATGGGGGCCCCACTTGCATGCATCATGTAATGGGGGTCCCACATGCATGCAGCATGTCATGGGGGCCCCAAATGCATGCGGCATGTCATAGGGGCCCCACGTGCATACCACATGTCATGGGGGCCCCACATGCATGTCGCATGTCATGGGGGTCCCACGTGCATGCTGCATGTCATTGGGGCCCCACGTGCTTGCCGCATGTCATGGGGGCCCCACGTGCATGCCTCATGTCACGAGGGCCACAAATGTATGCCGCATGTCATGGGGGCCCCGCATGCATGACGCATGTCATGGGGGCCCCACATGAATGCCGCATGTCATGGGGGCCCCACATGAATGCCGCATGTCATGGGGACCCCAAATGCATGCCATATGTCATGGGGTCCTCACATGCATGTCGCATGTCATGGGGCCCCCCAAATTCATGCCGCATATCATAGGGGCCCCACATGCATGGAGCATGTCATGGGGGCCCCAAATGCATGCCGCTTGTCATGGCGGCCCCAAATGCATGACTCATGTCATGGAGGCCCCATGTGCATGCCGCATGTCATGGGGGATCCAAACTCATGCCGCATGTCATTGGGGCCCCAAACGTATGCCGCATGTCATAGGGGCCCCACGTGCATGCCGCATGTCTCGGGCACCCCAAATGCATGCATCATGATATGGGGGCCCCACGTGCATGCTGCATGTCTCAGGTACCCCAAATGCATGCAGCATGTTATGCAGGCCCCAAATGCAAGTCACATGTCATGGGGGCCCAAATGCATGCCGCATGTCATTGGGGCCCACATGCATGCCGCATGTCATGGGTGCCCCAAATGCATGCCGCATGTCATGGGGGCTCCACGTGCATGCCGCATTTCATGGGGGACCCAAATGCATGCCGCATGTCATGGGGGCCCCAAATGCATGTCGCATGTCATGGGGGCCCCACGTGCATGCTGCATGTCATGGGGGCCCCAAATGCATGCCTCATGTCATGGGGGCCCAAATGCATGCCGCATATCATGGGGCCCCCCAAATGCATGCAGCATGTCTTGGGGCCCACAAATGCATGCCGCATGTCATAGGGGCCCCACATGCATGGCGCATTTCATGGAGGCCCCACATGCATGCACATGTCATGGGGGCCCCAAATGCGTGCCGCATATCATATGGGCCCCAAATGCATGCAGCATGTCATGGGGGCCCCACGTGCATGCCGCATGTCATGGGGGCCCCACTTGCATGCAACATGTAATGGGGATCCAAATGCATGACGCATGTCATGGGGGTCCCACATGCATGCCGCATGTCATGGGGGCCCCAAATGCATGCGGCATGTCATAGGGGCCACACGTGCATACCACATGTCATGGGGGCCCCAAATGCATGCCGCGTGTCATGGGGCACCCCAAATGCATGCAGCATGTCTTGGGGCCCACAAATGCATGCCGCATGTCATAGGGTCCCCACATGCATGGCACATTTCATGGGGGCCCCAAATGCATGCGGCATGTCATGGGGGCCCCAAATGCATGCCGCATATCATGGTAGCCCCAAATGCATGCAGCATGTCATGGGGCCCCACGTGCATGCCGCATGTCATTGGGGGCCACATGCATGCCGCATGTCTTGGGGGCCCCCAAATGCATGCAGCATGTATTGGGGCCCACAAATGCATGCCACATGTCATGGGGGCCCCAAATGCATGTGGCATGTCATTTGGGCCCCACGTGCATGCCGCATGTCTCGGGGGGCCCACATGCATGCCGCATGTCATGGGGGCCCAAATGCTTGCCGCATGTCATGAGGGCCATAAATGCATGCCGCATGTCATGGGAGCCCCACATGCATGCCACATGTCATGGGGGCCCCAAATGAATTATCTCATGTCAAGGGGGCCCCACGTGCATGCCGCATGTCATGGGGACCCCAAATGCATGCCGCATGTCATGGGAGCCCCACATGAATGTCGCCTGTCAAGGGGGCCCCACGTGCATGCCGCATGTCATGGGGGCCCCACGTGCATGCCGCATGTCATGGGGGCACCACATGCATGCCGCATGTCATGGGGGCACCACATGCATGCCGCATGTCATGGGGCCCAAAAGCTTGCCGCATGTCATGGGGGCCATAAATGCATGCCACATGTCATGGGAGCCCCACATGAATGTCGAATGTCAAGGGGGCCCAACGTGCATGCCGCATGTATTGGGGGCCCCAAATTCATGCCGCATGTCATGAGGGCCCTGCATGCATGCCGCATGTCATGGGGGCCCCGCAGGCATTCCGCATGTCATGGGGGCCCAAATGCATGCCGCATGTCATAGGGGCCCCACGTGCATGCCGCGTGTAATGGGGGATTCAAATGCATGCCTCAAGTCATGGGGGCCCCAAATGCATGCCGCATATCATGGGGGTCCCACATGCATGCCGCATATCATGGGGGTCCCACATGCATGCCGCATGTCATGGGGGCCCCGAATGCATGCCGCATGTCACATTGGCCCCAAATGCATGATGCATGTCATGAGGGCCCCACGTGCATACCGCATGTCATAGGGGCCCCACGTACATGGCACATGTCATCGGTGCCCCACATGCATGCCGCATGTCATTGGGGCCCCAAATGCATGCCGCATGTAATGGGGGCCCCACGTGCATGCTGCATGTCATGGGGGCCCCAAATGCATGCCGCATGTAATGGGGGATTCAAATGCATGCCTCAAGTCATGGGGGCCCCAAATGCATGCCGCATATCATGGGGGTCCCACATGCATGCCGCATATCATGGGGGTCCCACATGCATGCCGCATGTCATGGGGGCCCCGAATGCATGCCGCATGTCACATTGGCCCCAAATGCATGATGCATGTCATGAGGGCCCCACGTGCATACCGCATGTCATAGGGGCCCCACGTACATGGCACATGTCATCGGTGCCCCACATGCATGCCGCATGTCATTGGGGCCCCAAATGCATGCCGCATGTAATGGGGGCCCCACGTGCATGCTGCATGTCATGGGGGCCCCAAATGCATGCTGCATGTAATGGGGGCCCCACGTGCATGCAGCATGTCATGGGGGCCCCAAATGCATGCAGCATGTCATTGGGGCTCCATGTGCATGCCGCATGCAATGGGGCCCCCAAATGCATGCCGCATGTCATGGGGGCCCCCAATGCATGCCTCAAGTCATGGGGGCCCCAAATGCATGCAGCATGTCATAGGGGCCCCACATGCATGGTGCATGTCATGGGGGCCCCACATGCATGCCTCAAGTCATAGGGGCCCCAAATGCATGCCACATATCATGGGGGCCCCACATGCATGCTGCATATATTGAGGTCCTCAAATGCATGCCGCATGTCATGAGGGCCCCGCATGCATGCCACATGTCATTGGGGCCCCGCAGGCATTCCGCATGTCATGGGGGCCTCACGTGCATTCCGCATGTCATGGGGGTCCCACGTGCATGCTGCATGTCATTGGGGCCCCACGTGCTTGCCGCATGTCATGGGGGCCCCACGTGCATGCCTCATGTTACGGGGCCACGAATGCATGCCGCATGTCATAGGGGCCCCACATGCATGGAGCATGTCATGGGGGCCCCAAATGCATGCGGCATGTCATAGGGGCCCCACGTGCATACCACATGTCATGGGGGCCCCAAATGCATGCCGCATGTCATGGGAGCCCCACATGCATGCCACATGCCATGGGGGCCCCAAATGAATGTCGCATGTCAAGGGGGACCCACGTGCATGACGCATGTCATGGGGACCCACATGCATGCCGAATGTCATGGAGGCCCCCATGACATGCGGCAAGCATTTGGGCCCCACATGCATGCCGCATGCCATGGGGCCCCCAAATGCATGCCGCATGTCATGGGGGCCCCACATGCATGCCGCATGTCATGAGGGCCCAAATGCTTGCCGCTTGTCATGAGGGCCATAAATGCATGCCGCAAGTCATGGGGCCCCAAATGCATGCAGCATGTCATAGGGGCCCCACATGCATGGTGCATGTCATGGGGGCCCCACATGCATGCCTCAAGTCATGGGGGCCCCAAATGCATGCCACATACCATGGGGGCCCCACATGCATGCCGCATATATTGGGGGCCTCAAATGCATGCCGCATGTCATGAGGGCCCCGCATGCATGCCGCATGTCATTGGGGCCCCGCAGGCATTCCGCATGTCATGGGGGCCTCACATGCATTCCGCATGTCATGGGGGTCCCACGTGCATGCCGCATGTCATGGGGGCCCAAATGCTTGCCGCATGTCATGAGGGCCATAAATGCATGCCGCATGTCATGGGAGCCCCACATGCATGCCACATGTCATGGAGGCCCCCATGACATGCGGCAAGCATTTGGGCCCCACATGCATGCCGCATGTCATGGGGCCCCCAAATGCATGCCGCATGTCATGGGGGCCCCACGTGCATGGCGCATTTCATGAGGGCCCAAATGCATGCCGCATGTCATGAGGCCATAAATGCATGTCGCATGTCATGGGTGCCCAAAGTGCATGCCTCATGTCACGGGGGCCCCGCAGGCATTCCACATGTCATGGGGGCCCCAAATAAATGCCGCATTTCATGGGGGCCCCACGTGCATGCCGCATGTCACGGGGGCCCCGCAGGCATTACACATGTCATGGGGGCCCCAAATAAATGCCGCATTTCATGGGGGCTCCATGTGCATGCCACATGTCTTGGGGCCCACAAATGCATGCCGCATGTCATAGGGGCCCCACATGCATGGCGCATTTCATGGGGGCCCTACATGCATGCCGCATGTCATGGGGGCCCCAAATGCATGCCTCAAGTCATGGGGCCCCAAATGCATGCAGCATGTCATAGGGGCCCCACATTCATGGTGCATGTCATGGGGGCCCCACATGCATGCCTCAAGTCACGGGGGCCCCAAATGCATGCCACATATCATGGGGGCCCCACATGCATGCCGCATATATTGGGGGCCTCAATTGCATGCCGCATGTCATGAGGGCCCCGCATGCATGCCGCATGTCATTGGGGCACCGTAGGCATTCCGCAGGTCATGGGGGCCTCACGTGCATTCCGCATGTCATTGGGGCCCCACGTGCTTGCCGCTTGTCATGGGGGCCCCACGTGCATGCCTCATGTTACGGGGCCACGAATGCATGCCGCATGTCATAGGGGCCCCACGTGCATACCACATGTCATGGGGGCCCCAAATGCATGCCGCATGTCATGGGGGCCCCACATGCATGCCACATGTCATGGGGGCCCCAAATGAATGTCGCATGTCAAGGGGGCCCCACGTGCATGAGGCATGTCATGGGGACCCACATGCATGCCGCATGTCATGGAGGCCCCCATGACATGCGGCATGCATTTGGGGGCCCCACATGCATGCCGCATGTCATGGGGGGCCAAATGCTTGCCGCATGTCATGAGGGCCATAAATGCATGCCGCATGTCATGGGAGCCCCACATGCATGCCACATGTCATGGGGGCCCCAAATGAATGTCGCATGTCAAGGGGGCCCCACGTGCATGCCGCATGTCATGGGGGCCCCAAATGCATGCCGCATGTCATGGGGGCCCCAAATAAATGCCGCATGTCATGGGCCCCCCAAATGCATGCAGCATGTCTTGGGGCCCACAAATGCATGCCGCATGTCATGGAGGCCCCAAATGCATGCCGCATGTAATGGGAGCCCCCATGCATGCCACATGTCATGGGGGCCCCAAATGAATGTCGCATGTCAAGGGGGCCCCACGTGCATGCCGCATGTCATGGGGCCGCCAAATGCATGCAGCATGTCTTGGGGCCCACAAATGCATGCCGCATGTCATAGGGGTCCCACATGCATGGCGCATTTCATGGGGGTCCCAAATGCATGCGCATGTCATGGGGGCCCCAAATGCGTGCCGCATATCATGGGGGCCCCAAATGCATGCAGCATGTCATGGGGGCCCCACGTGCATGCCACATGTAATTGGGCCCCCCAAATGCATGCCGCATGTCATAGGGGCCCCACATGCATGGAGCATGTCATTGGGGCCCCACATACATGCCGCATGTCATGGGGGCCCCACGTGCATACTGCATGTCATGGGGGCCCCAAATGCATGCTGCATGTCATGGGGGCCCCAAATGCATGCCGCATGTCATGGGGGCCCCACATGCATGCTGCATGTCATGGGGGCCCCGCAGGCATTCCGCATGTCATGGGGGCCCCAAATGCATGCCGCATTTCATGGGGGCCCCACGTGCATGCTGCATGTCATGGGGCCCCCCAAATGCATGCAGCATGTCTTGGTGCCCTCAAATGCATGCCGCATGTCATAGGGGTCCCACCTGCATGCCGCATGTCATGGGGGAACCACCTGCATGCCGCATGTAATGGGAGATTCAAATGCATGCCGCATGTCATGGGGGTCCCACATGCATGCCTCATGTCATGGGGGCCCCAAATGCATGCCGCATATCTTGGGGGCCCCGCAGGCATTCCGCATGTCATGTGGGCCCCACATGCATGCTGCATGTCATTGTGGCACCACGTGCATGCCGCATGTCACGGGGGCCCCGCAGGCATTCCACATGTCATGGGGGCCCCAAATAAATGTCGCATTTCATGGGGGCCCCACATGCATGCCGCATGTCACGGGGTCCCCGCAGGCATGCCGCATGTCATGGGGGCCCCAAATGTATGCCACATGTCATGGGGGCCCCAAGAGCATACCGCATGACATGGGGGCCCCAAGTGCTTGAGGCATGTCATGGGGGCCCAACATGCATGCCGCATGTCTTGGGTACCCCAAATGCATGTCGCATGTCATTTGGGCCCCACATGCATGAAGCATGTCATGGTGGCACCAAATGCATTCTACATATCATGGAGGCCCCACGTGCATGCCACATGTCATGGGGGCCCCAAATGCAAGCCACATGTCATGGGGGCCAAAAAAGCATGCCGCGTGTCATAGGGGCCCCAAATGCATTCCGAATGTCATGGGGGTCACACATTCATGTCGCATGTCATGGGGGCCCCACGTGCATTCCACATTTCGTTGGGGGCCCCAAATGCATGCTGCATGTCTGGGGCCCCAAATGCATGCTGCATGTGATGGGGGCCCCAAATGCATGCAACATGTCATGGTAGCCCCACATGCATGCCACATGTCATGGGGGACCCACGTGCATGCCGCATGTCATGAAAGCCCCACGTGCATGCCGCATGTCATGGGGGCCCCACATGCATGCCACATGTCATGGGGGCCCCAAATGCATGCCACATGTCAGGGGGGCCCCAAATGCATGCCGTATGTCATGGGTGCCCCAAATGCATGCCGCTTGTCATGGGTACCCCAAATGCATGCCGCATATCATGTGTACCCCAAATGCATACCCCATGTCATGGGGGACCCACGTGCATACCGCATGTCATGGGGACCCCCTATGCATGCCTCATGTCATGGGGGCCCCAAATGCATACTGCATGTCTTGGGAGCTCCACATGCATGCCGCATGTCTTGTGGCCCCACGTGCATGCCGCATGTCATGGGGCCCCATGTGGATGCCGAATGTCATGGGGGTACCAATTTCATGCCGCATGTCATAGGGGCCCCACATGCATGCCGCATGTCATGGGGCCCCACATGCATGCCGCATGTCATGGGGGCCTCAAATGTATGCTGCATGTCATGGGAGCCCCAAATGCATGCCGCATGTCATGGGGTCCCCACATGCATTCCGCATGTCATGGGGGCTCTACATCCATGCCGCATGTCATGAGGGCACCAAGTGCATGCCGCATGTCATGGGGGCCCCAAATGCATGCCGCATGTCATGGGGGCTCCAAATGCATGCCGCATGTCATGGGGGCCCCAAATGCATGCCACATGTCATGGGGGCCCCAAGAGCATGCCACGTGACATGGGGGCCCCACGTGCTTGACGCATGTCATGGGGGCCCCACATGCATGCCGCATGTCTTGAGTACCTCAAATGCATGTCGCATGTCATTTGGGCCCCACATGCATGACGCATGTCATGGTGGCCCCAAATGCATTCTACATATCATGGAGGCCCCACATCCATGCCGCATGTCATGGGGGCCCCAAATGCAAGCCGCCTGTCATGGGGGCCAAAAAAGCATTCCGCCTGTCAAGGGGACCCCAAATGCATGCCTCATGTCATGGGGGCCACAAATGCATGCTGCATGTCATGGGGCCCCACATGCATGCCCCATGTCTTGGGGGCCTCAAATGCATGCTGCACGTGATGGGGGACCCAAATGCATGGCACATGTCATGGTAGCCGACACGCATGCCGCATGTCATGGGGGCCTCAAATATGTGCCACATGTCATGGGGGCCCCACATGCATGGTGCATGTCATAGGGGCCCCACATGCATGCCGCATGTCATGGGGCCCCACATGCATGCCGCATGTCATGGGGGCCTCAAATGTATGCTGCATGTCATGGGGGCCCCAAATGCATGCCGCATGTCATGGGGTCCCCACATGCATTCCGTATGTCATGGGGGCTCTACATCCATGCCGCATGTCATGAGGGCACCAAGTGCATGCCGCATGTCATGGGGGCCCCAAATGCATGTCGCATGTCATGGTGGCTCCAAATGAATGCCGCATGTCATGGGGGCCCCAAATGCATGCCACATGTCATGGTGGCCCCAAGAGCGTGCCGCGTGACATGGGGGCCCCACGTGCTTGACGCATGTCATGGGGGCCCCACATGCATGACGCATGTCTTGAGTACCCCAAATGCATGTCGCATGTCATTTGGGCCCCACATGCATGACGCATGTCATGGTGGCCCCAAATGCATTCTACATATCATGGAGGCCCCACGTCCATGCCGCATGTCATGGGGGCCCCAAATGCAAGCCACATGTCATGGGGGCCAAAAAAGCATGCCGCGTGTCATAGGGGCCCCAAATGCATTCCGAATGTCATGGGGGTCACACATTCATGTCGCATGTCATGGGGGCCCCACGTGCATTCCACATTTCATTGGGGGCCCCAAATGCATGCTGCATGTCTGGGGCCCCAAATGCATGCTGCATGTGATGGGGGCCCCAAATGCATGCAACATGTCATGGTAGCCCCACATGCATGCCACATGTCATGGGGGACCCACGTGCATGCCGCATGTCATGAAAGCCCCACGTGCATGCCGCATGTCATGGGGGCCCCACATGCATGCCACATGTCATGGGGGCCCCAAATGCATGCCACATGTCAGGGGGGCCCCAAATGCATGCCGTATGTCATGGGTGCCCCAAATGCATGCCGCTTGTCATGGGTACCCCAAATGCATGCCGCATATCATGTGTACCCCAAATGCATACCCCATGTCATGGGGGACCCACGTGCATACCGCATGTCATGGGGACCCCCTATGCATGCCTCATGTCATGGGGGCCACAAATGCATACTGCATGTCTTGGGAGCTCCACATGCATGCCGCATGTCTTGTGGCCCCACGTGCATGCCGCATGTCATGGGGCCCCATGTGGATGCCGAATGTCATGGGGGTACCAATTTCATGCCGCATGTCATGGGGGACACTCATGCATACCGCATGTAATGGGGGCAACACGTGCATACCGCATATCATGGGGCCCCACGTGCATACCGCATGGCATTGGTCCCAAAATGCATGCCGCATGTCATGGGGCCCCATGTGCATGCCACATGCCATGGGGTCCACATCCATACCGCATGTCATTGGGGGAACATGTGCATACCGCATATCATGGGCCCCACATGCATACCGCATGTCATAGGTGCCCCAAATGCATGCCGCATGTCATGGGGCCCCATGTGCATGCCACATGTCATGGGGGCCCCAAATGCATGCCACATGTCATGGAGGCCCCAAATGCATGCCGCATGTCATTGGGGCCCCAAATGCATACTGCCTGTCATGGGACCTCCACATGCATGCCGCATGTCATGGGGGCCCCAAATGCATGCCGCATGTCATGTGGCCCCAAGTGCATGACGCATGTCATGGGGCCCCTTGTGCATGCCGCATGTCATGAGGGCCCACATGCATGCCACATGTCATGGGGGCCCCAAATGCATGCCGCATGTCATGTGGCCCCAAGTGTATGCCGCATGTCATGGGGCCCCTTGTGCATGCCGCATGTCATGAGGGCCCACATGCATGCCACATGTCATGGGGGCACCACATGCATACCGCATGTCATGGGGCTCCACGTGCATACCGCATGTCATGGGGCCCCACGTGCATGACGCATGTTATGGGTGCCCCAAATGCATGCCGCATGTCATGGAGGCCAAAAATGAATGCCACATGTCATGGGGGCCACACGTGCATGACACATGTCATGGGGGCTCCACGTGCATGCCACATTTCATTGGGGGCCCAAATGCATGCTGCATGTCAGAGGCCACAAATGCATGCTGCATGTCATGGGGCCCCACATGCATGCCCCATGTCTTGGGGGCCTCAAATGCATGCTGCACGTGATGGGGGACCCAAATGCATGGCACATATCATGGTAGCCGACACGCATGCCGCATGTCATGGGGGCCTCAAATACATGCCACATGTCATGGGGGCCCCACATGCATGGTGCATGTCATAGGGGCCCCACATGCATGCCGCATGTCATGGGTCCCCACATGCATGCCGCATGTCATGGGGGCCTCAAATGTATGCTGCATGTCATGGGAGCCCCAAATGCATGCCGCATGTCATGGGGTCCCCACATGCATTCCGCATGTCATGGGGGCTCTACATCCATGCCGCATGTCATGAGGGCACCAAGTGCATGCCGCATGTCATGGGGGCCCCAAATGCATGCCGCATGTCATGGGGGCTCCAAATGCATGCCGCATGTCATGGGGGCCCCAAATGCATGCCACATGTCATGGGGGCCCCAAGAGCATGCCACGTGACATGGGGGCCCCACGTGCTTGACGCATGTCATGGGGGCCCCACATGCATGCCGCATGTCTTGAGTACCTCAAATGCATGTCGCATGTCATTTGGGCCCCACATGCATGACGCATGTCATGGTGGCCCCAAATGCATTCTACATATCATGGAGGCCCCACATCCATGCCGCATGTCATGGGGGCCCCAAATGCAAGCCGCCTGTCATGGGGGCCAAAAAAGCATTCCGCATGTCAAGGGGACCCCAAATGCATGCCTCATGTCATGGGGGCCACAAATGCATGCTGCATGTCATGGGGCCCCACATGCATGCCCCATGTCTTGGGGGCCTCAAATGCATGCTGCACGTGATGGGGGACCCAAATGCATGGCACATGTCATGGTAGCCGACACGCATGCCGCATGTCATGGGGGTCTCAAATATGTGCCACATGTCATGGGGGCCCCACATGCATGGTGCATGTCATAGGGGCCCCACATGCATGCCGCATGTCATGGGGCCCCACATGCATGCCGCATGTCATGGGGGCCTCAAATGTATGCTGCATGTCATGGGGGCCCCAAATGCATGCCGCATGTCATGGGGTCCCCACATGCATTCCGTATGTCATGGGGGCTCTACATCCATGCCGCATGTCATGAGGGCACCAAGTGCATGCCGCATGTCATGGGGGCCCCAAATGCATGTCGCATGTCATGGTGGCTCCAAATGAATGCCGCATGTCATGGGGGCCCCAAATGCATGCCACATGTCATGGTGGCCCCAAGAGCGTGCCGCGTGACATGGGGGCCCCACGTGCTTGACGCATGTCATGGGGGCCCCACATGCATGACGCATGTCTTGAGTACCCCAAATGCATGTCGCATGTCATTTGGGCCCCACATGCATGACGCATGTCATGGTGGCCCCAAATGCATTCTACATATCATGGAGGCCCCACGTCCATGCCGCATGTCATGGGGGCCCCAAATGCAAGCCACATGTCATGGGGGCCAAAAAAGCATGCCGCGTGTCATAGGGGCCCCAAATGCATTCCGAATGTCATGGGGGTCACACATTCATGTCGCATGTCATGGGGGCCCCACGTGCATTCCACATTTCATTGGGGGCCCCAAATGCATGCTGCATGTCTGGGGCCCCAAATGCATGCTGCATGTGATGGGGGCCCCAAATGCATGCAACATGTCATGGTAGCCCCACATGCATGCCACATGTCATGGGGGACCCACGTGCATGCCGCATGTCATGAAAGCCCCACGTGCATGCCGCATGTCATGGGGGCCCCACATGCATGCCACATGTCATGGGGGCCCCAAATGCATGCCACATGTCAGGGGGGCCCCAAATGCATGCCGTATGTCATGGGTGCCCCAAATGCATGCCGCTTGTCATGGGTACCCCAAATGCATGCCGCATATCATGTGTACCCCAAATGCATACCCCATGTCATGGGGGACCCACGTGCATACCGCATGTCATGGGGACCCCCTATGCATGCCTCATGTCATGGGGGCCCCAAATGCATACTGCATGTCTTGGGAGCTCCACATGCATGCCGCATGTCTTGTGGCCCCACGTGCATGCCGCATGTCATGGGGCCCCATGTGGATGCCGAATGTCATGGGGGTACCAATTTCATGCCGCATGTCATGGGGGACACTCATGCATACCGCATGTAATGGGGGCAACACGTGCATACCGCATATCATGGGGCCCCACGTGCATACCGCATGGCATTGGTCCCAAAATGCATGCCGCATGTCATGGGGCCCCATGTGCATGCCACATGCCATGGGGTCCACATCCATACCGCATGTCATTGGGGGAACATGTGCATACCGCATATCATGGGCCCCACATGCATACCGCATGTCATAGGTGCCCCAAATGCATGCCGCATGTCATGGGGCCCCATGTGCATGCCACATGTCATGGGGGCCCCAAATGCATGCCACATGTCATGGAGGCCCCAAATGCATGCCGCATGTCATTGGGGCCCCAAATGCATACTGCCTGTCATGGGACCTCCACATGCATGCCGCATGTCATGGGGCCCCATGTGCATGCTGCATGTCATGGGGGCCCCAAATGCATGCCGCATGTTATGTGGCCCCAAGTGCATGACGTATCTTATGGGGCCCCATGTGCATGCCGCATGTCATGGGGGCCCACATGCATGCCACATGTCATGGGGGCACCACATGCATACCGCATGTCATGGGGCTCCACGTGCATACCGCATGTCATGGGGCCCCACGTGCATGACGCATGTTATGGGTGCCCCAAATGCATGCCGCATGTCATGGGGGCCAAAAATGCATGCCACATGTCATGGGGGCCACACGTGCATGACACATGTCATGTGGGCTCCACATGCATGCCACATGTCAACGAGGCCCCACGTGCATGCCACATTTCATTGGGGGCCCAAATGCATGCTGCATGTCAGAGGCCACAAATGCATGCTGCATGTCATGGGGCCCCACATGCATGCCCCATGTCTTGGGGGCCTCAAATGCATGCTGCACATGATGGGGGACCCAAATGCATGCCACATGTCATGGGGGCCCCAAATGCATGCCGCATGTCATGTGGCCCCAAGTGCATGACGCATGTCATGGGGCCCCTTGTGCATGCCGCATGTCATGAGGGCCCACATGCATGCCACATGTCATGGGGGCCCCAAATGCATGCCGCATGTCATGTGGCCCCAAGTGCATGCCGCATGTCATGGGGCCCCTTGTGCATGCCGCATGTCATGAGGGCCCACATGCATGCCACATGTCATGGGGGCACCACATGCATACCGCATGTCATGGGGCTCCACGTGCATACCGCATGTCATGGGGCCCCACGTGCATGACGCATGTTATGGGTGCCCCAAATGCATGCCGCATGTCATGGGGGCCAAAAATGAATGCCACATGTCATGGGGGCCACACGTGCATGACACATGTCATGGGGGCTCCACGTGCATGCCACATTTCATTGGGGGCCCAAATGCATGCTGCATGTCAGAGGCCACAAATGCATGCTGCATGTCATGGGGCCCCACATGCATGCCTCATGTCTTGGGGGCCTCAAATGCATGCTGCACGTGATGGGGGACCCAAATGCATGGCACATATCATGGTAGCCGACACGCATGCCGCATGTCATGGGGGCCTCAAATACATGCCACATGTCATGGGGGCCCCACATGCATGGTGCATGTCATAGGGGCCCCACATGCATGCCGCATGTCATGGGGCCCCACATGCATGCCGCATGTCATGGGGGCCTCAAATGTATGCTGCATGTCATGGGAGCCCCAAATGCATGCCGCATGTCATGGGGTCCCCACATGCATTCCGCATGTCATGGGGGCTCTACATCCATGCCGCATGTCATGAGGGCACCAAGTGCATGCCGCATGTCATGGGGGCCCCAAATGCATGCCGCATGTCATGGGGGCTCCAAATGCATGCCGCATGTCATGGGGGCCCCAAATGCATGCCACATGTCATGGGGGCCCCAAGAGCATGCCACGTGACATGGGGGCCCCACGTGCTTGACGCATGTCATGGGGGCCCCACATGCATGCCGCATGTCTTGAGTACCTCAAATGCATGTCGCATGTCATTTGGGCCCCGCATGCATGACGCATGTCATGGTGGCCCCAAATGCATTCTACATATCATGGAGGCCCCACATCCATGCCGCATGTCATGGGGGCCCCAAATGCAAGCCGCCTGTCATGGGGGCCAAAAAAGCATTCCGCATGTCAAGGGGACCCCAAATGCATGCCTCATGTCATGGGGGCCACAAATGCATGCTGCATGTCATGGGGCCCCACATGCATGCCCCATGTCTTGGGGGCCTCAAATGCATGCTGCACGTGATGGGGGACCCAAATGCATGGCACATGTCATGGTAGCCGACACGCATGCCGCATGTCATGGGGGCCTCAAATATGTGCCACATGTCATGGGGGCCCCACATGCATGGTGCATGTCATAGGGGCCCCACATGCAAGCCGCATGTCATGGGGCCCCACATGCATGCCGCATGTCATGGGGGCCTCAAATGTATGCTGCATGTCATGGGGGCCCCAAATGCATGCCGCATGTCATGGGGTCCCCACATGCATTCCGTATGTCATGGGGGCTCTACATCCATGCCGCATGTCATGAGGGCACCAAGTGCATGCCGCATGTCATGGGGGCCCCAAATGCATGTCGCATGTCATGGTGGCTCCAAATGAATGCCGCATGTCATGGGGGCCCCAAATGCATGCCACATGTCATGGTGGCCCCAAGAGCGTGCCGCGTGACATGGGGGCCCCACGTGCTTGACGCATGTCATGGGGGCCCCACATGCATGAGGCATGTCTTGAGTACCCCAAATGCATGTCGCATGTCATTTGGGCCCCACATGCATGACGCATGTCATGGTGGCCCCAAATGCATTCTACATATCATGGAGGCCCCACGTCCATGCCGCATGTCATGGGGGCCCCAAATGCATGCTGCGTGTCTTGGGAACCCCAAATGCATGTCGCATGTCATGTGGCCCCATGTGCATGCCGCATGTCATGGGGACCCATGTGCATGCCGAATGTCATGGGGGTACCACGTGCATGCCACATATCATAGGGTCCCCACATGCATGCCTCATGTCATGGGGGCCCCAAATGCAAAGTGCATGTCTTGGGGGCCTCACGTGCATACCGCATGTCATGGGGACCCCCAAAGCTTGACTCATGTCATGGGGGCCCCAAATGCATACTGCATGTCATGGGAGCTCCACATGCATGCCGCATGTCATGTGGCCCCACGTGCATGCCGCATGTCATGGGGGACCCAAATGCATACCGCATATCATGGGGGCAACACGTGTATACTGCATATCATGGGGCCCCACGTGCATACCGCATGTCATGGGGGTCACACGTGCATGCCCCATGTCATGGGGGCTCCACATGCATGCCACATGTCATGTAGGCCCCACGTGCATGCCGCATTTCATTGGGGGCCCCAAATGCATGCTGCATGTCAGGGGCCACAAATGCATGCTGCATGTCATGGGGGCCCCAAATACGTGCCACATATCATGGGGGCACCAAATGCATGGGCCATGTCATAGGGGCCCCACATGCATGCCGCATGTCATGGGGCCCCAAATGCATGCTGCATGTCATGTGGTCCCCACTTGCATTCCGAATATCATGGGGGCTCTACATGCATGCCGCATGTCATGGGGGCACCAAGTGCATGCCTCATGTCATCGGGGCCCCAAATGCATCACGCATGTCATGGTGGCTCCAAATGCATGCCGCATGTCATGGGGGCCCCAAATGCATGCCACATGTCATGGGGGCCCCAAGAGCATGCCGCATGACATGGGGGCCCCACGTGCTTGAGGCATGTCATGGGGGCCCAACATGTATGCCGCATGTCTTGGGTACCATAAATGCATGTCGCATGTCATTTGGGCCCCACATGCATGAAGCATGTCATGGGGGCCCGAAATGCAAGCCACATGTCATGGGGGCCAAAAAAGCATGCCGCATGTCATAGGGGCCCCAAATGCATTCCGCATGTCATGGGGGCCCCACGTGCATGCTGCATGTCTGGGGCCCCAAATGCATGCTGCATGTGATGGGGGCCCCAAATGCATGCAACATGTCATGGTAGCCCCACATGCATGGGCCATGTCAAGGGGCCCCACATGAATGCCGCATGTCATGGGGGCCCCAAATGCATGCCGCATGTCATGGGGGCCCCACATACATGCCGCATGTCATGGGTACCCCAAATGCATGCCACATGTCATGGGGGACCCACGTGCATGCCGCATGTCATGGAAGCCCCACGTGCATGCCGCATGTCATGGGGGCCCCACATGCATGCCACATGTCATGGGGGACCCAAATGCATGCCACATGTCATGGGGGCCCCAAATGCATGCCGTATGTCATGGGTGCCCAAAATGCATGTCGCATGTCATGGGTACACCAAATGCATGCCGCATGTCATGTGTACCCCAAATGCATGCCCCATGTCATGAGGGACCCACGTGCATACTGCATGTCATGGGAGCTCCACATGCATGCCGCATGTCATGTGGCCCCACGTGCATGCCGCATGTCATGGGGCCCCATGTGCATGCCGAATGTCATGGTGGTACCAATTTCATGCCGCATGTCATGGGGGACACTCATGCATACCGCATGTCATGGGGGCAACACGTGCATACCGCATATCATGGGGCCCCACGTGCATACCGCATGGCATTGGGGCCCAAAATGCATGCCGCATGTCATGTGGCCCCATGTGCATGCCACATGCCATGGGGGCCCACATGCATACCGCATGTCATGGAGTGAACATGTGCATACCGCATATCATGGGCCCCACGTGCATACCGCATGTCATAGGTGCCCCAAATGCATGCCGCATGTCATGGGCCCCATGTGCATGCCACATGTCATGGGGGCCCCAAATGCATGCCACATGTCATGGAGGCCCCAAATGCATACCGCATGTCATGGGGCTCCACGTGCATACCGCATGTCATGGGGCCCCACGTGTATGACGCATGCCATGTGTGCCCCAAATGCATGCCGCATGTCATGGGGGCCAAAAAAGCATGCCGCATGTCATAGGGGCCCCAAATGCATGCCACATGTCATGGGGGCCACAAATGCATGCTGCATGTCATGGGGCCCCACATGCATGCCCCATGTCTTGGGGGCCTCAAATGCATGCTGCACGTGATGGGGGACCCAAATGCATGGCACATGTCATGGTAGCCGACACGCATGCCGCATGTCATGGGGGCCTCAAATACGTGCCACATGTCATGGGGGCCCCACATGCATGGTGCATGTCATAGGGGCCCCACATGCATGCCGCATGTCATGGGGCCCCACATGCATGCCGCATGTCATGGGGGCCTCAAATGTATGCTGCATGTCATGGGGGCCCCAAATGCATGCCGCATGTCATGGGGTCCCCACATGCATTCCGTATGTCATGGGGGCTCTACATCCATGCCGCATGTCATGAGGGCACCAAGTGCATGCCGCATGTCATGGGGGCCCCAAATGCATGCCACATGTCATGGTGGCCCCAAGAGCGTGCCGCGTGACATGGGGGCCCCACGTGCTTGACGCATGTCATGGGGGCCCCACATGCATGACGCATGTCTTGAGTACCCCAAATGCATGTCGCATGTCATTTGGGCCCCACATGCATGACGCATGTCATGGTGGCCCCAAATGCATTCTACATATCATGGAGGCCCCACGTCCATGCCGCATGTCATGGGGGCCCCAAATGCATGCTGCGTGTCTTGGGAACCCCAAATGCATGTCGCATGTCATGTGGCCCCATGTGCATGCCGCATGTCATGGGGACCCATGTGCATGCCGAATGTCATGGGGGTACCACGTGCATGCCACATATCATAGGGTCCCCACATGCATGCCTCATGTCATGGGGGCCCCAAATGCAAAGTGCATGTCTTGGGGGCCTCACGTGCATACCGCAAGTCATGGGGACCCCCAAAGCTTGACTCATGTCATGGGGGCCCCAAATGCATACTGCATGTCATGGGAGCTCCACATGCATGCCGCATGTCATGTGGCCCCACGTGCATGCCGCATGTCATGGGGGACCCAAATGCATACCGCATATCATGGGGGCAACACGTGTATACCGCATATCATGGGGCCCCACGTGCATACCGCATGTCATGGGGGTCACACGTGCATGCCCCATGTCATGGGGGCTCCACATGCATGCCACATGTCATGTAGGCCCCACGTGCATGCCGCATTTCATTGGGGGCCCCAAATGCATGCTGCATGTCAGGGGCCACAAATGCATGCTGCATGTCATGGGGGCCCCAAATACGTGCCACATATCATGGGGGCACCAAATGCATGGGCCATGTCATAGGGGCCCCACATGCATGCCGCATGTCATGGGGCCCCAAATGCATGCTGCATGTCATGTGGTCCCCACTTGCATTCCGAATATCATGGGGGCTCTACATGCATGCCGCATGTCATGGGGGCACCAAGTGCATGCCTCATGTCATCGGGGCCCCAAATGCATCACGCATGTCATGGTGGCTCCAAATGCATGCCGCATGTCATGGGGGCCCCAAATGCATGCCACATGTCATGGGGGCCCCAAGAGCATGCCGCATGACATGGGGGCCCCACGTGCTTGAGGCATGTCATGGGGGCCCAACATGTATGCCGCATGTCTTGGGTACCATAAATGCATGTCGCATGTCATTTGGGCCCCACATGCATGAAGCATGTCATGGTGGCACCAAATGCATTCTACATATCATGGAGGCCCCACGTGCATGCCACATGTCATGGGGGCCCCAAATGCAAGCCACATGTCATGGGGGCCAAAAAAGCATGCCGCGTGTCATAGGGGCCCCAAATGCATTCCGAATGTCATGGGGGTCACACATTCATGTCGCATGTCATGGGGGCCCCACGTGCATTCCACATTTCGTTGGGGGCCCCAAATGCATGCTGCATGTCTGGGGCCCCAAATGCATGCTGCATGTGATGGGGGCCCCAAATGCATGCAACATGTCATGGTAGCCCCACATGCATGCCACATGTCATGGGGGACCCACGTGCATGCCGCATGTCATGAAAGCCCCACGTGCATGCCGCATGTCATGGGGGCCCCACATGCATGCCACATGTCATGGGGGCCCCAAATGCATGCCACATGTCAGGGGGGCCCCAAATGCATGCCGTATGTCATGGGTGCCCCAAATGCATGCCGCTTGTCATGGGTACCCCAAATGCATGCCGCATATCATGTGTACCCCAAATGCATACCCCATGTCATGGGGGACCCACGTGCATACCGCATGTCATGGGGACCCCCTATGCATGCCTCATGTCATGGGGGCCCCAAATGCATACTGCATGTCTTGGGAGCTCCACATGCATGCCGCATGTCTTGTGGCCTCACGTGCATGCCGCATGTCATGGGGCCCCATGTGGATGCCGAATGTCATGGGGGTACCAATTTCATGCCGCATGTCATAGGGGCCCCACATGCATGCCGCATGTCATGGGGCCCCACATGCATGCCGCATGTCATGGGGGCCTCAAATGTATGCTGCATGTCATGGGAGCCCCAAATGCATGCCGCATGTCATGGGGTCCCCACATGCATTCCGCATGTCATGGGGGCTCTACATCCATGCCGCATGTCATGAGGGCACCAAGTGCATGCCGCATGTCATGGGGGCCCCAAATGCATGCCGCATGTCATGGGGGCTCCAAATGCATGCCGCATGTCATGGGGGCCCCAAATGCATGCCACATGTCATGGGGGCCCCAAGAGCATGCCACGTGACATGGGGGCCCCACGTGCTTGACGCATGTCATGGGGGCCCCACATGCATGCCGCATGTCTTGAGTACCTCAAATGCATGTCGCATGTCATTTGGGCCCCACATGCATGACGCATGTCATGGTGGCCCCAAATGCATTCTACATATCATGGAGGCCCCACATCCATGCCGCATGTCATGGGGGCCCCAAATGCAAGCCGCCTGTCATGGGGGCCAAAAAAGCATTCCGCATGTCAAGGGGACCCCAAATGCATGCCTCATGTCATGGGGGCCACAAATGCATGCTGCATGTCATGGGGCCCCACATGCATGCCCCATGTCTTGGGGGCCTCAAATGCATGCTGCACGTGATGGGGGACCCAAATGCATGGCACATGTCATGGTAGCCGACACGCATGCCGCATGTCATGGGGGCCTCAAATATGTGCCACATGTCATGGGGGCCCCACATGCATGGTGCATGTCATAGGGGCCCCACATGCATGCCGCATGTCATGGGGCCCCACATGCATGCCGCATGTCATGGGGGCCTCAAATGTATGCTGCATGTCATGGGGGCCCCAAATGCATGCCGCATGTCATGGGGTCCCCACATGCATTCCGTATGTCATGGGGGCTCTACATCCATGCCGCATGTCATGAGGGCACCAAGTGCATGCCGCATGTCATGGGGGCCCCAAATGCATGTCGCATGTCATGGTGGCTCCAAATGAATGCCGCATGTCATGGGGGCCCCAAATGCATGCCACATGTCATGGTGGCCCCAAGAGCGTGCCGCGTGACATGGGGGCCCCACGTGCTTGACGCATGTCATGGGGGCCCCACATGTATGACGCATGTCTTGAGTACCCCAAATGCATGTCGCATGTCATTTGGGCCCCACATGCATGACGCATGTCATGGTGGCCCCAAATGCATTCTACATATCATGGAGGCCCCACGTCCATGCCGCATGTCATGGGGGCCCCAAATGCAAGCCACATGTCATGGGGGCCAAAAAAGCATGCCGCGTGTCATAGGGGCCCCAAATGCATTCCGAATGTCATGGGGGTCACACATTCATGTCGCATGTCATGGGGGCCCCACGTGCATTCCACATTTCATTGGGGGCCCCAAATGCATGCTGCATGTCTGGGGCCCCAAATGCATGCTGCATGTGATGGGGGCCCCAAATGCATGCAACATGTCATGGTAGCCCCACATGCATGCCACATGTCATGGGGGACCCACGTGCATGCCGCATGTCATGAAAGCCCCACGTGCATGCCGCATGTCATGGGGGCCCCACATGCATGCCACATGTCATGGGGGCCCCAAATGCATGCCACATGTCAGGGGGGCCCCAAATGCATGCCGTATGTCATGGGTGCCCCAAATGCATGCCGCTTGTCATGGGTACCCCAAATGCATGCCGCATATCATGTGTACCCCAAATGCATACCCCATGTCATGGGGGACCCACGTGCATACCGCATGTCATGGGGACCCCCTATGCATGCCTCATGTCATGGGGGCCACAAATGCATACTGCATGTCTTGGGAGCTCCACATGCATGCCGCATGTCTTGTGGCCCCACGTGCATGCCGCATGTCATGGGGCCCCATGTGGATGCCGAATGTCATGGGGGTACCAATTTCATGCCGCATGTCATGGGGGACACTCATGCATACCGCATGTAATGGGGGCAACACGTGCATACCGCATATCATGGGGCCCCACGTGCATACCGCATGGCATTGGTCCCAAAATGCATGCCGCATGTCATGGGGCCCCATGTGCATGCCACATGCCATGGGGTCCACATCCATACCGCATGTCATTGGGGGAACATGTGCATACCGCATATCATGGGCCCCACATGCATACCGCATGTCATAGGTGCCCCAAATGCATGCCGCATGTCATGGGGCCCCATGTGCATGCCACATGTCATGGGGGCCCCAAATGCATGCCACATGTCATGGAGGCCCCAAATGCATGCCGCATGTCATTGGGGCCCCAAATGCATACTGCCTGTCATGGGACCTCCACATGCATGCCGCATGTCATGGGGGCCCCAAATGCATGCCGCATGTCATGTGGCCCCAAGTGCATGACGCATGTCATGGGGCCCCTTGTGCATGCCGCATGTCATGAGGGCCCACATGCATGCCACATGTCATGGGGGCCCCAAATGCATGCCGCATGTCATGTGGCCCCAAGTGTATGCCGCATGTCATGGGGCCCCTTGTGCATGCCGCATGTCATGAGGGCCCACATGCATGCCACATGTCATGGGGGCACCACATGCATACCGCATGTCATGGGGCTCCACGTGCATACCGCATGTCATGGGGCCCCACGTGCATGACGCATGTTATGGGTGCCCCAAATGCATGCCGCATGTCATGGAGGCCAAAAATGAATGCCACATGTCATGGGGGCCACACGTGCATGACACATGTCATGGGGGCTCCACGTGCATGCCACATTTCATTGGGGGCCCAAATGCATGCTGCATGTCAGAGGCCACAAATGCATGCTGCATGTCATGGGGCCCCACATGCATGCCCCATGTCTTGGGGGCCTCAAATGCATGCTGCACGTGATGGGGGACCCAAATGCATGGCACATATCATGGTAGCCGACACGCATGCCGCATGTCATGGGGGCCTCAAATACATGCCACATGTCATGGGGGCCCCACATGCATGGTGCATGTCATAGGGGCCCCACATGCATGCCGCATGTCATGGGTCCCCACATGCATGCCGCATGTCATGGGGGCCTCAAATGTATGCTGCATGTCATGGGAGCCCCAAATGCATGCCGCATGTCATGGGGTCCCCACATGCATTCCGCATGTCATGGGGGCTCTACATCCATGCCGCATGTCATGAGGGCACCAAGTGCATGCCGCATGTCATGGGGGCCCCAAATGCATGCCGCATGTCATGGGGGCTCCAAATGCATGCCGCATGTCATGGGGGCCCCAAATGCATGCCACATGTCATGGGGGCCCCAAGAGCATGCCACGTGACATGGGGGCCCCACGTGCTTGACGCATGTCATGGGGGCCCCACATGCATGCCGCATGTCTTGAGTACCTCAAATGCATGTCGCATGTCATTTGGGCCCCACATGCATGACGCATGTCATGGTGGCCCCAAATGCATTCTACATATCATGGAGGCCCCACATCCATGCCGCATGTCATGGGGGCCCCAAATGCAAGCCGCCTGTCATGGGGGCCAAAAAAGCATTCCGCATGTCAAGGGGACCCCAAATGCATGCCTCATGTCATGGGGGCCACAAATGCATGCTGCATGTCATGGGGCCCCACATGCATGCCCCATGTCTTGGGGGCCTCAAATGCATGCTGCACGTGATGGGGGACCCAAATGCATGGCACATGTCATGGTAGCCGACACGCATGCCGCATGTCATGGGGGCCTCAAATATGTGCCACATGTCATGGGGGCCCCACATGCATGGTGCATGTCATAGGGGCCCCACATGCATGCCGCATGTCATGGGGCCCCACATGCATGCCGCATGTCATGGGGGCCTCAAATGTATGCTGCATGTCATGGGGGCCCCAAATGCATGCCGCATGTCATGGGGTCCCCACATGCATTCCGTATGTCATGGGGGCTCTACATCCATGCCGCATGTCATGAGGGCACCAAGTGCATGCCGCATGTCATGGGGGCCCCAAATGCATGTCGCATGTCATGGTGGCTCCAAATGAATGCCGCATGTCATGGGGGCCCCAAATGCATGCCACATGTCATGGTGGCCCCAAGAGCGTGCCGCGTGACATGGGGGCCCCACGTGCTTGACGCATGTCATGGGGGCCCCACATGCATGACGCATGTCTTGAGTACCCCAAATGCATGTCGCATGTCATTTGGGCCCCACATGCATGACGCATGTCATGGTGGCCCCAAATGCATTCTACATATCATGGAGGCCCCACGTCCATGCCGCATGTCATGGGGGCCCCAAATGCATGTCGCATGTCATGGGGGCCCCACGTGCATGCTGCATGTCATGGGGGCCCCAAATGCATGCCTCATGTCATGGGGGCCCAAATGCATGCCGCATATCATGGGGCCCCCCAAATGCATGCAGCATGTCTTGGGGCCCACAAATGCATGCCGCATGTCATAGGGGCCCCACATGCATGGCGCATTTCATGGAGGCCCCACATGCATGCACATGTCATGGGGGCCCCAAATGCGTGCCGCATATCATATGGGCCCCAAATGCATGCAGCATGTCATGGGGGCCCCACGTGCATGCCGCATGTCATGGGGGCCCCACTTGCATGCAACATGTAATGGGGATCCAAATGCATGACGCATGTCATGGGGGTCCCACATGCATGCCGCATGTCATGGGGGCCCCAAATGCATGCGGCATGTCATAGGGGCCACACGTGCATACCACATGTCATGGGGGCCCCAAATGCATGCCGCGTGTCATGGGGCACCCCAAATGCATGCAGCATGTCTTGGGGCCCACAAATGCATGCCGCATGTCATAGGGTCCCCACATGCATGGCACATTTCATGGGGGCCCCAAATGCATGCGGCATGTCATGGGGGCCCCAAATGCATGCCGCCTATCATGGTAGCCCCAAATGCATGCAGCATGTCATGGGGCCCCACGTGCATGCCGCATGTCATTGGGGGCCACATGCATGCCGCATGTCTTGGGGGCCCCCAAATGCATGCAGCATGTATTGGGGCCCACAAATGCATGCCACATGTCATGGGGGCCCCAAATGCATGTGGCATGTCATTTGGGCCCCACGTGCATGCCGCATGTCTCGGGGGGCCCACATGCATGCCGCATGTCATGGGGGCCCAAATGCTTGCCGCATGTCATGAGGGCCATAAATGCATGCCGCATGTCATGGGAGCCCCACATGCATGCCACATGTCATGGGGGCCCCAAATGAATTATCTCATGTCAAGGGGGCCCCACGTGCATGCCGCATGTCATGGGGACCCCAAATGCATGCCGCATGTCACGGGAGCCCCACATGAATGTCGCCTGTCAAGGGGGCCCCACGTGCATGCCGCATGTCATGGGGGCCCCACGTGCATGCCGCATGTCATGGGGGCACCACATGCATGCCGCATGTCATGGGGCCCAAAAGCTTGCCGCATGTCATGGGGGCCATAAATGCATGCCACATGTCATGGGAGCCCCACATGAATGTCGAATGTCAAGGGGGCCCAACGTGCATGCCGCATGTATTGGGGGCCCCAAATTCATGCCGCATGTCATGAGGGCCCTGCATGCATGCCGCATGTCATGGGGGCCCCGCAGGCATTCCGCATGTCATGGGGGCCCAAATGCATGCCGCATGTCATAGGGGCCCCACGTGCATGCCGCGTGTAATGGGGGATTCAAATGCATGCCTCAAGTCATGGGGGCCCCAAATGCATGCCGCATATCATGGGGGTCCCACATGCATGCCGCATATCATGGGGGTCCCACATGCATGCCGCATGTCATGGGGGCCCCGAATGCATGCCGCATGTCACATTGGCCCCAAATGCATGATGCATGTCATGAGGGCCCCACGTGCATACCGCATGTCATAGGGGCCCCACGTACATGGCACATGTCATCGGTGCCCCACATGCATGCCGCATGTCATTGGGGCCCCAAATGCATGCCGCATGTAATGGGGGCCCCACGTGCATGCTGCATGTCATGGGGGCCCCAAATGCATGCCGCATGTAATGGGGGATTCAAATGCATGCCTCAAGTCATGGGGGCCCCAAATGCATGCCGCATATCATGGGGGTCCCACATGCATGCCGCATATCATGGGGGTCCCACATGCATGCCGCATGTCATGGGTGCCCCGAATGCATGCCGCATGTCACATTGGCCCCAAATGCATGATGCATGTCATGAGGGCCCCACGTGCATACCGCATGTCATAGGGGCCCCACGTACATGGCACATGTCATCGGTGCCCCACATGCATGCCGCATGTCATTGGGGCCCCAAATGCATGCCGCATGTAATGGGGGCCCCACGTGCATGCTGCATGTCATGGGGGCCCCAAATGCATGCTGCATGTAATGGGGGCCCCACGTGCATGCAGCATGTCATGGGGGCCCCAAATGCATGCAGCATGTCATTGGGGCTCCATGTGCATGCCGCATGCAATGGGGCCCCCAAATGCATGCCGCATGTCATGGGGGCCCCCAATGCATGCCTCAAGTCATGGGGGCCCCAAATGCATGCAGCATGTCATAGGGGCCCCACATGCATGGTGCATGTCATGGGGGCCCCACATGCAAGCCTCAAGTCATAGGGGCCCCAAATGCATGCCACATATCATGGGGGCCCCACATGCATGCTGCATATATTGAGGTCCTCAAATGCATGCCGCATGTCATGAGGGCCCCGCATGCATGCCACATGTCATTGGGGCCCCGCAGGCATTCCGCATGTCATGGGGGCCTCACGTGCATTCCGCATGTCATGGGGGTCCCACGTGCATGCTGCATGTCATTGGGGCCCCACGTGCTTGCCGCATGTCATGGGGGCCCCACGTGCATGCCTCATGTTACGGGGCCACGAATGCATGCCGCATGTCATAGGGGCCCCACATGCATGGAGCATGTCATGGGGGCCCCAAATGCATGCGGCATGTCATAGGGGCCCCACGTGCATACCACATGTCATGGGGGCCCCAAATGCATGCCGCATGTCATGGGAGCCCCACATGCATGCCACATGCCATGGGGGCCCCAAATGAATGTCGCATGTCAAGGGGGACCCACGTGCATGACGCATGTCATGGGGACCCACATGCATGCCGAATGTCATGGAGGCCCCCATGACATGCGGCAAGCATTTGGGCCCCACATGCATGCCGCATGCCATGGGGCCCCCAAATGCATGCCGCATGTCATGGGGGCCCCACATGCATGCCGCATGTCATGAGGGCCCAAATGCTTGCCGCTTGTCATGAGGGCCATAAATGCATGCCGCAAGTCATGGGGCCCCAAATGCATGCAGCATGTCATAGGGGCCCCACATGCATGGTGCATGTCATGGGGGCCCCACATGCATGCCTCAAGTCATGGGGGCCCCAAATGCATGCCACATACCATGGGGGCCCCACATGCATGCCGCATATATTGGGGGCCTCAAATGCATGCCGCATGTCATGAGGGCCCCGCATGCATGCCGCATGTCATTGGGGCCCCGCAGGCATTCCGCATGTCATGGGGGCCTCACATGCATTCCGCATGTCATGGGGGTCCCACGTGCATGCCGCATGTCATGGGGGCCCAAATGCTTGCCGCATGTCATGAGGGCCATAAATGCATGCCGCATGTCATGGGAGCCCCACATGCATGCCACATGTCATGGGGCCCCCAAATGCATGCCGCATGTCATGGGGGCCCCACGTGCATGGCGCATTTCATGAGGGCCCAAATGCATGCCACATGTCATGAGGCCATAAATGCATGTCGCATGTCATGGGTGCCCAAAGTGCATGCCTCATGTCACGGGGGCCCCGCAGGCATTCCACATGTCATGGGGGCCCCAAATAAATGCCGCATTTCATGGGGGCCCCACGTGCATGCCGCATGTCACGGGGGCCCCGCAGGCATTACACATGTCATGGGGGCCCCAAATAAATGCCGCATTTCATGGGGGCTCCATGTGCATGCCACATGTCTTGGGGCCCACAAATGCATGCCGCATGTCATAGGGGCCCCACATGCATGGCGCATTTCATGGGGGCCCTACATGCATGCCGCATGTCATGGGGGCCCCAAATGCATGCCTCAAGTCATGGGGCCCCAAATGCATGCAGCATGTCATAGGGGCCCCACATTCATGGTGCATGTCATGGGGGCCCCACATGCATGCCTCAAGTCACGGGGGCCCCAAATGCATGCCACATATCATGGGGGCCCCACATGCATGCCGCATATATTGGGGGCCTCAATTGCATGCCGCATGTCATGAGGGCCCCGCATGCATGCCGCATGTCATTGGGGCACCGTAGGCATTCCGCAGGTCATGGGGGCCTCACGTGCATTCCGCATGTCATTGGGGCCCCACGTGCTTGCCGCTTGTCATGGGGGCCCCACGTGCATGCCTCATGTTACGGGGCCACGAATGCATGCCGCATGTCATAGGGGCCCCACGTGCATACCACATGTCATGGGGGCCCCAAATGCATGCCGCATGTCATGGGGGCCCCACATGCATGCCACATGTCATGGGGGCCCCAAATGAATGTCGCATGTCAAGGGGGCCCCACGTGCATGAGGCATGTCATGGGGACCCACATGCATGCCGCATGTCATGGAGGCCCCCATGACATGCGGCATGCATTTGGGGGCCCCACATGCATGCCGCATGTCATGGGGGGCCAAATGCTTGCCGCATGTCATGAGGGCCATAAATGCATGCCGCATGTCATGGGAGCCCCACATGCATGCCACATGTCATGGGGGCCCCAAATGAATGTCGCATGTCAAGGGGGCCCCACGTGCATGCCGCATGTCATGGGGGCCCCAAATGCATGCCGCATGTCATGGGGGCCCCAAATAAATGCCGCATGTCATGGGCCCCCCAAATGCATGCAGCATGTCTTGGGGCCCACAAATGCATGCCGCATGTCATGGAGGCCCCAAATGCATGCCGCATGTAATGGGAGCCCCCATGCATGCCACATGTCATGGGGGCCCCAAATGAATGTCGCATGTCAAGGGGGCCCCACGTGCATGCCGCATGTCATGGGGCCGCCAAATGCATGCAGCATGTCTTGGGGCCCACAAATGCATGCCGCATGTCATAGGGGTCCCACATGCATGGCGCATTTCATGGGGGTCCCAAATGCATGCGCATGTCATGGGGGCCCCAAATGCGTGCCTCATATCATGGGGGCCCCAAATGCATGCAGCATGTCATGGGGGCCCCACGTGCATGCCACATGTAATTGGGCCCCCCAAATGCATGCCGCATGTCATAGGGGCCCCACATGCATGGAGCATGTCATTGGGGCCCCACATACATGCCGCATGTCATGGGGGCCCCACGTGCATACTGCATGTCATGGGGGCCCCAAATGCATGCTGCATGTCATGGGGGCCCCAAATGCATGCCGCATGTCATGGGGGCCCCACATGCATGCTGCATGTCATGGGGGCCCCGCAGGCATTCCGCATGTCATGGGGGCCCCAAATGCATGCCGCATTTCATGGGGGCCCCACGTGCATGCTGCATGTCATGGGGCCCCCCAAATGCATGCAGCATGTCTTGGTGCCCTCAAATGCATGCCGCATGTCATAGGGGTCCCACCTGCATGCCGCATGTCATGGGGGAACCACCTGCATGCCGCATGTAATGGGAGATTCAAATGCATGCCGCATGTCATGGGGGTCCCACATGCATGCCTCATGTCATGGGGGCCCCAAATGCATGCCGCATATCTTGGGGGCCCCGCAGGCATTCCGCATGTCATGTGGGCCCCACATGCATGCTGCATGTCATTGTGGCACCACGTGCATGCCGCATGTCACGGGGGCCCCGCAGGCATTCCACATGTCATGGGGGCCCCAAATAAATGTCGCATTTCATGGGGGCCCCACATGCATGCCGCATGTCACGGGGTCCCCGCAGGCATGCCGCATGTCATGGGGGCCCCAAATGTATGCCACATGTCATGGGGGCCCCAAGAGCATACCGCATGACATGGGGGCCCCAAGTGCTTGAGGCATGTCATGGGGGCCCAACATGCATGCCGCATGTCTTGGGTACCCCAAATGCATGTCGCATGTCATTTGGGCCCCACATGCATGAAGCATGTCATGGTGGCACCAAATGCATTCTACATATCATGGAGGCCCCACGTGCATGCCACATGTCATGGGGGCCCCAAATGCAAGCCACATGTCATGGGGGCCAAAAAAGCATGCCGCGTGTCATAGGGGCCCCAAATGCATTCCGAATGTCATGGGGGTCACACATTCATGTCGCATGTCATGGGGGCCCCACGTGCATTCCACATTTCGTTGGGGGCCCCAAATGCATGCTGCATGTCTGGGGCCCCAAATGCATGCTGCATGTGATGGGGGCCCCAAATGCATGCAACATGTCATGGTAGCCCCACATGCATGCCACATGTCATGGGGGACCCACGTGCATGCCGCATGTCATGAAAGCCCCACGTGCATGCCGCATGTCATGGGGGCCCCACATGCATGCCACATGTCATGGGGGCCCCAAATGCATGCCACATGTCAGGGGGGCCCCAAATGCATGCCGTATGTCATGGGTGCCCCAAATGCATGCCGCTTGTCATGGGTACCCCAAATGCATGCCGCATATCATGTGTACCCCAAATGCATACCCCATGTCATGGGGGACCCACGTGCATACCGCATGTCATGGGGACCCCCTATGCATGCCTCATGTCATGGGGGCCCCAAATGCATACTGCATGTCTTGGGAGCTCCACATGCATGCCGCATGTCTTGTGGCCCCACGTGCATGCCGCATGTCATGGGGCCCCATGTGGATGCCGAATGTCATGGGGGTACCAATTTCATGCCGCATGTCATAGGGGCCCCACATGCATGCCGCATGTCATGGGGCCCCACATGCATGCCGCATGTCATGGGGGCCTCAAATGTATGCTGCATGTCATGGGAGCCCCAAATGCATGCCGCATGTCATGGGGTCCCCACATGCATTCCGCATGTCATGGGGGCTCTACATCCATGCCGCATGTCATGAGGGCACCAAGTGCATGCCGCATGTCATGGGGGCCCCAAATGCATGCCGCATGTCATGGGGGCTCCAAATGCATGCCGCATGTCATGGGGGCCCCAAATGCATGCCACATGTCATGGGGGCCCCAAGAGCATGCCACGTGACATGGGGGCCCCACGTGCTTGACGCATGTCATGGGGGCCCCACATGCATGCCGCATGTCTTGAGTACCTCAAATGCATGTCGCATGTCATTTGGGCCCCACATGCATGACGCATGTCATGGTGGCCCCAAATGCATTCTACATATCATGGAGGCCCCACATCCATGCCGCATGTCATGGGGGCCCCAAATGCAAGCCGCCTGTCATGGGGGCCAAAAAAGCATTCCGCATGTCAAGGGGACCCCAAATGCATGCCTCATGTCATGGGGGCCACAAATGCATGCTGCATGTCATGGGGCCCCACATGCATGCCCCATGTCTTGGGGGCCTCAAATGCATGCTGCACGTGATGGGGGACCCAAATGCATGGCACATGTCATGGTAGCCGACACGCATGCCGCATGTCATGGGGGCCTCAAATATGTGCCACATGTCATGGGGGCCCCACATGCATGGTGCATGTCATAGGGGCCCCACATGCATGCCGCATGTCATGGGGCCCCACATGCATGCCGCATGTCATGGGGGCCTCAAATGTATGCTGCATGTCATGGGGGCCCCAAATGCATGCCGCATGTCATGGGGTCCCCACATGCATTCCGTATGTCATGGGGGCTCTACATCCATGCCGCATGTCATGAGGGCACCAAGTGCATGCCGCATGTCATGGGGGCCCCAAATGCATGTCGCATGTCATGGTGGCTCCAAATGAATGCCGCATGTCATGGGGGCCCCAAATGCATGCCACATGTCATGGTGGCCCCAAGAGCGTGCCGCGTGACATGGGGGCCCCACGTGCTTGACGCATGTCATGGGGGCCCCACATGCATGACGCATGTCTTGAGTACCCCAAATGCATGTCGCATGTCATTTGGGCCCCACATGCATGACGCATGTCATGGTGGCCCCAAATGCATTCTACATATCATGGAGGCCCCACGTCCATGCCGCATGTCATGGGGGCCCCAAATGCAAGCCACATGTCATGGGGGCCAAAAAAGCATGCCGCGTGTCATAGGGGCCCCAAATGCATTCCGAATGTCATGGGGGTCACACATTCATGTCGCATGTCATGGGGGCCCCACGTGCATTCCACATTTCATTGGGGGCCCCAAATGCATGCTGCATGTCTGGGGCCCCAAATGCATGCTGCATGTGATGGGGGCCCCAAATGCATGCAACATGTCATGGTAGCCCCACATGCATGCCACATGTCATGGGGGACCCACGTGCATGCCGCATGTCATGAAAGCCCCACGTGCATGCCGCATGTCATGGGGGCCCCACATGCATGCCACATGTCATGGGGGCCCCAAATGCATGCCACATGTCAGGGGGGCCCCAAATGCATGCCGTATGTCATGGGTGCCCCAAATGCATGCCGCTTGTCATGGGTACCCCAAATGCATGCCGCATATCATGTGTACCCCAAATGCATACCCCATGTCATGGGGGACCCACGTGCATACCGCATGTCATGGGGACCCCCTATGCATGCCTCATGTCATGGGGGCCCCAAATGCATACTGCATGTCTTGGGAGCTCCACATGCATGCCGCATGTCTTGTGGCCCCACGTGCATGCCGCATGTCATGGGGCCCCATGTGGATGCCGAATGTCATGGGGGTACCAATTTCATGCCGCATGTCATGGGGGACACTCATGCATACCGCATGTAATGGGGGCAACACGTGCATACCGCATATCATGGGGCCCCACGTGCATACCGCATGGCATTGGTCCCAAAATGCATGCCGCATGTCATGGGGCCCCATGTGCATGCCACATGCCATGGGGTCCACATCCATACCGCATGTCATTGGGGGAACATGTGCATACCGCATATCATGGGCCCCACATGCATACCGCATGTCATAGGTGCCCCAAATGCATGCCGCATGTCATGGGGCCCCATGTGCATGCCACATGTCATGGGGGCCCCAAATGCATGCCACATGTCATGGAGGCCCCAAATGCATGCCGCATGTCATTGGGGCCCCAAATGCATACTGCCTGTCATGGGACCTCCACATGCATGCCGCATGTCATGGGGGCCCCAAATGCATGCCGCATGTCATGTGGCCCCAAGTGCATGACGCATGTCATGGGGCCCCTTGTGCATGCCGCATGTCATGAGGGCCCACATGCATGCCACATGTCATGGGGGCCCCAAATGCATGCCGCATGTCATGTGGCCCCAAGTGTATGCCGCATGTCATGGGGCCCCTTGTGCATGCCGCATGTCATGAGGGCCCACATGCATGCCACATGTCATGGGGGCACCACATGCATACCGCATGTCATGGGGCTCCACGTGCATACCGCATGTCATGGGGCCCCACGTGCATGACGCATGTTATGGGTGCCCCAAATGCATGCCGCATGTCATGGAGGCCAAAAATGAATGCCACATGTCATGGGGGCCACACGTGCATGACACATGTCATGGGGGCTCCACGTGCATGCCACATTTCATTGGGGGCCCAAATGCATGCTGCATGTCAGAGGCCACAAATGCATGCTGCATGTCATGGGGCCCCACATGCATGCCCCATGTCTTGGGGGCCTCAAATGCATGCTGCACGTGATGGGGGACCCAAATGCATGGCACATATCATGGTAGCCGACACGCATGCCGCATGTCATGGGGGCCTCAAATACATGCCACATGTCATGGGGGCCCCACATGCATGGTGCATGTCATAGGGGCCCCACATGCATGCCGCATGTCATGGGTCCCCACATGCATGCCGCATGTCATGGGGGCCTCAAATGTATGCTGCATGTCATGGGAGCCCCAAATGCATGCCGCATGTCATGGGGTCCCCACATGCATTCCGCATGTCATGGGGGCTCTACATCCATGCCGCATGTCATGAGGGCACCAAGTGCATGCCGCATGTCATGGGGGCCCCAAATGCATGCCGCATGTCATGGGGGCTCCAAATGCATGCCGCATGTCATGGGGGCCCCAAATGCATGCCACATGTCATGGGGGCCCCAAGAGCATGCCACGTGACATGGGGGCCCCACGTGCTTGACGCATGTCATGGGGGCCCCACATGCATGCCGCATGTCTTGAGTACCTCAAATGCATGTCGCATGTCATTTGGGCCCCACATGCATGACGCATGTCATGGTGGCCCCAAATGCATTCTACATATCATGGAGGCCCCACATCCATGCCGCATGTCATGGGGGCCCCAAATGCAAGCCGCCTGTCATGGGGGCCAAAAAAGCATTCCGCATGTCAAGGGGACCCCAAATGCATGCCTCATGTCATGGGGGCCACAAATGCATGCTGCATGTCATGGGGCCCCACATGCATGCCCCATGTCTTGGGGGCCTCAAATGCATGCTGCACGTGATGGGGGACCCAAATGCATGGCACATGTCATGGTAGCCGACACGCATGCCGCATGTCATGGGGGCCTCAAATATGTGCCACATGTCATGGGGGCCCCACATGCATGGTGCATGTCATAGGGGCCCCACATGCATGCCGCATGTCATGGGGCCCCACATGCATGCCGCATGTCATGGGGGCCTCAAATGTATGCTGCATGTCATGGGGGCCCCAAATGCATGCCGCATGTCATGGGGTCCCCACATGCATTCCGTATGTCATGGGGGCTCTACATCCATGCCGCATGTCATGAGGGCACCAAGTGCATGCCGCATGTCATGGGGGCCCCAAATGCATGTCGCATGTCATGGTGGCTCCAAATGAATGCCGCATGTCATGGGGGCCCCAAATGCATGCCACATGTCATGGTGGCCCCAAGAGCGTGCCGCGTGACATGGGGGCCCCACGTGCTTGACGCATGTCATGGGGGCCCCACATGCATGACGCATGTCTTGAGTACCCCAAATGCATGTCGCATGTCATTTGGGCCCCACATGCATGACGCATGTCATGGTGGCCCCAAATGCATTCTACATATCATGGAGGCCCCACGTCCATGCCGCATGTCATGGGGGCCCCAAATGCAAGCCACATGTTATGGGGGCCAAAAAAGCATGCCGCGTGTCATAGGGGCCCCAAATGCATTCCGAATGTCATGGGGGTCACACATTCATGTCGCATGTCATGGGGGCCCCACGTGCATTCCACATTTCATTGGGGGCCCCAAATGCATGCTGCATGTCTGGGGCCCCAAATGCATGCTGCATGTGATGGGGGCCCCAAATGCATGCAACATGTCATGGTAGCCCCACATGCATGCCACATGTCATGGGGGACCCACGTGCATGCCGCATGTCATGAAAGCCCCACGTGCATGCCGCATGTCATGGGGGCCCCACATGCATGCCACATGTCATGGGGGCCCCAAATGCATGCCACATGTCAGGGGGGCCCCAAATGCATGCCGTATGTCATGGGTGCCCCAAATGCATGCCGCTTGTCATGGGTACCCCAAATGCATGCCGCATATCATGTGTACCCCAAATGCATACCCCATGTCATGGGGGACCCACGTGCATACCGCATGTCATGGGGACCCCCTATGCATGCCTCATGTCATGGGGGCCCCAAATGCATACTGCATGTCTTGGGAGCTCCACATGCATGCCGCATGTCTTGTGGCCCCACGTGCATGCCGCATGTCATGGGGCCCCATGTGGATGCCGAATGTCATGGGGGTACCAATTTCATGCCGCATGTCATGGGGGACACTCATGCATACCGCATGTAATGGGGGCAACACGTGCATACCGCATATCATGGGGCCCCACGTGCATACCGCATGGCATTGGTCCCAAAATGCATGCCGCATGTCATGGGGCCCCATGTGCATGCCACATGCCATGGGGTCCACATCCATACCGCATGTCATTGGGGGAACATGTGCATACCGCATATCATGGGCCCCACATGCATACCGCATGTCATAGGTGCCCCAAATGCATGCCGCATGTCATGGGGCCCCATGTGCATGCCACATGTCATGGGGGCCCCAAATGCATGCCACATGTCATGGAGGCCCCAAATGCATGCCGCATGTCATTGGGGCCCCAAATGCATACTGCCTGTCATGGGACCTCCACATGCATGCCGCATGTCATGGGGCCCCATGTGCATGCTGCATGTCATGGGGGCCCCAAATGCATGCCGCATGTTATGTGGCCCCAAGTGCATGACGTATCTTATGGGGCCCCATGTGCATGCCGCATGTCATGGGGGCCCACATGCATGCCACATGTCATGGGGGCACCACATGCATACCGCATGTCATGGGGCTCCACGTGCATACCGCATGTCATGGGGCCCCACGTGCATGACGCATGTTATGGGTGCCCCAAATGCATGCCGCATGTCATGGGGGCCAAAAATGCATGCCACATGTCATGGGGGCCACACGTGCATGACACATGTCATGTGGGCTCCACATGCATGCCACATGTCAACGAGGCCCCACGTGCATGCCACATTTCATTGGGGGCCCAAATGCATGCTGCATGTCAGAGGCCACAAATGCATGCTGCATGTCATGGGGCCCCACATGCATGCCCCATGTCTTGGGGGCCTCAAATGCATGCTGCACATGATGGGGGACCCAAATGCATGCCACATGTCATGGGGGCCCCAAATGCATGCCGCATGTCATGTGGCCCCAAGTGCATGACGCATGTCATGGGGCCCCTTGTGCATGCCGCATGTCATGAGGGCCCACATGCATGCCACATGTCATGGGGGCCCCAAATGCATGCCGCATGTCATGTGGCCCCAAGTGCATGCCGCATGTCATGGGGCCCCTTGTGCATGCCGCATGTCATGAGGGCCCACATGCATGCCACATGTCATGGGGGCACCACATGCATACCGCATGTCATGGGGCTCCACGTGCATACCGCATGTCATGGGGCCCCACGTGCATGACGCATGTTATGGGTGCCCCAAATGCATGCCGCATGTCATGGGGGCCAAAAATGAATGCCACATGTCATGGGGGCCACACGTGCATGACACATGTCATGGGGGCTCCACGTGCATGCCACATTTCATTGGGGGCCCAAATGCATGCTGCATGTCAGAGGCCACAAATGCATGCTGCATGTCATGGGGCCCCACATGCATGCCTCATGTCTTGGGGGCCTCAAATGCATGCTGCACGTGATGGGGGACCCAAATGCATGGCACATATCATGGTAGCCGACACGCATGCCGCATGTCATGGGGGCCTCAAATACATGCCACATGTCATGGGGGCCCCACATGCATGGTGCATGTCATAGGGGCCCCACATGCATGCCGCATGTCATGGGGCCCCACATGCATGCCGCATGTCATGGGGGCCTCAAATGTATGCTGCATGTCATGGGAGCCCCAAATGCATGCCGCATGTCATGGGGTCCCCACATGCATTCCGCATGTCATGGGGGCTCTACATCCATGCCGCATGTCATGAGGGCACCAAGTGCATGCCGCATGTCATGGGGGCCCCAAATGCATGCCGCATGTCATGGGGGCTCCAAATGCATGCCGCATGTCATGGGGGCCCCAAATGCATGCCACATGTCATGGGGGCCCCAAGAGCATGCCACGTGACATGGGGGCCCCACGTGCTTGACGCATGTCATGGGGGCCCCACATGCATGCCGCATGTCTTGAGTACCTCAAATGCATGTCGCATGTCATTTGGGCCCCGCATGCATGACGCATGTCATGGTGGCCCCAAATGCATTCTACATATCATGGAGGCCCCACATCCATGCCGCATGTCATGGGGGCCCCAAATGCAAGCCGCCTGTCATGGGGGCCAAAAAAGCATTCCGCATGTCAAGGGGACCCCAAATGCATGCCTCATGTCATGGGGGCCACAAATGCATGCTGCATGTCATGGGGCCCCACATGCATGCCCCATGTCTTGGGGGCCTCAAATGCATGCTGCACGTGATGGGGGACCCAAATGCATGGCACATGTCATGGTAGCCGACACGCATGCCGCATGTCATGGGGGCCTCAAATATGTGCCACATGTCATGGGGGCCCCACATGCATGGTGCATGTCATAGGGGCCCCACATGCAAGCCGCATGTCATGGGGCCCCACATGCATGCCGCATGTCATGGGGGCCTCAAATGTATGCTGCATGTCATGGGGGCCCCAAATGCATGCCGCATGTCATGGGGTCCCCACATGCATTCCGTATGTCATGGGGGCTCTACATCCATGCCGCATGTCATGAGGGCACCAAGTGCATGCCGCATGTCATGGGGGCCCCAAATGCATGTCGCATGTCATGGTGGCTCCAAATGAATGCCGCATGTCATGGGGGCCCCAAATGCATGCCACATGTCATGGTGGCCCCAAGAGCGTGCCGCGTGACATGGGGGCCCCACGTGCTTGACGCATGTCATGGGGGCCCCACATGCATGACGCATGTCTTGAGTACCCCAAATGCATGTCGCATGTCATTTGGGCCCCACATGCATGACGCATGTCATGGTGGCCCCAAATGCATTCTACATATCATGGAGGCCCCACGTCCATGCCGCATGTCATGGGGGCCCCAAATGCATGCTGCGTGTCTTGGGAACCCCAAATGCATGTCGCATGTCATGTGGCCCCATGTGCATGCCGCATGTCATGGGGACCCATGTGCATGCCGAATGTCATGGGGGTACCACGTGCATGCCACATATCATAGGGTCCCCACATGCATGCCTCATGTCATGGGGGCCCCAAATGCAAAGTGCATGTCTTGGGGGCCTCACGTGCATACCGCATGTCATGGGGACCCCCAAAGCTTGACTCATGTCATGGGGGCCCCAAATGCATACTGCATGTCATGGGAGCTCCACATGCATGCCGCATGTCATGTGGCCCCACGTGCATGCCGCATGTCATGGGGGACCCAAATGCATACCGCATATCATGGGGGCAACACGTGTATACTGCATATCATGGGGCCCCACGTGCATACCGCATGTCATGGGGGTCACACGTGCATGCCCCATGTCATGGGGGCTCCACATGCATGCCACATGTCATGTAGGCCCCACGTGCATGCCGCATTTCATTGGGGGCCCCAAATGCATGCTGCATGTCAGGGGCCACAAATGCATGCTGCATGTCATGGGGGCCCCAAATACGTGCCACATATCATGGGGGCACCAAATGCATGGGCCATGTCATAGGGGCCCCACATGCATGCCGCATGTCATGGGGCCCCAAATGCATGCTGCATGTCATGTGGTCCCCACTTGCATTCCGAATATCATGGGGGCTCTACATGCATGCCGCATGTCATGGGGGCACCAAGTGCATGCCTCATGTCATCGGGGCCCCAAATGCATCACGCATGTCATGGTGGCTCCAAATGCATGCCGCATGTCATGGGGGCCCCAAATGCATGCCACATGTCATGGGGGCCCCAAGAGCATGCCGCATGACATGGGGGCCCCACGTGCTTGAGGCATGTCATGGGGGCCCAACATGTATGCCGCATGTCTTGGGTACCATAAATGCATGTCGCATGTCATTTGGGCCCCACATGCATGAAGCATGTCATGGGGGCCCGAAATGCAAGCCACATGTCATGGGGGCCAAAAAAGCATGCCGCATGTCATAGGGGCCCCAAATGCATTCCGCATGTCATGGGGGCCCCACGTGCATGCTGCATGTCTGGGGCCCCAAATGCATGCTGCATGTGATGGGGGCCCCAAATGCATGCAACATGTCATGGTAGCCCCACATGCATGGGCCATGTCAAGGGGCCCCACATGAATGCCGCATGTCATGGGGGCCCCAAATGCATGCCGCATGTCATGGGGGCCCCACATACATGCCGCATGTCATGGGTACCCCAAATGCATGCCACATGTCATGGGGGACCCACGTGCATGCCGCATGTCATGGAAGCCCCACGTGCATGCCGCATGTCATGGGGGCCCCACATGCATGCCACATGTCATGGGGGACCCAAATGCATGCCACATGTCATGGGGGCCCCAAATGCATGCCGTATGTCATGGGTGCCCAAAATGCATGTCGCATGTCATGGGTACACCAAATGCATGCCGCATGTCATGTGTACCCCAAATGCATGCCCCATGTCATGAGGGACCCACGTGCATACTGCATGTCATGGGAGCTCCACATGCATGCCGCATGTCATGTGGCCCCACGTGCATGCCGCATGTCATGGGGCCCCATGTGCATGCCGAATGTCATGGTGGTACCAATTTCATGCCGCATGTCATGGGGGACACTCATGCATACCGCATGTCATGGGGGCAACACGTGCATACCGCATATCATGGGGCCCCACGTGCATACCGCATGGCATTGGGGCCCAAAATGCATGCCGCATGTCATGTGGCCCCATGTGCATGCCACATGCCATGGGGGCCCACATGCATACCGCATGTCATGGAGTGAACATGTGCATACCGCATATCATGGGCCCCACGTGCATACCGCATGTCATAGGTGCCCCAAATGCATGCCGCATGTCATGGGCCCCATGTGCATGCCACATGTCATGGGGGCCCCAAATGCATGCCACATGTCATGGAGGCCCCAAATGCATACCGCATGTCATGGGGCTCCACGTGCATACCGCATGTCATGGGGCCCCACGTGTATGACGCATGCCATGTGTGCCCCAAATGCATGCCGCATGTCATGGGGGCCAAAAAAGCATGCCGCATGTCATAGGGGCCCCAAATGCATGCCACATGTCATGGGGGCCACAAATGCATGCTGCATGTCATGGGGCCCCACATGCATGCCCCATGTCTTGGGGGCCTCAAATGCATGCTGCACGTGATGGGGGACCCAAATGCATGGCACATGTCATGGTAGCCGACACGCATGCCGCATGTCATGGGGGCCTCAAATACGTGCCACATGTCATGGGGGCCCCACATGCATGGTGCATGTCATAGGGGCCCCACATGCATGCCGCATGTCATGGGGCCCCACATGCATGCCGCATGTCATGGGGGCCTCAAATGTATGCTGCATGTCATGGGGGCCCCAAATGCATGCCGCATGTCATGGGGTCCCCACATGCATTCCGTATGTCATGGGGGCTCTACATCCATGCCGCATGTCATGAGGGCACCAAGTGCATGCCGCATGTCATGGGGGCCCCAAATGCATGCCACATGTCATGGTGGCCCCAAGAGCGTGCCGCGTGACATGGGGGCCCCACGTGCTTGACGCATGTCATGGGGGCCCCACATGCATGACGCATGTCTTGAGTACCCCAAATGCATGTCGCATGTCATTTGGGCCCCACATGCATGACGCATGTCATGGTGGCCCCAAATGCATTCTACATATCATGGAGGCCCCACGTCCATGCCGCATGTCATGGGGGCCCCAAATGCATGCTGCGTGTCTTGGGAACCCCAAATGCATGTCGCATGTCATGTGGCCCCATGTGCATGCCGCATGTCATGGGGACCCATGTGCATGCCGAATGTCATGGGGGTACCACGTGCATGCCACATATCATAGGGTCCCCACATGCATGCCTCATGTCATGGGGGCCCCAAATGCAAAGTGCATGTCTTGGGGGCCTCACGTGCATACCGCATGTCATGGGGACCCCCAAAGCTTGACTCATGTCATGGGGGCCCCAAATGCATACTGCATGTCATGGGAGCTCCACATGCATGCCGCATGTCATGTGGCCCCACGTGCATGCCGCATGTCATGGGGGACCCAAATGCATACCGCATATCATGGGGGCAACACGTGTATACCGCATATCATGGGGCCCCACGTGCATACCGCATGTCATGGGGGTCACACGTGCATGCCCCATGTCATGGGGGCTCCACATGCATGCCACATGTCATGTAGGCCCCACGTGCATGCCGCATTTCATTGGGGGCCCCAAATGCATGCTGCATGTCAGGGGCCACAAATGCATGCTGCATGTCATGGGGGCCCCAAATACGTGCCACATATCATGGGGGCACCAAATGCATGGGCCATGTCATAGGGGCCCCACATGCATGCCGCATGTCATGGGGCCCCAAATGCATGCTGCATGTCATGTGGTCCCCACTTGCATTCCGAATATCATGGGGGCTCTACATGCATGCCGCATGTCATGGGGGCACCAAGTGCATGCCTCATGTCATCGGGGCCCCAAATGCATCACGCATGTCATGGTGGCTCCAAATGCATGCCGCATGTCATGGGGGCCCCAAATGCATGCCACATGTCATGGGGGCCCCAAGAGCATGCCGCATGACATGGGGGCCCCACGTGCTTGAGGCATGTCATGGGGGCCCAACATGTATGCCGCATGTCTTGGGTACCATAAATGCATGTCGCATGTCATTTGGGCCCCACATGCATGAAGCATGTCATGGTGGCACCAAATGCATTCTACATATCATGGAGGCCCCACGTGCATGCCACATGTCATGGGGGCCCCAAATGCAAGCCACATGTCATGGGGGCCAAAAAAGCATGCCGCGTGTCATAGGGGCCCCAAATGCATTCCGAATGTCATGGGGGTCACACATTCATGTCGCATGTCATGGGGGCCCCACGTGCATTCCACATTTCGTTGGGGGCCCCAAATGCATGCTGCATGTCTGGGGCCCCAAATGCATGCTGCATGTGATGGGGGCCCCAAATGCATGCAACATGTCATGGTAGCCCCACATGCATGCCACATGTCATGGGGGACCCACGTGCATGCCGCATGTCATGAAAGCCCCACGTGCATGCCGCATGTCATGGGGGCCCCACATGCATGCCACATGTCATGGGGGCCCCAAATGCATGCCACATGTCAGGGGGGCCCCAAATGCATGCCGTATGTCATGGGTGCCCCAAATGCATGCCGCTTGTCATGGGTACCCCAAATGCATGCCGCATATCATGTGTACCCCAAATGCATACCCCATGTCATGGGGGACCCACGTGCATACCGCATGTCATGGGGACCCCCTATGCATGCCTCATGTCATGGGGGCCCCAAATGCATACTGCATGTCTTGGGAGCTCCACATGCATGCCGCATGTCTTGTGGCCCCACGTGCATGCCGCATGTCATGGGGCCCCATGTGGATGCCGAATGTCATGGGGGTACCAATTTCATGCCGCATGTCATAGGGGCCCCACATGCATGCCGCATGTCATGGGGCCCCACATGCATGCCGCATGTCATGGGGGCCTCAAATGTATGCTGCATGTCATGGGAGCCCCAAATGCATGCCGCATGTCATGGGGTCCCCACATGCATTCCGCATGTCATGGGGGCTCTACATCCATGCCGCATGTCATGAGGGCACCAAGTGCATGCCGCATGTCATGGGGGCCCCAAATGCATGCCGCATGTCATGGGGGCTCCAAATGCATGCCGCATGTCATGGGGGCCCCAAATGCATGCCACATGTCATGGGGGCCCCAAGAGCATGCCACGTGACATGGGGGCCCCACGTGCTTGACGCATGTCATGGGGGCCCCACATGCATGTCGCATGTCTTGAGTACCTCAAATGCATGTCGCATGTCATTTGGGCCCCACATGCATGACGCATGTCATTGTGGCCCCAAATGCATTCTACATATCATGGAGGCCCCACATCCATGCCGCATGTCATGGGGGCCCCAAATGCAAGCCGCCTGTCATGGGGGCCAAAAAAGCATTCCGCATGTCAAGGGGACCCCAAATGCATGCCTCATGTCATGGGGGCCACAAATGCATGCTGCATGTCATGGGGCCCCACATGCATGCCCCATGTCTTGGGGGCCTCAAATGCATGCTGCACGTGATGGGGGACCCAAATGCATGGCACATGTCATGGTAGCCGACACGCATGCCGCATGTCATGGGGGCCTCAAATATGTGCCACATGTCATGGGGGCCCCACATGCATGGTGCATGTCATAGGGGCCCCACATGCATGCCGCATGTCATGGGGCCCCACATGCATGCCGCATGTCATGGGGGCCTCAAATGTATGCTGCATGTCATGGGGGCCCCAAATGCATGCCGCATGTCATGGGGTCCCCACATGCATTCCGTATGTCATGGGGGCTCTACATCCATGCCGCATGTCATGAGGGCACCAAGTGCATGCCGCATGTCATGGGGGCCCCAAATGCATGTCGCATGTCATGGTGGCTCCAAATGAATGCCGCATGTCATGGGGGCCCCAAATGCATGCCACATGTCATGGTGGCCCCAAGAGCGTGCCGCGTGACATGGGGGCCCCACGTGCTTGACGCATGTCATGGGGGCCCCACATACATGACGCATGTCTTGAGTACCCCAAATGCATGTCGCATGTCATTTGGGCCCCACATGCATGACGCATGTCATGGTGGCCCCAAATGCATTCTACATATCATGGAGGCCCCACGTCCATGCCGCATGTCATGGGGGCCCCAAATGCAAGCCACATGTCATGGGGGCCAAAAAAGCATGCCGCGTGTCATAGGGGCCCCAAATGCATTCCGAATGTCATGGGGGTCACACATTCATGTCGCATGTCATGGGGGCCCCACGTGCATTCCACATTTCATTGGGGGCCCCAAATGCATGCTGCATGTCTGGGGCCCCAAATGCATGCTGCATGTGATGGGGGCCCCAAATGCATGCAACATGTCATGGTAGCCCCACATGCATGCCACATGTCATGGGGGACCCACGTGCATGCCGCATGTCATGAAAGCCCCACGTGCATGCCGCATGTCATGGGGGCCCCACATGCATGCCACATGTCATGGGGGCCCCAAATGCATGCCACATGTCAGGGGGGCCCCAAATGCATGCCGTATGTCATGGGTGCCCCAAATGCATGCCGCTTGTCATGGGTACCCCAAATGCATGCCGCATATCATGTGTACCCCAAATGCATACCCCATGTCATGGGGGACCCACGTGCATACCGCATGTCATGGGGACCCCCTATGCATGCCTCATGTCATGGGGGCCACAAATGCATACTGCATGTCTTGGGAGCTCCACATGCATGCCGCATGTCTTGTGGCCCCACGTGCATGCCGCATGTCATGGGGCCCCATGTGGATGCCGAATGTCATGGGGGTACCAATTTCATGCCGCATGTCATGGGGGACACTCATGCATACCGCATGTAATGGGGGCAACACGTGCATACCGCATATCATGGGGCCCCACGTGCATACCGCATGGCATTGGTCCCAAAATGCATGCCGCATGTCATGGGGCCCCATGTGCATGCCACATGCCATGGGGTCCACATCCATACCGCATGTCATTGGGGGAACATGTGCATACCGCATATCATGGGCCCCACATGCATACCGCATGTCATAGGTGCCCCAAATGCATGCCGCATGTCATGGGGCCCCATGTGCATGCCACATGTCATGGGGGCCCCAAATGCATGCCACATGTCATGGAGGCCCCAAATGCATGCCGCATGTCATTGGGGCCCCAAATGCATACTGCCTGTCATGGGACCTCCACATGCATGCCGCATGTCATGGGGGCCCCAAATGCATGCCGCATGTCATGTGGCCCCAAGTGCATGACGCATGTCATGGGGCCCCTTGTGCATGCCGCATGTCATGAGGGCCCACATGCATGCCACATGTCATGGGGGCCCCAAATGCATGCCGCATGTCATGTGGCCCCAAGTGTATGCCGCATGTCATGGGGCCCCTTGTGCATGCCGCATGTCATGAGGGCCCACATGCATGCCACATGTCATGGGGGCACCACATGCATACCGCATGTCATGGGGCTCCACGTGCATACCGCATGTCATGGGGCCCCACGTGCATGACGCATGTTATGGGTGCCCCAAATGCATGCCGCATGTCATGGAGGCCAAAAATGAATGCCACATGTCATGGGGGCCACACGTGCATGACACATGTCATGGGGGCTCCACGTGCATGCCACATTTCATTGGGGGCCCAAATGCATGCTGCATGTCAGAGGCCACAAATGCATGCTGCATGTCATGGGGCCCCACATGCATGCCCCATGTCTTGGGGGCCTCAAATGCATGCTGCACGTGATGGGGGACCCAAATGCATGGCACATATCATGGTAGCCGACACGCATGCCGCATGTCATGGGGGCCTCAAATACATGCCACATGTCATGGGGGCCCCACATGCATGGTGCATGTCATAGGGGCCCCACATGCATGCCGCATGTCATGGGTCCCCACATGCATGCCGCATGTCATGGGGGCCTCAAATGTATGCTGCATGTCATGGGAGCCCCAAATGCATGCCGCATGTCATGGGGTCCCCACATGCATTCCGCATGTCATGGGGGCTCTACATCCATGCCGCATGTCATGAGGGCACCAAGTGCATGCCGCATGTCATGGGGGCCCCAAATGCATGCCGCATGTCATGGGGGCTCCAAATGCATGCCGCATGTCATGGGGGCCCCAAATGCATGCCACATGTCATGGGGGCCCCAAGAGCATGCCACGTGACATGGGGGCCCCACGTGCTTGACGCATGTCATGGGGGCCCCACATGCATGCCGCATGTCTTGAGTACCTCAAATGCATGTCGCATGTCATTTGGGCCCCACATGCATGACGCATGTCATGGTGGCCCCAAATGCATTCTACATATCATGGAGGCCCCACATCCATGCCGCATGTCATGGGGGCCCCAAATGCAAGCCGCCTGTCATGGGGGCCAAAAAAGCATTCCGCATGTCAAGGGGACCCCAAATGCATGCCTCATGTCATGGGGGCCACAAATGCATGCTGCATGTCATGGGGCCCCACATGCATGCCCCATGTCTTGGGGGCCTCAAATGCATGCTGCACGTGATGGGGGACCCAAATGCATGGCACATGTCATGGTAGCCGACACGCATGCCGCATGTCATGGGGGCCTCAAATATGTGCCACATGTCATGGGGGCCCCACATGCATGGTGCATGTCATAGGGGCCCCACATGCATGCCGCATGTCATGGGGCCCCACATGCATGCCGCATGTCATGGGGGCCTCAAATGTATGCTGCATGTCATGGGGGCCCCAAATGCATGCCGCATGTCATGGGGTCCCCACATGCATTCCGTATGTCATGGGGGCTCTACATCCATGCCGCATGTCATGAGGGCACCAAGTGCATGCCGCATGTCATGGGGGCCCCAAATGCATGTCGCATGTCATGGTGGCTCCAAATGAATGCCGCATGTCATGGGGGCCCCAAATGCATGCCACATGTCATGGTGGCCCCAAGAGCGTGCCGCGTGACATGGGGGCCCCACGTGCTTGACGCATGTCATGGGGGCCCCACATGCATGACGCATGTCTTGAGTACCCCAAATGCATGTCGCATGTCATTTGGGCCCCACATGCATGACGCATGTCATGGTGGCCCCAAATGCATTCTACATATCATGGAGGCCCCACGTCCATGCCGCATGTCATGGGGGCCCCAAATGCAAGCCACATGTCATGGGGGCCAAAAAAGCATGCCGCGTGTCATAGGGGCCCCAAATGCATTCCGAATGTCATGGGGGTCACACATTCATGTCGCATGTCATGGGGGCCCCACGTGCATTCCACATTTCATTGGGGGCCCCAAATGCATGCTGCATGTCTGGGGCCCCAAATGCATGCTGCATGTGATGGGGGCCCCAAATGCATGCAACATGTCATGGTAGCCCCACATGCATGCCACATGTCATGGGGGACCCACGTGCATGCCGCATGTCATGAAAGCCCCACGTGCATGCCGCATGTCATGGGGGCCCCACATGCATGCCACATGTCATGGGGGCCCCAAATGCATGCCACATGTCAGGGGGGCCCCAAATGCATGCCGTATGTCATGGGTGCCCCAAATGCATGCCGCTTGTCATGGGTACCCCAAATGCATGCCGCATATCATGTGTACCCCAAATGCATACCCCATGTCATGGGGGACCCACGTGCATACCGCATGTCATGGGGACCCCCTATGCATGCCTCATGTCATGGGGGCCCCAAATGCATACTGCATGTCTTGGGAGCTCCACATGCATGCCGCATGTCTTGTGGCCCCACGTGCATGCCGCATGTCACGGGGCCCCATGTGGATGCCGAATGTCATGGGGGTACCAATTTCATGCCGCATGTCATGGGGGACACTCATGCATACCGCATGTAATGGGGGCAACACGTGCATACCGCATATCATGGGGCCCCACGTGCATACCGCATGGCATTGGTCCCAAAATGCATGCCGCATGTCATGGGGCCCCATGTGCATGCCACATGCCATGGGGTCCACATCCATACCGCATGTCATTGGGGGAACATGTGCATACCGCATATCATGGGCCCCACATGCATACCGCATGTCATAGGTGCCCCAAATGCATGCCGCATGTCATGGGGCCCCATGTGCATGCCACATGTCATGGGGGCCCCAAATGCATGCCACATGTCATGGAGGCCCCAAATGCATGCCGCATGTCATTGGGGCCCCAAATGCATACTGCCTGTCATGGGACCTCCACATGCATGCCGCATGTCATGGGGCCCCATGTGCATGCTGCATGTCATGGGGGCCCCAAATGCATGCCGCATGTTATGTGGCCCCAAGTGCATGACGTATCTTATGGGGCCCCATGTGCATGCCGCATGTCATGGGGGCCCACATGCATGCCACATGTCATGGGGGCACCACATGCATACCGCATGTCATGGGGCTCCACGTGCATACCGCATGTCATGGGGCCCCACGTGCATGACGCATGTTATGGGTGCCCCAAATGCATGCCGCATGTCATGGGGGCCAAAAATGCATGCCACATGTCATGGGGGCCACACGTGCATGACACATGTCATGTGGGCTCCACATGCATGCCACATGTCAACGAGGCCCCACGTGCATGCCACATTTCATTGGGGGCCCAAATGCATGCTGCATGTCAGAGGCCACAAATGCATGCTGCATGTCATGGGGCCCCACATGCATGCCCCATGTCTTGGGGGCCTCAAATGCATGCTGCACATGATGGGGGACCCAAATGCATGCCACATGTCATGGGGGCCCCAAATGCATGCCGCATGTCATGTGGCCCCAAGTGCATGACGCATGTCATGGGGCCCCTTGTGCATGCCGCATGTCATGAGGGCCCACATGCATGCCACATGTCATGGGGGCCCCAAATGCATGCCGCATGTCATGTGGCCCCAAGTGCATGCCGCATGTCATGGGGCCCCTTGTGCATGCCGCATGTCATGAGGGCCCACATGCATGCCACATGTCATGGGGGCACCACATGCATACCGCATGTCATGGGGCTCCACGTGCATACCGCATGTCATGGGGCCCCACGTGCATGACGCATGTTATGGGTGCCCCAAATGCATGCCGCATGTCATGGGGGCCAAAAATGAATGCCACATGTCATGGGGGCCACACGTGCATGACACATGTCATGGGGGCTCCACGTGCATGCCACATTTCATTGGGGGCCCAAATGCATGCTGCATGTCAGAGGCCACAAATGCATGCTGCATGTCATGGGGCCCCACATGCATGCCTCATGTCTTGGGGGCCTCAAATGCATGCTGCACGTGATGGGGGACCCAAATGCATGGCACATATCATGGTAGCCGACACGCATGCCGCATGTCATGGGGGCCTCAAATACATGCCACATGTCATGGGGGCCCCACATGCATGGTGCATGTCATAGGGGCCCCACATGCATGCCGCATGTCATGGGGCCCCACATGCATGCCGCATGTCATGGGGGCCTCAAATGTATGCTGCATGTCATGGGAGCCCCAAATGCATGCCGCATGTCATGGGGTCCCCACATGCATTCCGCATGTCATGGGGGCTCTACATCCATGCCGCATGTCATGAGGGCACCAAGTGCATGCCGCATGTCATGGGGGCCCCAAATGCATGCCGCATGTCATGGGGGCTCCAAATGCATGCCGCATGTCATGGGGGCCCCAAATGCATGCCACATGTCATGGGGGCCCCAAGAGCATGCCACGTGACATGGGGGCCCCACGTGCTTGACGCATGTCATGGGGGCCCCACATGCATGCCGCATGTCTTGAGTACCTCAAATGCATGTCGCATGTCATTTGGGCCCCGCATGCATGACGCATGTCATGGTGGCCCCAAATGCATTCTACATATCATGGAGGCCCCACATCCATGCCGCATGTCATGGGGGCCCCAAATGCAAGCCGCCTGTCATGGGGGCCAAAAAAGCATTCCGCATGTCAAGGGGACCCCAAATGCATGCCTCATGTCATGGGGGCCACAAATGCATGCTGCATGTCATGGGGCCCCACATGCATGCCCCATGTCTTGGGGGCCTCAAATGCATGCTGCACGTGATGGGGGACCCAAATGCATGGCACATGTCATGGTAGCCGACACGCATGCCGCATGTCATGGGGGCCTCAAATATGTGCCACATGTCATGGGGGCCCCACATGCATGGTGCATGTCATAGGGGCCCCACATGCAAGCCGCATGTCATGGGGCCCCACATGCATGCCGCATGTCATGGGGGCCTCAAATGTATGCTGCATGTCATGGGGGCCCCAAATGCATGCCGCATGTCATGGGGTCCCCACATGCATTCCGTATGTCATGGGGGCTCTACATCCATGCCGCATGTCATGAGGGCACCAAGTGCATGCCGCATGTCATGGGGGCCCCAAATGCATGTCGCATGTCATGGTGGCTCCAAATGAATGCCGCATGTCATGGGGGCCCCAAATACATGCCACATGTCATGGTGGCCCCAAGAGCGTGCCGCGTGACATGGGGGCCCCACGTGCTTGACGCATGTCATGGGGGCCCCACATGCATGACGCATGTCTTGAGTACCCCAAATGCATGTCGCATGTCATTTGGGCCCCACATGCATGACGCATGTCATGGTGGCCCCAAATGCATTCTACATATCATGGAGGCCCCACGTCCATGCCGCATGTCATGGGGGCCCCAAATGCATGCTGCGTGTCTTGGGAACCCCAAATGCATGTCGCATGTCATGTGGCCCCATGTGCATGCCGCATGTCATGGGGACCCATGTGCATGCCGAATGTCATGGGGGTACCACGTGCATGCCACATATCATAGGGTCCCCACATGCATGCCTCATGTCATGGGGGCCCCAAATGCAAAGTGCATGTCTTGGGGGCCTCACGTGCATACCGCATGTCATGGGGACCCCCAAAGCTTGACTCATGTCATGGGGGCCCCAAATGCATACTGCATGTCATGGGAGCTCCACATGCATGCCGCATGTCATGTGGCCCCACGTGCATGCCGCATGTCATGGGGGACCCAAATGCATACCGCATATCATGGGGGCAACACGTGTATACTGCATATCATGGGGCCCCACGTGCATACCGCATGTCATGGGGGTCACACGTGCATGCCCCATGTCATGGGGGCTCCACATGCATGCCACATGTCATGTAGGCCCCACGTGCATGCCGCATTTCATTGGGGGCCCCAAATGCATGCTGCATGTCAGGGGCCACAAATGCATGCTGCATGTCATGGGGGCCCCAAATACGTGCCACATATCATGGGGGCACCAAATGCATGGGCCATGTCATAGGGGCCCCACATGCATGCCGCATGTCATGGGGCCCCAAATGCATGCTGCATGTCATGTGGTCCCCACTTGCATTCCGAATATCATGGGGGCTCTACATGCATGCCGCATGTCATGGGGGCACCAAGTGCATGCCTCATGTCATCGGGGCCCCAAATGCATCACGCATGTCATGGTGGCTCCAAATGCATGCCGCATGTCATGGGGGCCCCAAATGCATGCCACATGTCATGGGGGCCCCAAGAGCATGCCGCATGACATGGGGGCCCCACGTGCTTGAGGCATGTCATGGGGGCCCAACATGTATGCCGCATGTCTTGGGTACCATAAATGCATGTCGCATGTCATTTGGGCCCCACATGCATGAAGCATGTCATGGGGGCCCGAAATGCAAGCCACATGTCATGGGGGCCAAAAAAGCATGCCGCATGTCATAGGGGCCCCAAATGCATTCCGCATGTCATGGGGGCCCCACGTGCATGCTGCATGTCTGGGGCCCCAAATGCATGCTGCATGTGATGGGGGCCCCAAATGCATGCAACATGTCATGGTAGCCCCACATGCATGGGCCATGTCAAGGGGCCCCACATGAATGCCGCATGTCATGGGGGCCCCAAATGCATGCCGCATGTCATGGGGGCCCCACATACATGCCGCATGTCATGGGTACCCCAAATGCATGCCACATGTCATGGGGGACCCACGTGCATGCCGCATGTCATGGAAGCCCCACGTGCATGCCGCATGTCATGGGGGCCCCACATGCATGCCACATGTCATGGGGGACCCAAATGCATGCCACATGTCATGGGGGCCCCAAATGCATGCCGTATGTCATGGGTGCCCAAAATGCATGTCGCATGTCATGGGTACACCAAATGCATGCCGCATGTCATGTGTACCCCAAATGCATGCCCCATGTCATGAGGGACCCACGTGCATACTGCATGTCATGGGAGCTCCACATGCATGCCGCATGTCATGTGGCCCCACGTGCATGCCGCATGTCATGGGGCCCCATGTGCATGCCGAATGTCATGGTGGTACCAATTTCATGCCGCATGTCATGGGGGACACTCATGCATACCGCATGTCATGGGGGCAACACGTGCATACCGCATATCATGGGGCCCCACGTGCATACCGCATGGCATTGGGGCCCAAAATGCATGCCGCATGTCATGTGGCCCCATGTGCATGCCACATGCCATGGGGGCCCACATGCATACCGCATGTCATGGAGTGAACATGTGCATACCGCATATCATGGGCCCCACGTGCATACCGCATGTCATAGGTGCCCCAAATGCATGCCGCATGTCATGGGCCCCATGTGCATGCCACATGTCATGGGGGCCCCAAATGCATGCCACATGTCATGGAGGCCCCAAATGCATACCGCATGTCATGGGGCTCCACGTGCATACCGCATGTCATGGGGCCCCACGTGTATGACGCATGCCATGTGTGCCCCAAATGCATGCCGCATGTCATGGGGGCCAAAAAAGCATGCCGCATGTCATAGGGGCCCCAAATGCATGCCACATGTCATGGGGGCCACAAATGCATGCTGCATGTCATGGGGCCCCACATGCATGCCCCATGTCTTGGGGGCCTCAAATGCATGCTGCACGTGATGGGGGACCCAAATGCATGGCACATGTCATGGTAGCCGACACGCATGCCGCATGTCATGGGGGCCTCAAATACGTGCCACATGTCATGGGGGCCCCACATGCATGGTGCATGTCATAGGGGCCCCACATGCATGCCGCATGTCATGGGGCCCCACATGCATGCCGCATGTCATGGGGGCCTCAAATGTATGCTGCATGTCATGGGGGCCCCAAATGCATGCCGCATGTCATGGGGTCCCCACATGCATTCCGTATGTCATGGGGGCTCTACATCCATGCCGCATGTCATGAGGGCACCAAGTGCATGCCGCATGTCATGGGGGCCCCAAATGCATGCCACATGTCATGGTGGCCCCAAGAGCGTGCCGCGTGACATGGGGGCCCCACGTGCTTGACGCATGTCATGGGGGCCCCACATGCATGACGCATGTCTTGAGTACCCCAAATGCATGTCGCATGTCATTTGGGCCCCACATGCATGACGCATGTCATGGTGGCCCCAAATGCATTCTACATATCATGGAGGCCCCACGTCCATGCCGCATGTCATGGGGGCCCCAAATGCATGCTGCGTGTCTTGGGAACCCCAAATGCATGTCGCATGTCATGTGGCCCCATGTGCATGCCGCATGTCATGGGGACCCATGTGCATGCCGAATGTCATGGGGGTACCACGTGCATGCCACATATCATAGGGTCCCCACATGCATGCCTCATGTCATGGGGGCCCCAAATGCAAAGTGCATGTCTTGGGGGCCTCACGTGCATACCGCATGTCATGGGGACCCCCAAAGCTTGACTCATGTCATGGGGGCCCCAAATGCATACTGCATGTCATGGGAGCTCCACATGCATGCCGCATGTCATGTGGCCCCACGTGCATGCCGCATGTCATGGGGGACCCAAATGCATACCGCATATCATGGGGGCAACACGTGTATACCGCATATCATGGGGCCCCACGTGCATACCGCATGTCATGGGGGTCACACGTGCATGCCCCATGTCATGGGGGCTCCACATGCATGCCACATGTCATGTAGGCCCCACGTGCATGCCGCATTTCATTGGGGGCCCCAAATGCATGCTGCATGTCAGGGGCCACAAATGCATGCTGCATGTCATGGGGGCCCCAAATACGTGCCACATATCATGGGGGCACCAAATGCATGGGCCATGTCATAGGGGCCCCACATGCATGCCGCATGTCATGGGGCCCCAAATGCATGCTGCATGTCATGTGGTCCCCACTTGCATTCCGAATATCATGGGGGCTCTACATGCATGCCGCATGTCATGGGGGCACCAAGTGCATGCCTCATGTCATCGGGGCCCCAAATGCATCACGCATGTCATGGTGGCTCCAAATGCATGCCGCATGTCATGGGGGCCCCAAATGCATGCCACATGTCATGGGGGCCCCAAGAGCATGCCGCATGACATGGGGGCCCCACGTGCTTGAGGCATGTCATGGGGGCCCAACATGTATGCCGCATGTCTTGGGTACCATAAATGCATGTCGCATGTCATTTGGGCCCCACATGCATGAAGCATGTCATGGTGGCACCAAATGCATTCTACATATCATGGAGGCCCCACGTGCATGCCACATGTCATGGGGGCCCCAAATGCAAGCCACATGTCATGGGGGCCAAAAAAGCATGCCGCGTGTCATAGGGGCCCCAAATGCATTCCGAATGTCATGGGGGTCACACATTCATGTCGCATGTCATGGGGGCCCCACGTGCATTCCACATTTCGTTGGGGGCCCCAAATGCATGCTGCATGTCTGGGGCCCCAAATGCATGCTGCATGTGATGGGGGCCCCAAATGCATGCAACATGTCATGGTAGCCCCACATGCATGCCACATGTCATGGGGGACCCACGTGCATGCCGCATGTCATGAAAGCCCCACGTGCATGCCGCATGTCATGGGGGCCCCACATGCATGCCACATGTCATGGGGGCCCCAAATGCATGCCACATGTCAGGGGGGCCCCAAATGCATGCCGTATGTCATGGGTGCCCCAAATGCATGCCGCTTGTCATGGGTACCCCAAATGCATGCCGCATATCATGTGTACCCCAAATGCATACCCCATGTCATGGGGGACCCACGTGCATACCGCATGTCATGGGGACCCCCTATGCATGCCTCATGTCATGGGGGCCCCAAATGCATACTGCATGTCTTGGGAGCTCCACATGCATGCCGCATGTCTTGTGGCCCCACGTGCATGCCGCATGTCATGGGGCCCCATGTGGATGCCGAATGTCATGGGGGTACCAATTTCATGCCGCATGTCATAGGGGCCCCACATGCATGCCGCATGTCATGGGGCCCCACATGCATGCCGCATGTCATGGGGGCCTCAAATGTATGCTGCATGTCATGGGAGCCCCAAATGCATGCCGCATGTCATGGGGTCCCCACATGCATTCCGCATGTCATGGGGGCTCTACATCCATGCCGCATGTCATGAGGGCACCAAGTGCATGCCGCATGTCATGGGGGCCCCAAATGCATGCCGCATGTCATGGGGGCTCCAAATGCATGCCGCATGTCATGGGGGCCCCAAATGCATGCCACATGTCATGGGGGCCCCAAGAGCATGCCACGTGACATGGGGGCCCCACGTGCTTGACGCATGTCATGGGGGCCCCACATGCATGCCGCATGTCTTGAGTACCTCAAATGCATGTCGCATGTCATTTGGGCCCCACATGCATGACGCATGTCATGGTGGCCCCAAATGCATTCTACATATCATGGAGGCCCCACATCCATGCCGCATGTCATGGGGGCCCCAAATGCAAGCCGCCTGTCATGGGGGCCAAAAAAGCATTCCGCATGTCAAGGGGACCCCAAATGCATGCCTCATGTCATGGGGGCCACAAATGCATGCTGCATGTCATGGGGCCCCACATGCATGCCCCATGTCTTGGGGGCCTCAAATGCATGCTGCACGTGATGGGGGACCCAAATGCATGGCACATGTCATGGTAGCCGACACGCATGCCGCATGTCATGGGGGCCTCAAATATGTGCCACATGTCATGGGGGCCCCACATGCATGGTGCATGTCATAGGGGCCCCACATGCATGCCGCATGTCATGGGGCCCCACATGCATGCCGCATGTCATGGGGGCCTCAAATGTATGCTGCATGTCATGGGGGCCCCAAATGCATGCCGCATGTCATGGGGTCCCCACATGCATTCCGTATGTCATGGGGGCTCTACATCCATGCCGCATGTCATGAGGGCACCAAGTGCATGCCGCATGTCATGGGGGCCCCAAATGCATGTCGCATGTCATGGTGGCTCCAAATGAATGCCGCATGTCATGGGGGCCCCAAATGCATGCCACATGTCATGGTGGCCCCAAGAGCGTGCCGCGTGACATGGGGGCCCCACGTGCTTGACGCATGTCATGGGGGCCCCACATACATGACGCATGTCTTGAGTACCCCAAATGCATGTCGCATGTCATTTGGGCCCCACATGCATGACGCATGTCATGGTGGCCCCAAATGCATTCTACATATCATGGAGGCCCCACGTCCATGCCGCATGTCATGGGGGCCCCAAATGCAAGCCACATGTCATGGGGGCCAAAAAAGCATGCCGCGTGTCATAGGGGCCCCAAATGCATTCCGAATGTCATGGGGGTCACACATTCATGTCGCATGTCATGGGGGCCCCACGTGCATTCCACATTTCATTGGGGGCCCCAAATGCATGCTGCATGTCTGGGGCCCCAAATGCATGCTGCATGTGATGGGGGCCCCAAATGCATGCAACATGTCATGGTAGCCCCACATGCATGCCACATGTCATGGGGGACCCACGTGCATGCCGCATGTCATGAAAGCCCCACGTGCATGCCGCATGTCATGGGGGCCCCACATGCATGCCACATGTCATGGGGGCCCCAAATGCATGCCACATGTCAGGGGGGCCCCAAATGCATGCCGTATGTCATGGGTGCCCCAAATGCATGCCGCTTGTCATGGGTACCCCAAATGCATGCCGCATATCATGTGTACCCCAAATGCATACCCCATGTCATGGGGGACCCACGTGCATACCGCATGTCATGGGGACCCCCTATGCATGCCTCATGTCATGGGGGCCACAAATGCATACTGCATGTCTTGGGAGCTCCACATGCATGCCGCATGTCTTGTGGCCCCACGTGCATGCCGCATGTCATGGGGCCCCATGTGGATGCCGAATGTCATGGGGGTACCAATTTCATGCCGCATGTCATGGGGGACACTCATGCATACCGCATGTAATGGGGGCAACACGTGCATACCGCATATCATGGGGCCCCACGTGCATACCGCATGGCATTGGTCCCAAAATGCATGCCGCATGTCATGGGGCCCCATGTGCATGCCACATGCCATGGGGTCCACATCCATACCGCATGTCATTGGGGGAACATGTGCATACCGCATATCATGGGCCCCACATGCATACCGCATGTCATAGGTGCCCCAAATGCATGCCGCATGTCATGGGGCCCCATGTGCATGCCACATGTCATGGGGGCCCCAAATGCATGCCACATGTCATGGAGGCCCCAAATGCATGCCGCATGTCATTGGGGCCCCAAATGCATACTGCCTGTCATGGGACCTCCACATGCATGCCGCATGTCATGGGGGCCCCAAATGCATGCCGCATGTCATGTGGCCCCAAGTGCATGACGCATGTCATGGGGCCCCTTGTGCATGCCGCATGTCATGAGGGCCCACATGCATGCCACATGTCATGGGGGCCCCAAATGCATGCCGCATGTCATGTGGCCCCAAGTGTATGCCGCATGTCATGGGGCCCCTTGTGCATGCCGCATGTCATGAGGGCCCACATGCATGCCACATGTCATGGGGGCACCACATGCATACCGCATGTCATGGGGCTCCACGTGCATACCGCATGTCATGGGGCCCCACGTGCATGACGCATGTTATGGGTGCCCCAAATGCATGCCGCATGTCATGGAGGCCAAAAATGAATGCCACATGTCATGGGGGCCACACGTGCATGACACATGTCATGGGGGCTCCACGTGCATGCCACATTTCATTGGGGGCCCAAATGCATGCTGCATGTCAGAGGCCACAAATGCATGCTGCATGTCATGGGGCCCCACATGCATGCCCCATGTCTTGGGGGCCTCAAATGCATGCTGCACGTGATGGGGGACCCAAATGCATGGCACATATCATGGTAGCCGACACGCATGCCGCATGTCATGGGGGCCTCAAATACATGCCACATGTCATGGGGGCCCCACATGCATGGTGCATGTCATAGGGGCCCCACATGCATGCCGCATGTCATGGGTCCCCACATGCATGCCGCATGTCATGGGGGCCTCAAATGTATGCTGCATGTCATGGGAGCCCCAAATGCATGCCGCATGTCATGGGGTCCCCACATGCATTCCGCATGTCATGGGGGCTCTACATCCATGCCGCATGTCATGAGGGCACCAAGTGCATGCCGCATGTCATGGGGGCCCCAAATGCATGCCGCATGTCATGGGGGCTCCAAATGCATGCCGCATGTCATGGGGGCCCCAAATGCATGCCACATGTCATGGGGGCCCCAAGAGCATGCCACGTGACATGGGGGCCCCACGTGCTTGACGCATGTCATGGGGGCCCCACATGCATGCCGCATGTCTTGAGTACCTCAAATGCATGTCGCATGTCATTTGGGCCCCACATGCATGACGCATGTCATGGTGGCCCCAAATGCATTCTACATATCATGGAGGCCCCACATCCATGCCGCATGTCATGGGGGCCCCAAATGCAAGCCGCCTGTCATGGGGGCCAAAAAAGCATTCCGCATGTCAAGGGGACCCCAAATGCATGCCTCATGTCATGGGGGCCACAAATGCATGCTGCATGTCATGGGGCCCCACATGCATGCCCCATGTCTTGGGGGCCTCAAATGCATGCTGCACGTGATGGGGGACCCAAATGCATGGCACATGTCATGGTAGCCGACACGCATGCCGCATGTCATGGGGGCCTCAAATATGTGCCACATGTCATGGGGGCCCCACATGCATGGTGCATGTCATAGGGGCCCCACATGCATGCCGCATGTCATGGGGCCCCACATGCATGCCGCATGTCATGGGGGCCTCAAATGTATGCTGCATGTCATGGGGGCCCCAAATGCATGCCGCATGTCATGGGGTCCCCACATGCATTCCGTATGTCATGGGGGCTCTACATCCATGCCGCATGTCATGAGGGCACCAAGTGCATGCCGCATGTCATGGGGGCCCCAAATGCATGTCGCATGTCATGGTGGCTCCAAATGAATGCCGCATGTCATGGGGGCCCCAAATGCATGCCACATGTCATGGTGGCCCCAAGAGCGTGCCGCGTGACATGGGGGCCCCACGTGCTTGACGCATGTCATGGGGGCCCCACATGCATGACGCATGTCTTGAGTACCCCAAATGCATGTCGCATGTCATTTGGGCCCCACATGCATGACGCATGTCATGGTGGCCCCAAATGCATTCTACATATCATGGAGGCCCCACGTCCATGCCGCATGTCATGGGGGCCCCAAATGCAAGCCACATGTCATGGGGGCCAAAAAAGCATGCCGCGTGTCATAGGGGCCCCAAATGCATTCCGAATGTCATGGGGGTCACACATTCATGTCGCATGTCATGGGGGCCCCACGTGCATTCCACATTTCATTGGGGGCCCCAAATGCATGCTGCATGTCTGGGGCCCCAAATGCATGCTGCATGTGATGGGGGCCCCAAATGCATGCAACATGTCATGGTAGCCCCACATGCATGCCACATGTCATGGGGGACCCACGTGCATGCCGCATGTCATGAAAGCCCCACGTGCATGCCGCATGTCATGGGGGCCCCACATGCATGCCACATGTCATGGGGGCCCCAAATGCATGCCACATGTCAGGGGGGCCCCAAATGCATGCCGTATGTCATGGGTGCCCCAAATGCATGCCGCTTGTCATGGGTACCCCAAATGCATGCCGCATATCATGTGTACCCCAAATGCATACCCCATGTCATGGGGGACCCACGTGCATACCGCATGTCATGGGGACCCCCTATGCATGCCTCATGTCATGGGGGCCCCAAATGCATACTGCATGTCTTGGGAGCTCCACATGCATGCCGCATGTCTTGTGGCCCCACGTGCATGCCGCATGTCATGGGGCCCCATGTGGATGCCGAATGTCATGGGGGTACCAATTTCATGCCGCATGTCATGGGGGACACTCATGCATACCGCATGTAATGGGGGCAACACGTGCATACCGCATATCATGGGGCCCCACGTGCATACCGCATGGCATTGGTCCCAAAATGCATGCCGCATGTCATGGGGCCCCATGTGCATGCCACATGCCATGGGGTCCACATCCATACCGCATGTCATTGGGGGAACATGTGCATACCGCATATCATGGGCCCCACATGCATACCGCATGTCATAGGTGCCCCAAATGCATGCCGCATGTCATGGGGCCCCATGTGCATGCCACATGTCATGGGGGCCCCAAATGCATGCCACATGTCATGGAGGCCCCAAATGCATGCCGCATGTCATTGGGGCCCCAAATGCATACTGCCTGTCATGGGACCTCCACATGCATGCCGCATGTCATGGGGCCCCATGTGCATGCTGCATGTCATGGGGGCCCCAAATGCATGCCGCATGTTATGTGGCCCCAAGTGCATGACGTATCTTATGGGGCCCCATGTGCATGCCGCATGTCATGGGGGCCCACATGCATGCCACATGTCATGGGGGCACCACATGCATACCGCATGTCATGGGGCTCCACGTGCATACCGCATGTCATGGGGCCCCACGTGCATGACGCATGTTATGGGTGCCCCAAATGCATGCCGCATGTCATGGGGGCCAAAAATGCATGCCACATGTCATGGGGGCCACACGTGCATGACACATGTCATGTGGGCTCCACATGCATGCCACATGTCAACGAGGCCCCACGTGCATGCCACATTTCATTGGGGGCCCAAATGCATGCTGCATGTCAGAGGCCACAAATGCATGCTGCATGTCATGGGGCCCCACATGCATGCCCCATGTCTTGGGGGCCTCAAATGCATGCTGCACATGATGGGGGACCCAAATGCATGCCACATGTCATGGGGGCCCCAAATGCATGCCGCATGTCATGTGGCCCCAAGTGCATGACGCATGTCATGGGGCCCCTTGTGCATGCCGCATGTCATGAGGGCCCACATGCATGCCACATGTCATGGGGGCCCCAAATGCATGCCGCATGTCATGTGGCCCCAAGTGCATGCCGCATGTCATGGGGCCCCTTGTGCATGCCGCATGTCATGAGGGCCCACATGCATGCCACATGTCATGGGGGCACCACATGCATACCGCATGTCATGGGGCTCCACGTGCATACCGCATGTCATGGGGCCCCACGTGCATGACGCATGTTATGGGTGCCCCAAATGCATGCCGCATGTCATGGGGGCCAAAAATGAATGCCACATGTCATGGGGGCCACACGTGCATGACACATGTCATGGGGGCTCCACGTGCATGCCACATTTCATTGGGGGCCCAAATGCATGCTGCATGTCAGAGGCCACAAATGCATGCTGCATGTCATGGGGCCCCACATGCATGCCTCATGTCTTGGGGGCCTCAAATGCATGCTGCACGTGATGGGGGACCCAAATGCATGGCACATATCATGGTAGCCGACACGCATGCCGCATGTCATGGGGGCCTCAAATACATGCCACATGTCATGGGGGCCCCACATGCATGGTGCATGTCATAGGGGCCCCACATGCATGCCGCATGTCATGGGGCCCCACATGCATGCCGCATGTCATGGGGGCCTCAAATGTATGCTGCATGTCATGGGAGCCCCAAATGCATGCCGCATGTCATGGGGTCCCCACATGCATTCCGCATGTCATGGGGGCTCTACATCCATGCCGCATGTCATGAGGGCACCAAGTGCATGCCGCATGTCATGGGGGCCCCAAATGCATGCCGCATGTCATGGGGGCTCCAAATGCATGCCGCATGTCATGGGGGCCCCAAATGCATGCCACATGTCATGGGGGCCCCAAGAGCATGCCACGTGACATGGGGGCCCCACGTGCTTGACGCATGTCATGGGGGCCCCACATGCATGCCGCATGTCTTGAGTACCTCAAATGCATGTCGCATGTCATTTGGGCCCCGCATGCATGACGCATGTCATGGTGGCCCCAAATGCATTCTACATATCATGGAGGCCCCACATCCATGCCGCATGTCATGGGGGCCCCAAATGCAAGCCGCCTGTCATGGGGGCCAAAAAAGCATTCCGCATGTCAAGGGGACCCCAAATGCATGCCTCATGTCATGGGGGCCACAAATGCATGCTGCATGTCATGGGGCCCCACATGCATGCCCCATGTCTTGGGGGCCTCAAATGCATGCTGCACGTGATGGGGGACCCAAATGCATGGCACATGTCATGGTAGCCGACACGCATGCCGCATGTCATGGGGGCCTCAAATATGTGCCACATGTCATGGGGGCCCCACATGCATGGTGCATGTCATAGGGGCCCCACATGCAAGCCGCATGTCATGGGGCCCCACATGCATGCCGCATGTCATGGGGGCCTCAAATGTATGCTGCATGTCATGGGGGCCCCAAATGCATGCCGCATGTCATGGGGTCCCCACATGCATTCCGTATGTCATGGGGGCTCTACATCCATGCCGCATGTCATGAGGGCACCAAGTGCATGCCGCATGTCATGGGGGCCCCAAATGCATGTCGCATGTCATGGTGGCTCCAAATGAATGCCGCATGTCATGGGGGCCCCAAATGCATGCCACATGTCATGGTGGCCCCAAGAGCGTGCCGCGTGACATGGGGGCCCCACGTGCTTGACGCATGTCATGGGGGCCCCACATGCATGACGCATGTCTTGAGTACCCCAAATGCATGTCGCATGTCATTTGGGCCCCACATGCATGACGCATGTCATGGTGGCCCCAAATGCATTCTACATATCATGGAGGCCCCACGTCCATGCCGCATGTCATGGGGGCCCCAAATGCATGCTGCGTGTCTTGGGAACCCCAAATGCATGTCGCATGTCATGTGGCCCCATGTGCATGCCGCATGTCATGGGGACCCATGTGCATGCCGAATGTCATGGGGGTACCACGTGCATGCCACATATCATAGGGTCCCCACATGCATGCCTCATGTCATGGGGGCCCCAAATGCAAAGTGCATGTCTTGGGGGCCTCACGTGCATACCGCATGTCATGGGGACCCCCAAAGCTTGACTCATGTCATGGGGGCCCCAAATGCATACTGCATGTCATGGGAGCTCCACATGCATGCCGCATGTCATGTGGCCCCACGTGCATGCCGCATGTCATGGGGGACCCAAATGCATACCGCATATCATGGGGGCAACACGTGTATACTGCATATCATGGGGCCCCACGTGCATACCGCATGTCGTGGGGGTCACACGTGCATGCCCCATGTCATGGGGGCTCCACATGCATGCCACATGTCATGTAGGCCCCACGTGCATGCCGCATTTCATTGGGGGCCCCAAATGCATGCTGCATGTCAGGGGCCACAAATGCATGCTGCATGTCATGGGGGCCCCAAATACGTGCCACATATCATGGGGGCACCAAATGCATGGGCCATGTCATAGGGGCCCCACATGCATGCCGCATGTCATGGGGCCCCAAATGCATGCTGCATGTCATGTGGTCCCCACTTGCATTCCGAATATCATGGGGGCTCTACATGCATGCCGCATGTCATGGGGGCACCAAGTGCATGCCTCATGTCATCGGGGCCCCAAATGCATCACGCATGTCATGGTGGCTCCAAATGCATGCCGCATGTCATGGGGGCCCCAAATGCATGCCACATGTCATGGGGGCCCCAAGAGCATGCCGCATGACATGGGGGCCCCACGTGCTTGAGGCATGTCATGGGGGCCCAACATGTATGCCGCATGTCTTGGGTACCATAAATGCATGTCGCATGTCATTTGGGCCCCACATGCATGAAGCATGTCATGGGGGCCCGAAATGCAAGCCACATGTCATGGGGGCCAAAAAAGCATGCCGCATGTCATAGGGGCCCCAAATGCATTCCGCATGTCATGGGGGCCCCACGTGCATGCTGCATGTCTGGGGCCCCAAATGCATGCTGCATGTGATGGGGGCCCCAAATGCATGCAACATGTCATGGTAGCCCCACATGCATGGGCCATGTCAAGGGGCCCCACATGAATGCCGCATGTCATGGGGGCCCCAAATGCATGCCGCATGTCATGGGGGCCCCACATACATGCCGCATGTCATGGGTACCCCAAATGCATGCCACATGTCATGGGGGACCCACGTGCATGCCGCATGTCATGGAAGCCCCACGTGCATGCCGCATGTCATGGGGGCCCCACATGCATGCCACATGTCATGGGGGACCCAAATGCATGCCACATGTCATGGGGGCCCCAAATGCATGCCGTATGTCATGGGTGCCCAAAATGCATGTCGCATGTCATGGGTACACCAAATGCATGCCGCATGTCATGTGTACCCCAAATGCATGCCCCATGTCATGAGGGACCCACGTGCATACTGCATGTCATGGGAGCTCCACATGCATGCCGCATGTCATGTGGCCCCACGTGCATGCCGCATGTCATGGGGCCCCATGTGCATGCCGAATGTCATGGTGGTACCAATTTCATGCCGCATGTCATGGGGGACACTCATGCATACCGCATGTCATGGGGGCAACACGTGCATACCGCATATCATGGGGCCCCACGTGCATACCGCATGGCATTGGGGCCCAAAATGCATGCCGCATGTCATGTGGCCCCATGTGCATGCCACATGCCATGGGGGCCCACATGCATACCGCATGTCATGGAGTGAACATGTGCATACCACATATCATGGGCCCCACGTGCATACCGCATGTCATAGGTGCCCCAAATGCATGCCGCATGTCATGGGCCCCATGTGCATGCCACATGTCATGGGGGCCCCAAATGCATGCCACATGTCATGGAGGCCCCAAATGCATACCGCATGTCATGGGGCTCCACGTGCATACCGCATGTCATGGGGCCCCACGTGTATGACGCATGCCATGTGTGCCCCAAATGCATGCCGCATGTCATGGGGGCCAAAAAAGCATGCCGCATGTCATAGGGGCCCCAAATGCATGCCACATGTCATGGGGGCCACAAATGCATGCTGCATGTCATGGGGCCCCACATGCATGCCCCATGTCTTGGGGGCCTCAAATGCATGCTGCACGTGATGGGGGACCCAAATGCATGGCACATGTCATGGTAGCCGACACGCATGCCGCATGTCATGGGGGCCTCAAATACGTGCCACATGTCATGGGGGCCCCACATGCATGGTGCATGTCATAGGGGCCCCACATGCATGCCGCATGTCATGGGGCCCCACATGCATGCCGCATGTCATGGGGGCCTCAAATGTATGCTGCATGTCATGGGGGCCCCAAATGCATGCCGCATGTCATGGGGTCCCCACATGCATTCCGTATGTCATGGGGGCTCTACATCCATGCCGCATGTCATGAGGGCACCAAGTGCATGCCGCATGTCATGGGGGCCCCAAATGCATGCCACATGTCATGGTGGCCCCAAGAGCGTGCCGCGTGACATGGGGGCCCCACGTGCTTGACGCATGTCATGGGGGCCCCACATGCATGACGCATGTCTTGAGTACCCCAAATGCATGTCGCATGTCATTTGGGCCCCACATGCATGACGCATGTCATGGTGGCCCCAAATGCATTCTACATATCATGGAGGCCCCACGTCCATGCCGCATGTCATGGGGGCCCCAAATGCATGCTGCGTGTCTTGGGAACCCCAAATGCATGTCGCATGTCATGTGGCCCCATGTGCATGCCGCATGTCATGGGGACCCATGTGCATGCCGAATGTCATGGGGGTACCACGTGCATGCCACATATCATAGGGTCCCCACATGCATGCCTCATGTCATGGGGGCCCCAAATGCAAAGTGCATGTCTTGGGGGCCTCACGTGCATACCGCATGTCATGGGGACCCCCAAAGCTTGACTCATGTCATGGGGGCCCCAAATGCATACTGCATGTCATGGGAGCTCCACATGCATGCCGCATGTCATGTGGCCCCACGTGCATGCCGCATGTCATGGGGGACCCAAATGCATACCGCATATCATGGGGGCAACACGTGTATACCGCATATCATGGGGCCCCACGTGCATACCGCATGTCATGGGGGTCACACGTGCATGCCCCATGTCATGGGGGCTCCACATGCATGCCACATGTCATGTAGGCCCCACGTGCATGCCGCATTTCATTGGGGGCCCCAAATGCATGCTGCATGTCAGGGGCCACAAATGCATGCTGCATGTCATGGGGGCCCCAAATACGTGCCACATATCATGGGGGCACCAAATGCATGGGCCATGTCATAGGGGCCCCACATGCATGCCGCATGTCATGGGGCCCCAAATGCATGCTGCATGTCATGTGGTCCCCACTTGCATTCCGAATATCATGGGGGCTCTACATGCATGCCGCATGTCATGGGGGCACCAAGTGCATGCCTCATGTCATCGGGGCCCCAAATGCATCACGCATGTCATGGTGGCTCCAAATGCATGCCGCATGTCATGGGGGCCCCAAATGCATGCCACATGTCATGGGGGCCCCAAGAGCATGCCGCATGACATGGGGGCCCCACGTGCTTGAGGCATGTCATGGGGGCCCAACATGTATGCCGCATGTCTTGGGTACCATAAATGCATGTCGCATGTCATTTGGGCCCCACATGCATGAAGCATGTCATGGGGGCCCGAAATGCAAGCCACATGTCATGGGGGCCAAAAAAGCATGCCGCATGTCATAGGGGCCCCAAATGCATTCCGCATGTCATGGGGGCCCCACGTGCATGCTGCATGTCTGGGGCCCCAAATGCATGCTGCATGTGATGGGGGCCCCAAATGCATGCAACATGTCATGGTAGCCCCACATGCATGGGCCATGTCAAGGGGCCCCACATGAATGCCGCATGTCATGGGGCCCCAAATGCATGCCGCATGTCATGGGGGCCCCACATACATGCCGCATGTCATGGGTACCCCAAATGCATGCCACATGTCATGGGGGACCCACGTGCATGCCGCATGTCATGGAAGCCCCACGTGCATGCCGCATGTCATGGGGGCCCCACATGCATGCCACATGTCATGGGGGACCCAAATGCATGCCACATGTCATGGGGGCCCAAAATGCATGCCGTATGTCATGGGTGCCCAAAATGCATGTCGCATGTCATGGGTACACCAAATGCATGCCGCATGTCATGTGTACCCCAAATGCATGCCCCATGTCATGAGGGACCCACGTGCATACTGCATGTCATGGGAGCTCCACATGCATGCCGCATGTCATGTGGCCCCACGTGCATGCCGCATGTCATGGGGCCCCATGTGCATGCCGAATGTCATGGTGGTATCAATTTCATGCCGCATGTCATGGGGGACACTCATGCATACCGCATGTCATGGGGGCAACACGTGCATACCGCATATCATGGGGCCCCACGTGCATACCGCATGGCATTGGGGCCCAAAATGCATGCCGCATGTCATGTGGCCCCATGTGCATGCCACATGCCATGGGGGCCCACATGCATACCGCATGTCATGGAGTGAACATGTGCATACCGCATATCATGGGCCCCACGTGCATACCGCATGTCATAGGTGCCCCAAATGCATGCCGCATGTCATGGGCCCCATGTGCATGCCACATGTCATGGGGGCCCCAAATGCATGCCACATGTCATGGAGGCCCCAAATGCATACCGCATGTCATGGGGCTCCACGTGCATACCGCATGTCATGGGGCCCCACGTGTATGACGCATGCCATGTGTGCCCCAAATGCATGCCGCATGTCATGGGGGCCAAAAAAGCATGCCGCATGTCATAGGGGCCCCAAATGCATGCCACATGTCATGGGGGCCGCAAGAGCATACCGCATGACATGGGGGCCCCAAGTGCTTGAGGCATGTCATGGGGGCCCAACATGCATGCCGCATGTCTTGAGTACCCCAAATGCATGTCGCATGTCATTTGGGCCCCACATGCATGAAGCATGTCATGGGGGCCCCAAATGCATTCTACATATCATGGAGGCCCCACGTGCATGCCGCATGTCATAGGGGCCCCAAATGCATTCCGCATGTCAACAGCTGGACCTTTGGATTTTGGAAATGTTTGCGGTTTTTGACCAGATTCGCGTCAGGCGCTCCCACACTCGTCCCGAGGGGACGAGCATCTCCGGAATTTGCGATTAAGCCTCGGCGTCCGCGCTACAGTTTTCTGGCTCTGGAACGCACGCGGTTTGGAGCTGGACGCCGATATTCGGCGTGCCGCACTCTTATCACATGCCGGACGCGCTGTACTTTTTTCGTAACGTTTCGAGATGAAAAGATTTTTCCAAAGAAATCCTCTCTGCCATCTTCTTTAATAGCCAGCTCTCACGTACAATAGCCAGCCCTCACGAAAAAACTTTGCCGCTGGACGACGCAACGCTCGCCATTTTACAGATCCAGCCCGGGAGATGCTCTGCACGCCGCCCCGGGTCGATCCGACGCCATTAAGGCTCCGAAAAAAGGCTTGCAAAAACCTCGTCTGTTCCAGGTCCGAAAAACAAGCCATTTAGCCAGCCCTCACAGCATTTCATCACTTGGAAATGACCACCAGATGGCATCTGTGCTTTAAATATCATTCATTACTTGTCAGCCAGAATTCAGCTGCATTTCTGGAAATTGAACACTGGATGGCAGCTGTGCTTTAAAAGCCATTCACTCGTTCATGATAGACCCTCACAGGAAACACACAATAAGGAGATTTTTCACTTATCCTTCGGTGGAAAGGCTGTGATGGGGGGAGGGGATGATGATGTAGCATTTTTGTCTCTGTTGTTTCACTGAGATTAGGACTTTCAATGTGCTGCTGCCTGACCTTGTAAAACACTAACTCTTTTAACACAGATTGTGACCATATAATCAAATGAGAATAAGGAGCTTAATTAAAGGCATTTAAAAAGTTGAAATTTTATTACATCATTATTTAAAAAGACACAAAAATGGCAGCAATAATCACTGGTATTGAGGCCAATAATCACATCCATAGATGGAGCCCATATTTCATATCAAAAATAGGTAAAAGTAAATAGAGCATGTGACCATGTTGTAAAACACTTAAAGTTGTGTAAAAACCGTGGCGTAGGAACGGGCGGTGAAATAAGCGCGCCAAAAAAACTATAAAGTTTAAGGTTTTTTTCCGTAATTCATCAGATGAGCGTGATAACGGACGCTGCACTGAATGGCGGCGCGTAGGAACGGGCGGTGAAATAAGCGCGCCTAAACAACTATAAAGTTTACGTTTTTTTTCCGTAATCCATCAGATGAGCGTGATAACGGTTGCTGTGCTGAACGGTGGCACGTAGGAACGGGCGGTGAAATAAGTGCGCCAAAAAAACTATAAAGTTTACGTTTTATTTCTGTAATTCATCAGATGAGCGTGATAACGGACGCTGCGCTGAACGGCGGCGCGTAGGAACGGGCGGTGAAATAAGCGCGCCAAAAAAACTATAAAGTTTACGTTTGTTTTCCGTAATTCATCAGATGAGCATGATAACGGATGCTGTGCTGAACAGCGGCACGTAGGAACGGGCGGTGAAATAAGTGCACCAAAAAAACGATAAAGTTTACGTTTTTTTTCTGTAATTCATCAGATGAGCGTGATAACGGACGCTGCGCTGAACGGCGAAGCGTAGGAACGGGCGGTGAAATAAGCGCGCAAAAAAAACTATAAAGTTTACGGGTTTTTTCCGTAATTCATCAGATGAGCGTGATAACGGAAGCTGCGCTGAACGGTGGCGCGTAGTAACAGGCGGTGAAATAAGCGTGCCAAAAAACTATAAAGTTTACTTTTTTTCCATAATTCATTAGATGAGCGTGATAACGGAAGCTGCGCTGAACGGCGGCGCGTAGGAACGGGCGGTGAAATAAGCGCGCCAAAAAAACTATAAGGTTTACGTTTTTTTTCCGTAATTCATCAGATGAGCGTGATAACGGAAGGTGCGCTGAACCGCGGCGCGTAGGAACGGGCGGTGAAATAAGCGCGCCAAAGAAACTATAAAGTTTACGTTTTTTTCCATAATTCATTAGATGAGCATGATAACGGAAGGTGTGCTGAACGGCGGCGCGTAGGAAAAGGCAGTGAAATAAGCGCGCCAAAAAAACTATAAAGTTTACGTTTTTTTTCCGTAATTTATCTGATGAGCGTGATAACGGACGCAGCCCTTAACGGCGGCGTCAGAGCGACTTTTTTTTGTTGCAGATTGAATTTTAAGTGCTTTTGGTATCATCAAACCTGTAGCCAGCTCTCATCCTCATTGAGCTATTCCAAGGGTGAGGGCTGGCTACGGGTCGCCCTGGAGGCACCTGTAGCCAGCTCTCATCCTCATTGAGCTATTCCAAGGGTGAGGGCTGGCTAGGGGTCGCCCTGGAGGCACCTGTAGCCAGCTCTCATCCTCATTGAGCTATTCCAACGGTGAGGGCTGGCTAGGGGTCGCCCTGGAGGCACCTGTAGCCAGCTCTCATCCTCATTGAGCTATTCCAAGGGTGAGGGCTGGCTAGGGGTCGCAATGGAGGCACCTGTAGCCAGCTCTCATCCTCATTGAGCTATTCCAAGGGTGAGGGCTGGCTACGGGTCGCCCTGGAGGCACCTGTAGCCAGCTCTCATCCTCATTGAGCTATTCCAAAGGTGTGGGCTGGTTACGGGTCGCCCTGGAGGCACCTGTAGCCAGCTCTCATCCTCATTGAGCTATTCCAAGGGTGAGGGCTGGCTACGGGTCGCCCTGGAGGCACCTGTAGCCAGCTCTCATCCTCATTGAGCTATTCCAAGGGTGAGGGCTGGCTAGGGGTCGCCCTGGAGGCACCTGTAGCCAGCTCTCGTCCTCATTGAGCTATTCCAAGGGTGAGGGCTGGCTACGTGTCGCCCTGGAGGCACCTGTAGCCAGCTCTCATCCTCATTGAGCGTGATAACGGACGCTGCGCTGAACGGCGGCGCATAGGAACGGGCGGTGAAATAAGCGCGCCAAAAAAACTATAAAGTTTACGTTTTTTTTTCCGTAATTCATCAGATGAGGGTGATAACGGACGCTGCGCTGAACGGCGGCGCGTAGGAACGGGCGGTGAAATAAGCGCGCCAAAAAAACTATAAAATTTACGGTTTTTTTCCGTAATTCTTCAGATGAGCGTGATAACGGAAGCTGCGCTGAACGGCGGCGCGTAGGAACGGGCGGTGAAATAAGCGCGCCAAAAAAGCTATAAAGTGTACGTTTTTTTTCCATAATTCATTAGATGAGCGTGATAACGGAAGCTGCGTTGAACGGCGGCGCGTAGGAACGGGCGGTGAAATAAGCGCACCAAAAAAACTATAAAGTTTACGTTTTTTTTCCGTAATTCATCAAATGAGCGTGATAACGGACGCTGCACTGAATGGCGGCGTGTAGGAACGGGCGGTGAAATAAGCGCGCCAAAAAACTATAAAGTTTACGTTTTTTTTCCGTAATTCATCAGATGAGTGTGATAAAGGATGCTGTGCTGAACGGCGGCACGTAGGAACGGGCGGTGAAATAAGTGCGCCAAAAAAACGCTAAAGTTTACGTTTTTTTTCTGTAATTTATCAGATGAGCGTGATAACGGACGCAGCCCTTAACGGCGGCGTCAGAGCGACTTTTTTTTGTTGCAGATTGAATTTTAAGTGCTTTTGGTATCATCAAACCTGTAGCCAGCTCTCATCCTCATTGAGCTATTCCAAGGGTGAGGGCTGGCTAAGGGTCGCCCTGGAGGCACCTGTAGCCAGCTCTCATCCTCATTGAGCTGCTCCAAGGGTGAGGGCTGGCTACGGGTCGCCCTGGAGGCACCTGTAGCCAGCTCTCATCCTCATTGAGCTGCTCCAAGGGTGAGGGCTGGCTAGGGGTCGCCCTGCAGGCACCTGTAGCCAGCTCTCATCCTCATTGAGCTGCTCCAAGGGTGAGGGCTGGCTACGGGTCGCCCTGGAGGCACCTGTAGCCAGCTCTCATCCTCATTGAGCTGCTCCAAGGGTGAGGGCTGGCTAGGGGTCGCCCTCGAGGCACCTGTAGCCAGCTCTCATCCTCATTGAGCTGCTCCAAGGGTGAGGGCAGGCTAAGGGTCGCCCTGGAGGCACCTGTAGCCAGCTCTCATCCTCATTGAGCTGCTCCAGGGGTGAGGGCTGGCTAGGGGTCGCCCTGGAGGCACCTGTAGCCAGCTCTCATCCTCATTGAGCTATTCCAAGGGTGAGGGCTGGCTAGAGGCAGCCGTGGACACACGATAGCCAGCCCTCATGGTGTTTGTGTTATTAAAGAAAAAAAATAAATGTGAGGGCTGGCTAGAGGCAGCCGTGGACACATGATAGCCAGCCCTCATGGTGTTTGTGTTATTAAAGAAAAAAAATAAATTTGATGGCTGGCTAGAGGCAGCCGTGGACACACTATATATATATATATATATATATATATATATATATATATTTCTGCAGTATCTGTGCATTATGAATCGTGATATGTGTTAAAGGGGCCCACTGAGACTTTCGCCTAGGGCCCACATAAACCTGGAGCCGGCCCTGCCCATGTGTGGTGATTATTGATTCCAGTACTAATAGGAATAGCAGGGGCACTAACAGCATGAATGGGGTGTTTATTTATTTGTATTTTGGATATTGTTTCTTCTGGTGTGTGAATATATGGCACTGACCAGTTTAATGCCCTGTATTTGTGTGGTTTTTGCCTTGGATTCTTACATTTTATTATATTGTCTGCTATAGCAGGGTTCCCCAACTCCAGTCCTCAAGGCCCACCAACAGGTCATGTTTTCAGGATTTCCTTAGTATTACACAGGTGATAATTGCATCACCTGCACAGGCAATAATTCCATCACCTGTGCAATACTAAGGAAATCCTGAAAACATGACCTGTTGGTGGGCCTTGAGGACTGAAGTTGGGGAACCCTGTGCTATAGTATATATTTTGTGCTATAGTGCATTACCTCTAATACTGGTGGCGGATTTGCCAGTCAGTATATTAATGTGCAAAATTGATCACCAGGGACAGCCTAAGTGTATATTTGATCTTTACTTGATCTATTACAATCATGTGTTTTTCTGGGATGGATTTTGGAGTAGGTGGGCTTTCCATTAGTGGGTAATTCCACTATATTAACTTTTACTTGTGTTTTCATGAATTGGATTGTGACATTGATTGTATGTATTTATAAAAAATATAATTCATTGTAATTTATTGAAGTATTGTCTAGATTGGGTGATCACTGCACAAGAGCATACCCCTTTTCTTCTTGCCGATGTTTATATATATTTCGTATGCTGCATGTTGATCCCATAGTGATTAGATGGTGCCCTCCATAACTTTGAGTTTGTGACAAAAGTATTCTTGGGGTGATACCTTTATCGACTAACCAGAAAATATATATATATATATATGCAAGCTTTCAGAGCATTAGAGGCTTCTTCTTCAGGCAACATTACAAATGAATTCATAAGATAAAAGGCACAGCATTGGAGAGATGTTACAAGAAGACATTTGTTCATGAGGTGTAAGTTGCAAAAGGCCTTGGGAATGTTTAATTATCTGGAGGTGTGAATTGTGTCCATGTAGTGAGTCATAAAGCTATGTTTTATCGTTAGTCCTGTTGTCAGTGAATTGAACATCCTTATCAATTTGAATTCCCAAATGTTTCTTTCTCTGTTGCCCTTGAAGTGACCTTTTAGTATCAAAACTTTTAGATTTTTCATACAGTGTCCCCTTCAGTGTCCAATTCAGACCTTCAGATAATTAAACATTCCCAAGGCCTTTCATTCATACAAAAAAACTAATTTGCTCTCCCTAACATATCAGTAGAAGACATCACAACTTACACCTCATGAAGAAATGTCTTGTTGTAACATCTCAAGTCCTTCTGCAGCCTTATCTCAATTGAATTAACATACAAACCAAAGCTTTTTTTTTTTTCTTTTTTCAAATGCTTCCTCAGGGTATATGAGAGCCTACAGTAGTTGGTGTATCTGAGTCTATATTCTGGCTTTTGAAGGAGCAACTTGCTAATTCTTACTATTGCTAGAAAATGGACTCTCCTGGAAATCCAGACCTGTTTCTCTGCAAGATATGCCTGAAGCTCTATAAAAACCTGCGCAGGCATCTAAAGACCGTATGCATGAAAACCCGTCAGGCGGAGATCGACAATGAAATCAAGAATACAAAAAGGAACATGCACAAGGTGGCTGAATCCCTTTCTGTTGTGCCTTATGACAGCCTCGATTTCAAAAACAGCCAATTTACAAGTGCTCAGGACTTCTTCACAGAATTTTTGGAAAGTCGAGGTTGCATCGTGACCGGAAAACCATCTGAAAGGTATGTATATGTTTCTTCATAATATTTCAGGGTTTTCTAGCATTTACCTATTCATTACCTATCCTAATTTTGCACGTAATTTTGTTTTTTACCTATATACATCTTATGCAATATATCTTAGTTGAGTGCTATCAAAATGGCTGAAAGACATGCCAACATAGTGCCAAAAAGTCTACCCCTACCCATCTAAGTAAGCTTCATACTTTATACTTTTATTTTTCTGTTAATCTAGATAGAAAAAAGGCTTGTTTTTTTTCAGTGAGCTAGTGTTACTTTTACCATATATTGTACTGTAAAATTGGGAAAAAATTCTATGTGCGCTTAAATTGCAAAACTGTGCAATTGCACTTTTTAACACTGCGTTCACTACATGGAGTGATGCCTCAGCTCAGCTCAGTATAACTTTGCGGATACCAAAAATGTATACTTTTGCTTTTATCTAAGTGCTGGAGAAAATTCTGAATTTTTTTAAAAAAAAAGTTTTGCACTTTGTGGTCATTTTTTCCAACCTATAGCATTATTTTTTGTGATCCATGTGATGACATTTTTTTGTGGCTAGGAGTGATGTATTCAAAGATATCATTTTTAGGTAGACAGTGTTTTGATCACCCAGTATTGAATTTTATTGGCGCATGTGTGTGCATATATATATATATATATATATTTTTTTTTTCTTCAATATAATAAAATATAATAACATAATGTAATTACCTTATAATAATGTAAATATAATATGGCATACTATAATAATATATTAATAATATAATTAATACACTATAAAAATATAAAATTGTATCTAATACAAGATAATATACATATAATATAACAATATAATATATTATATTATATTAAATATAATATAATGCTATATTAAATAATATATTACTAATATAATATGATATAATTAAAATGTATATAATCTAATATTGTAAATATAATATAATGTAGTAATAATAGAATTATAGTATGATATAATTACAATATAATAAGAATATCGTTTATGTGACAGCTGGCTACTGATGGTCCTAGATGTCCCTGTAGCTGGCTCTCACTTCTACTCCTAACTCAGATGTCTCAAAGCTCTCCTTTGCTATTGGGTCAAAACTAAGATTGTTGTCACTAGAATGGCCCTACAGGCACCACAATAGTGGTAAAGGGCCTTGACCAACCATCCAAGTCGCCTGCAAAGTTCTATATGTTGATACTCTCAATTATTAATGCAGATTTTGGGTTTCTTTTTTAGGCCATCCACTGAAGAAGAGGAGCCTATGACACTTCCTCCTGAGGTTGAAGAAGCTAGGTAAGAACTATGCACCAGATTTCTAAAAACATTTGTAACAGCTTTACTATTATTAGTAAAGGAAGCTTATGATGTCAATAATCACCCTAATATATTCTTGCCTCTTTCAGTTCGAATGCCACGATGCCCATGCGGAAAAAACTTGCTGTGGTTGGGTTTCATAAGATGCACAGCTTAAGTTCCTCAATTTTACTGGCTTTTAAAAACTATTTAAAGGGAAAATGTACCGAATCGACCATAACACCGATGGTAAGTGTAATTTTATCATTTTGCGTGTGTTTGAGGAATCCTTACAGATGTGAACCCTGATGCATGATCATTTTTTTAAATTTTAGATACGAATCGTTTCTCGCTTTCTTTATTATGTAAACCCGGAAGACATCTCTGCTGACTTTTTAAAGAACTTGAAGGCCACTAGAGAATATTTTATTTCCTTGGAAAGCTTAAAGACCAATGAAGAAACAATAAAAAAGCATATTAGTCACCTGCGGAGATTTGTAACTTTTGTATGCTCAAAGGACTACCCCTATCTCCTTGACGAAGAAGCAAAAAATGCAGTTGAGCCCTTTAAGGAGACTTTGAGTGTTGTAGTAAAGAGATTAAACAAGAAGCTTGCAAAAGGCAGGAAGAGGGGGTAAGTAGCTCAAGTTTATACTACACCTGCAATTTAAATTTTTACTGTCATGGGGATGTAAAATGCCATAAAAACATCATGGGAAAGGTTGATTATTAGAAAGTCTAGATTTATTTATTACTTGTTCTGCCATGCAAGGTTGGAACAAAGTAATATTTAGCTCTTAGAAGCTCAGGCCAATCCCATATTTCCATTTCAATTGAATTCAAAATATTTTAACTTGCTAAAATGAGTTCATAATCACAAATGCGCAGAGGTTACATCTTCTGGCTCCATTATGGGATCGGTAAAATGGAACCCCTAGATAAAAGATTTGTCGAATGATGGAAACAAAGAATGCTAAATGTATCTAATGGGCTAACATGCAAAAAAAATAAATAAAAAGAATGAACCTGTAACATAACTCATTTTATCATCCACAGATTGGAATCCACGCCTGTGACTATGGCTGATTGCTGCAAAATTTTGAAAGTGGCAAAGCCTCACGTGACTGATATTTTTACACAGGCAGAAATTAGTAAGATGTTGAGTGATAAGGAGAAGACCCTAGCATGTTATTATCTTCAGGCTGTTATTATCTATAAGCATCTACGTAAGCCATCTGAGGCAAAAAATCTAATGGTAGGTTTAATTTAATTAACCAACTTAGCATATTGCTGACAGATGCTGCTTCACCATATCTTATGTATTTTCAATGTTTTTCTCTTAGTTAAAAGACTGGCTTGAAAGGGAGAAGTTAGATGTTGATGGACAGACCTTAACAGTGGTAAAGACAAAAAAAAATCTTTTGATACTGCAGGAGGAGGATGAGAAGGTAAAATGTTAAAAACATAACTCCTATAAAGCTGTGCTGTAGGTTCTTCAAGGTTTTGCCATTTGCAATCGCATCTTTAACACAGAGTTTCACTTTGACAGAATTTCAATACATATTTCGAAAAGATTAGGACAACTAATTAACCCAAGGATGCAGATACGGTGCCTACATTCTTTGTGTCCTGCAATGGACAACACATCAAGAATCCCGGCAAAGACATGGAGCGCTTCCATAATAAGTTCGTAAAAAATGAGGCCCTCCTTCTCTGCACTACCAAGCATTTAACAAGACTAACAAATGTTTTATCCACAGGTATCAGCTGCCCGTAAAAATATGGGTGATGGCAATAGACGCATACAAAAAGTGGGCTGAAGAATGTCTTTCACAGGTGGAAAGAGACCAGGCCAATGCGTACGTGCACTTTGTGTCCAGACCCGACATGGTGGATAAATCTCCATTTGCTGCAGGGATGTTAATTGTGGCTACACTGAAGGGAGATGAGCAAGCAGGAACCTCTGTGTAAGAGACCTAACTTTATCCCCACAGGCATTCCCAAAATCCATCTTTTTATTGCATGAGACTTAAGTAATTATGCCTTATTGTATATATGATTTCAACCAAATTCTTGGTTAAGTCGTCTAGTAGGTAACAATGCCTTTATGAGTTTTTCCTAACTTAACTGTTTTTTTTTAACTTCACAGATGTACATTGCCCAAGAGAAGGAGGATCAGGGGAGAAGAGGACTGTGAGGGACAAGCAGATGAGGAAGAGACAGAAGGCGCTGGGTAGGAGACTGAACAGACACCCTATGATGCCACCACAATTAATTTCTCCACAGTACCATCCACACACAGTATGATGACCCAACTGTGCCTCCCTCCACTACCCTGGTGATGAATGGTGATCCCAGCACAGTAAAATCCTCAATTGTGATTCCCATACAGCCCTCCATGCAGTACATGGGGCCTACGTGCAGTATCATGGCCCCTACTATCACTGTACGTCGTATTAATACCCCCACACAGCCTTCCGCACAGTGTGATGGACCCCACGCAGACCTTCACACTGTATATTTGCTGGCATACAATATAGTGGCCCTCAAATAGTCATCCATAAGATATAAAGGCTCCTTCATAGCCATCCACATATTATAATGCCCTCCATAAATTCATTCAAATATTATAATGGCCCCGCATACCTTATGGATGGGAAATGGGCCCTACATAGTAGTTCTCCATATGGTATAATGCACCTCCCATTGCCTTCTATATAGAATAATACTTTCCCATAGTTTTCTGTATATTACAATGCATCACCCATAGTCCTCCATATAACTTATTGTAACCTCCATATAACATATTGCAGCCTTTATGCAATATTATGTAATCTCCATACTACTCAATATATAAAGCAGCCTCTATAGTTCATCATATTGTATAATGTAGGCTCTATAATCCTCCATATAGTATAATGTAGCTTCTTTAATTATCCATATTGCATAATGTAGCCTCTATAATCCTCTGTATAGCATACAGCTTCTATATTCCTTCATATAGCATAATGTAGCATCTGTCATCTTGCATATAGGATAATGTGGCCCTACAGTCCTGTCCTCTATATCATAATGGGGCCCCATAGTTAATGGTTAATATATTTAATTTTGTATTAAGCAAAAAATCATTCTCTAACCAATAATCTATTATACAAATAAATAGCGGCACTTTCCGTAAAGTAATTCTGCCTTTTAGTATATGATGAATTCCAAATTCTTGGTTAAGTAGTCCGGTGAGGAACAACACCATTTTTAGTATATTCTAATTTACCATCTATCCATTAAACTTTACAGAAGTTCCATTGACATCACAGGAGAAGGCGGCGGCAATCGGAGACATTCTGAAGCGGCAGAAATCCATGAGGAAGAGGCAGTCCAGCAGACTGACAATGCTCAAAAAGAGCTCTATTTCAACAGATTAATTGAAAAGTACCCTGTAGGAGTAAACACCCAATTACCATCCCTGTCCACCTGCAGTCAGTACACAGAGCGTTTCGCACACTACTGTCGGGACAAGTGGAGGCGAGACCAATACAATCTACGCGTTTCAAGTGCTGTCGGTAAGTTTTTTTTCTCTTTCTTTAAATTTAAATCTGTCTACTTGATGTTATTGTATTCTTTGGGATGTGCTGCCTGAATATTTTTTTTGCTGAATATTTTACAGTATTTTCTCTTTTTTAGATTATTTCAGGCTTTTCCCCAAAGAAGATGATTTAAAGCACTATCTGAATCAACAGCATTGGACGTCCAACCTACCTGTCCTAGTAGATGTCCAACGTGGATGGAAGCCCAAACCAAAAAGAGGGGATACAGAGAACATTGCCAGACTTCAAGAAAAGCTAAAATTGCAAACGTGGACAGGCCTAATGATTGTAAATGAACGAGGCAAAGGTGAAGGACTGTGCACAACTCGTGCTTTTAGTAAAGGAGAAGTCATTTGTGACTATCATGGAGTGCTTAGAGAAGGAGCTGAGGCTTGCAAAATACAGGCAACTCTGAACGAGGATGAATGTTATATGTTTTTTTTCTTCATTGGTGAAAAGCAGTGGTGTATTGATGCCAGGGAGGTTCCGTGCAGTTGTCACCCAGACATGCCTTCCACATTTGGGCGAAAAATGAATCATTCTTATAAAAATTACAACGTCAAACCAATCCTTAAATTTATAATTGATGGTAACACGCCATCAATACTATTTCTGGCTAATTGCGATATCAAACCAGGGACAGCGCTTTTGTTCGATTATGGAGTGAAACCTAATGACTATGGAGAAGGTTCAGATATCCCATGGCTGACAACGTGACATTTAAGGTACCATTACACTCTTCAATATCGTGTGCGATATTGCACAAGCGTCAGGTGTTTCACATCGCACACACTATCCTTAATTGATCGTACGTGCGCTGTTACATGCTATATCGTAGATAACGCATGTACAATGTTGCGATGCAGCGCTATTCTGTACCATGCTGCGATTCTGCAAATTCAATGCAAAGTATAGGTGAATCGTATGGTTCCATGCTTCAATGCTGCAGCCTGCACGATGGTTAATTACACGACGATCGTGAGATTTGAGGTCAGGATCTCAAATCAAACAAATAATACTGGATAAATAAATATCCAGTTCTACATGCAGACATGCTATACACATCTACTCCCATTCACACTTAAATGATATCACAGCAGACCTCGGTCATATCAGACCTGCCAACTTATACCACTCTAAGTGCCCAGAAAATGTAATGTTATTATTTATATCAGGTGGAGAGCACCAATCGAACCTAGGGTCACAACAAGGTCCATGAAGACAGGGATGCAGTTGAGGAAAAGGAAACACCCAGGGTAATTGGTCAATATACTCATTCACATTGTCCTTGAACAATAAACATTTCTGTTTTAACATATGTATTCCCCTTCTTTCCTTTAAAGAGATTAAGAAGACGGCAGTGATCAGCTCCCAAGAAAGAATGAGGCGTTTCGGAGACTAAAGTTCCGGTCTTGTTAAAGTTTTTGAATTCATGTTTTATTTGTTTCTTTTCTGTTCTAGGTTGTTCTACAATTCCAGGTGAACGGGGCCCTCGAAGCAATGGGAGAAGATTTTCTTTATTATAAACATTTGTACTGTTTGTATTAGTGTTAAAGGGATTCTGTCACCAGGTTTTAGCCATCTCATCTGAGCGCACCATAATGTGGACACAGAGATCTTTATTCCACTTACTAGGCTGCTCAGTGTAGTTTGCATTAAAACACTGTTAAATCATCTGGAGATTATCATTAGAGCACTACTCCAGTAGTCCAGTCATACTTGGGAGCTGCCAAATCTGCAACAGAGAAAACAGTAATTTTATCAAAATGACAGCAAGGAGCTCAGTAAGTGAAACATTGCTGGATCAGGATTTCTATCTCTACATTATGCTGCTGTCAGATGGGATGTCAAAAACCTGGTGACACAGTCCCTTTAATAACTATTTTAAAGCTAAATATAAATAGTCCTATGGCTATGATGAAACAATTCTGACAACTGTTCAAATGGCACAATCATTTACTACCGTCAGGTTTCTGAGCCGTTTAGTCTAATGCTTTGTCAGTATTACTAGAATCCATAATAATTTCAAGGTCAGGTAGCCATAAAAGTGCTCCTGCCAGTCAGAGCAGTGCAGTCCCTGGAAATCGGGCCTAGGGAAGCAGAATATATTACCATCCCTAACAACGGTAAGCATGACCCCCAGCTGTCCAGCAACCCGACATGTAGAACTGCCTATAAAAATGACCATTTGTCCAGTCAGTGCATCACTCTCTGGTGCCCTTTTACACTGGCACACTGCTTTCTGTCTCTCTCTCTCTTTCTCTCTCCGCAGTGCAATGCTCTCTGGTGCTCCTTCACTCTCTCTCCAGTGCACCACTCTCTGACGTGTTCTCTTTCTCCCTACTGCACCGCTCTCTGGCACTCCTCTGTCTTTATAGTGCACTGCTCTCTTTTGTGCTCTCTCAGTCTCCAGTGCATCACTGGCACTCGCTTTTGATCTCTCCCCATTGCACCACTCTCTCGCATGCTCTCTCTCTGGTGCTCTCTTTCCGTCCAAAGTGCCTTTTTTTGTCTCTGTGCCTTCACGAGCTTCTCAATCTCTGTCTTTGCCCATCTGTGGCTCTCTATCGGTCTCTGTGCCTCTCTGTCCCTCCCTGTGCTTCTATTTACCTTTTGCATCCCTCTATGTGCCTACCTTTGTCCCTTTGCTCCCTTCTTTGCCTCTATGTGCCTCTTAATGACTCTCTCACGAGCACACCTCTTTCTGTAGGTCAAAGGTAAGAAGCACTACTCAAGTTGCAGCAGAGAAGATGAATTGGTAAGTAACCACAAAGCTACACAGTGTTTAACACTTGTGTATTTTTTAAGAATCTTGTTGGTGTAGGATGCTTCCTGAACATTAAAGTGAATGGTCAGGAAACATCTTTAAGCTACAGGATCCTTGAAAAATATGCAAGTTTTTATGGGATGATTTGTCAGGCTATCAACAATCACACAGGGCCACATGCCCGTCAACAGGGCAATAGCCGACTCCACAAGGCCAATGACCCTTTGCAAAGGGCCAGAGGTCCCTTTCCGCAGGGCCATAGGCATTTCCACAGGGCCATAACCCCCTCCAACTCTCTCCACAGGACCACAGGCTACTACCGGGCCACAGGCTTTTCCACAGTGCCACAAGCCCCATCCAGCTCTCTTCACAGGCAATCATGCTGCACTTTTGCAACAAAAGAGTCAATCTTTGTTGCAGTTGCAGCTCTCTTCACAGGCAATCATGTTGCACTTTTGCAACAAAAGAGTCAATCTTTGTTGCAGTTCAGCAACATTAGAGTCAACCCTGTTGCAGATCGGACACAAAGCTTGAAAATTTAGATGTTTACTGCAGAGGACTTCATAGGCCCCCATCTTACTCCAGAGCCTTCCACAGGCCCCTCCAGCCCGCTCCACAGGCCACAACTCCCTCCAGCTCGCTTTACATCGCCACATGCCCATCTGCGGGGCAACAGACCCCTATGCAGGGTCACAGGCCTTTCCACAGGGCCGCAACCCCTTCAGCTCTCTCCAAAGGACCACTGGCTCCTTCTGCCGGGCCACAAGCCTTTCCACAGGGCCACAATCCCCTCCAACTCTCTGCACAGGACAACAGGCTCTCTTTACAGGGCCATAGCTCCCCTCCACAGGGCCAAATGCACTTTCCACACGGCAAAAATCCCCTCCAGCTCTCTCCACAGAGTCACGGGGTTCGTCTGCAGGGCACAAGCCCCTTCATCAAGGCCAAGGGGCCTTTCTACAGGGCCACTGGCCTTTAAATAGGGACACAACCCCCTCAAGCTCTCTCCACAGAACCGCAGGCTCCTTCTACAGGTTTACAGGCATATACACAGGGCCACATCCGCCTTCACCTCTCTCCACAAGGCGACAGGGCCCTTTTACTGTGTCATAGGCCTTTCCATAAGGCCACAACCCCCTCTGTCTCTCTCAAAAAGGACAGAGGCTCCCTTTACAAGGCAACAGCCCCCTCCACAAGGCCAAAGGCCTTTTTCAAAGGTCCACAGGTCCCTTTCGCAGGGCCATAGGCATTTCCCCAAGGCAATAACCCCCTCCAGCTCTCTCCACAGGACCACAGGCTCCTTCTACAAGACTACAACCCCTTTGAGCTCTTTCATCAGGGCCACAGCCTCCTCCGCCCCCCTTTAATCAGTTAAAAGGGCTCAAATGAGTGACCACAACACCTTCAGCTCTCTCCACAGGACCACACGCTCCTACTGAGCCACAGGACTTTCCACAGTGCCACAAGCCCCACTAGCTCTCTCCACAGGCAATCAAGTTGCATGTTTTTTAGTGCAAAGGACTTCATAGGCCCAAATCTTACTCCAGAGCCTTCCACAGGCCCCTCCAGCCGGCTCCACATGGCCTTTTCCTCAGGCCACAACTCCCTCCAGCTCTCTTTACATCGCCACATGCCCCTCTGCGGGGCCACAGACCCCTATACAGGGTCACAGGCCTTTCCACAGGGCCTCAACCCCTTCAGCTCTCTCCACAGGACCACAGGCTTTTCCACAGCCCACAACTCCTTGCAGCTCTCACCACAGGGCCACTGCCCCTTCCACAAGGCTAAAGGGCCTATCCATAGGGCCACAGACCTTTCCACAGGGCCACAACACGCTCCAGCTCTCTCCACAGGACAAGAAGCTCTCTTTACAGGGCCATAGCTCACCTCCACAGGGCCAAATGCACTTTCCACACGGCCACAACTCCCAACAGCCCTCTCCACAGAGTCACAGGGCCCGTCTGCAGGGCAATAGCCCCTCTTCAAGGCCAAAAGTCCTTTCTACATGGCCATAGTCATTCCCATAGGGCACGAGCACCTCCAGCTCTCTCCACAGGGCAACGGACCCCTGTACAGGGTCACAGTCCTTTCCACAGGGCCACAACAGCTTCAGCTCTCTCCACAGGCAATCATGTTGCATGTTGTTTACTGCAGAGGACTTCATAGGCCCAAACCTTACTCCAGAGCCTTCCACAGGCCCCTCCAGCCCGCTCCACATGGCCTTTTCCTCAGGCCACAACTCCCTCCAGCTCTCTTTACATCGCCACATGCCCCTCTGCGGGGCCACAGACCCCTATACAGGGTCACATGCCTTTCCACAGGGCCTCAACCCCTTCAGCTCTCTCCACAGGACCACTGCCTCCTTCTGCCGGGCTACAAGCCTTTCCACAGGGCCACAATCCCCTCCAACTCTTCTCCACACGACAACAGGCTCTCTTTACAGGGCCATAGCTCCCCTCCACAGGGCCAAATGCACTTTCTGCACGGCCACAGCCCCCTTTAGCTCTCTCCACAGAGACACAAGGCCCGTCTGCAGGGCACAAGCCCCCTCTTCAAGGCCAAAAGGCCTTTCTACATGGCCATAGTCATTTCCATAGGGCACGAGCCCCTCCAGCTCTCTCCACAGGGCAACGGACCGCTATACAGGGTCACAGGCCTTTCCACAGGGCCACAACACATTCAGCTCTTCCACAGGACCACAGGCTCCAGCCCGGCCACAGGCCTTTCCACAGTGCTACAAGTCCCTCCAGCTCTCTCCACAGGCAATCATGTTTCATGTTGTTTACCGCAAAAGGACTTCATAGGCCCAAATCTTACTTCAGACCCTTCCACAGGCCCCTCCAGCCCGCTCCACATGGCCTTTTCCTCAGGCCACAACTCCCTCCAGCTCTCTTTACATCGCCACATGCCCCTCTGCGGGGCCACAGACCTTTCCTCAGGGCCTCAACCCCTTCAGCTCTCTCCACAGGACCACAGGCTTTTCCACAGCCCACAACTCCTTCCAGCTCTCACCACAGGGCCACAGCCCCTTCCACAAGGCTAAAGGGCCTATCCATAGGGCCACAGACATTTCCACAGGGCCACAACACCCTCCAGCTCTCTCCACAGGACAAGAAGCTCTCTTTACAGGGCCATAGCTCACCTCCACAGGGCCAAATGCACTTTCCACACGGCCACAACTCCCAACAGCTCTCTCCACAGAGTCACAAGGCCCGTCTGCAGGGCACAAGCCCCCTCTTCAAGGCCAAAAGGCCTTTCTACATGGCCATAGTCATTTCCATGGGGCACGAGCCCCTCCAGCTCTCTCCACAGGGCAACGGACCCCTATACAGTGTCACAGGCCTTTCCACAGGGCCACAACACTTTCAGCTCTCTCCACAGGACCACAGGCTCCTACTGGGCCACAGGCCTTTCCACAGTGCCACAAGCCCCTCCAGCTCTCTCCACAGGCAATCATGTTGCATGTTGTTTACTGCAAAGGACTTCATAGGCCCAAATCTTACTCCAGAGCCTTCCACAGGCCTCTCCAGCCCACTCCACATGGCCTTTTCCTCAGACCACAACTCCCTCCAGCTCTCTTTACATCGCCACATGCCCCTCTGCAGGGCCACAGACCCCTATACAGGGTCACAGGCCTTTCCACAGGGCCTCAACCCCTTCAGCTCTCTCCACAGGACCACTGGCTCCTTCTGCCGGGCCACAAGCATTTCCACAGGACCACAATCCCCTCCAACTCTTCTCCACAGGACAACAAGCTCTCTTTACAGAGCCATAGCTCCCCTCCACAGGGCCAAATGCACTTTCTGCACGGCCACAGCCCCCTTTAGCTCTCTCCACAGAGACACAGGGCCCGTCTGCAGGACACAAGCCCCCTCTTCAAGGCCAAAGGGCCTTTCCACATGGCCATAGTCATTTCCATAGGGCACAAGCCCCTCCAGCTCTCTCCACAGGGCAACGGACCCCTATACAGGGTCACAGGCCTTTCCACAGGGCCACAACACCTTCAGCTCTCTCCACAGGACCACAGGCTACTACCGGGCCACAGGTCTTTCCACAGTGCCACAAGCACCATCCAGCTCTCTCCACAGGCAATCATGTTGCACTTTTGCAACAAGAGTCAATTTTTGTTGCAGTTCGGCAACATTGGAGTCAACCCTGTTGCAAATCGGACACGAAGCTTGAAAATTTAGATGTTTACTGCAAAGGACTTCATAGGCCCCCATCTTACTCCAGAGACTTCCACAGGCCCCTCCAGCACGCTCCACATGGCCTTTTCCACAGGCCACAACTCCATCCAGCTGTCTTTACATCGCCACATGCCCCTCTGCAGGGCAACAGACCCCTATACAGGGTCACAGGCCTCTCCACAGGGCCTCAACCCCTTCAGCTCTCTCCACAGGACCACTGGCTCCTTCTGCCGGCCACAAGCCTTTCCACAGGGCCACAATCCCCTCCAATTCCACAGGACAACAGGCTCTCTTTACAGGGCCATAGCTCCCCTCCACAGGGCCAAATGCACTTTCCACATGGCCACAACCCCCTCCAGCTCTCTACACAGAGTCATGGGGCCCGTCTGCAGGGCACAAGCCCCTTCATCAAGGCCAAGGGGCCTTTCTACAGGGCCACTGGCCTTTAAATAGTGCCACAACCTCCTCTGGCTCTCTCAAGAGGGCCACAGGCTCCTTCTACAGGGCAAGGGCCCCCTCCACAAGGCCAAAGGCCCTTTGCAAAGAGCCATAGGTCCATTCCACAGGGCCATAGTCATTTCCATAGGGCCATAACCCCCTCAAGCTCTCTCCACAGAACAACAGGCTCCTTCTACAGGTTTACAGGCATTTATACAGGGCCACAACCGCCTTCACCTCTCTCCACAGGGCCCTTTCACTGTGTCATAGGCTTTTCCATAAGGCCACATCCCCCTCTGTCTCTCTCAAAAAGGACAGAGGCTCCCTTTACAAGGCCACAGCCCCCTCCACAAGTCCAAAGGCCTTTTTCAAAGGGCCACAGGTCCCTTCCACAGAGCCATAGGCATTTCCCCAAGGCAATAACCCCCTCCAGCTCTCTCCACAGGCTCCTTCTACAAGGCTACAACCCTTTTCAGCTCTTTCATCAGGGCCACAGCCTCCTCCACCCCCCTTTAGTCAGTTAAAAGGACTCATTTGAGTGACCTATTGACCATTGGTCAGCTCGAGTAAAGGAACCTGATATAGTATACTGCACTGTTTAATATTCTTTTTTTCTTTACACAGGTTGAATGCTTGCAAAGAAATGTCACCTATGCCATGCTCCTTTATACCAGTTTTCTTGATTGACATGTTATTTTTGGAGCCAAATGAGAAAATTGGGAAATGGAAAGCTCCCCCCTCCTTCCAATCAGTGGATCCGGTCAGGTGCTCAGTGGCGGTAGGCCACCGCCTGAAAGCCAAACATGAAAAAAGGAATGCTGGCACCGGTTTCCATATGATGAATTTTACTTTATTCCATGAAGATCAATACATTAAAAAGAAGGCATCTTTACAGGCAATCCGCCCCATCATGTCATTTTTGGTTTAAGCCTAATTTCTTTCAATAAATAAAATGGAATAAATGTGTCACTTTTTTGCCTCTACTAATAGTTGTGGGGTATTATGACATCACAATAGAATTAATACTTACCCTTTCCGATGCCTTTTAGGGCTATCCGGTGCAGAACCAAGGCCAAATACCAACCGACAGGACCTTCCTGTAACATAATGGAAGGTCGTGTCGCTCAGGACGTGGCCTTGGCTCTTCACCGGATAGACCGAAAAGCGTCTGAAAGGGTAAGTATTAATTCTTTATTATTTTTAATACATCTTGATTTATTTAATTTTGATTTCGTACTGTATAGTAATATATTACAAAATGAAAGGGGGGCTGGCAGACATGTCACAAAGGGGAGGAGGAACAGGATTCTTCATCCTCCTCTGTGACATCACTTCTCCTCCGGGCCGGAAAAAAGCGTGGTGTGTGAACACAGCCTCAGGCTGCGTGCCCACGTAGCGATTTACAAGCGAATATGTTGCGTAATTTACGCAGCGGAAACGCTTGTGAAACACTTGTTAATCCGCACCCCATGGTACTTAGTGGCATTCCGCAATGTTAATGCCCATGCTGCGGATTTTTCCGCAGCGTTTCTGCTGCGCTTAAAAATCCTTTCCACAGGGCCACAACGCCTTCAGCTCTCTCCACAGGACCACAGGCTCCTACTGGGCCACAGGCCTTTCCACAGTGTCACAAGCCCCTCCATCTCTCTCCACAGGCTATCATGTTGCATGTCGTTTACTGCAAAGGACTTCATAGGCCCAAATCTTACTCCAGAGCCTTCCACAGGCCTCTCCAGCCTGCTCCACATGGCCTTTTCCTCAGGCCACAACTCCCTCCAGCTCTCTTTACATCGCCACATGCCCCTCTGCGGGGCCACAGACCCCTATACAGGGTCACAGGCCTTTCCACAGGGCCTCAACCCCTTCAGCTGTCTCCACAGGACCACAGGCTTTTCCACAGCCCACAACTCCTTCCAGCTCTCACCACACGGCCACAGCCCCTTCCACAAGGCTAAAGGGCCTATCCATAGGGCCACAGACCTTTCCACAGGGCCACAACACCCTCCAGCTCTCTCCACAGGAAAAGAAGCTCTCTTTACAGGGCCATAGCTCACCTCCACAGGGCAACGGACACCTATACAGGGTCACAGGCCTTTCCACAGGGCCACAACACTTTCAGCTCTCTCCACAGGACCACAGGCTCCTACTGGGCCACAGGCCTTTCCACAGTGCCACAAGCCCCTCCAGCTCTCTCCACAGGCAATCATGTTGCATGTTGTTTACTGCAAAGGACTTCATAGGCTC